>NC_091282.1:1126277722-1126578722 GCF_032444005.1 Ranitomeya imitator | reverse complement strand
GTACCATGGTTATTTATATCTGTCTTTTTGATCGCGTGTTATTCCACTTTTTGTTCAGCGGTATGATAATAAAGCGTTTTTTGCCTCGTTTTTTTTTTCTTACGGTGTTTACTGAAGGGGTTAACTAGTGGGCCAGTTTTATAGGTCAGGTCGTTACGGACGCGGCGATACTAAATATGTGTACTTTTATTGTTTTTTTTTATTTAGATGAAGAAATGTATTTATGGGAATAATATTTTTTTTTTCATTATTTAGGAATATTTTTTTTTATTTTTTTTTACAGATTTGGAAAAAAATTTTTTAACTTTTTTATTTTGTCCCGGGGGGGACATCACAGATCAATGATCTGACAGTTTGCATAGCACTCTGTCAGATCACTGATCTGACTTACAGTGCTGCAGGCTTCACAGTGCCTGCTCTGAGCAGGCTCTGTGAAGCCACCTCCCTCCCTGCAGGACCCGGATCCGTGGCCATCTTGGATCCGGGCCTGGAGCAGGCAGGGAGGGAGGTAAGACCCTCGCAGCAACGCGATCACATCGCGTTGCTGCGGGGGCTCAGGGAAGCCCGCAGGGAGCCCCCTCTCTGCGGGAAGCTTCCCTACACCGCCGGCACATCGCGATCATCTTTGATCGCGGTGTGTCGGGGGTTCATGTGCCGGGGGCGGTCCGTGACCGCTCCTGGCACATAGTGCCGGATGTCAGCTGCGATAAGCAGCTGACACCCGGCTGCGATCGGCGGCGCTCCCCCCGTGAGCGCTGCCAATCGCATATGACGTACTATCCCGTCGGTGGTCATACGGGCCCACCCCACCTCGACGGGATAGTACGTCTAATGTCAGAAAGGGGTTAAGGAAGGGATATCAAACTCAAATACACAGAGGGACAAAGTTAAAAGCTTGCAGAAAGTTGCAGGCCAACCTTGATATTTGTTAAAAAAAATGTCTACAATTGAATAAGTTTTTCCTTATCAAATAAAACAATTAACTTTTGGAATTATAGTGGAATAATATGTTATGTAACAGCAGTAAAAAGCATATGGCCCAATGGCCTAATTTAAATATGTAATAACAAAGGATAAAAAATCATTGAATAAAACAGATAATAAAGTGTGATGCAAACAAAAGTGCTCCCAAACACAGTATGAACCCCCACAGTGAACTCCTCTACATGCACAGTATGGTGATCCTACTGTACCCCCCTCCCTCAGATCCCCCAACTGAGAATGGTGACCCCATCACAATATGATTCTTCAGCTGTAATCCCCACACAGCCCTCCAGAAAGTATAATGAGCACATAAAGTCCTCCAGGCAGTACAACGGCTCCACATACATCTCCATAAAGTATAATGGCTCCACATAGTCCTCCATACAGTGTAACGGGCTCCACATAGTCCTGCATAAAGTGTAATTGGCCCCACATAGTGCTCCATGCAGTATAATGGCTCCATACTATGCTCCATACTATAAAATGGCCCCACTTAGTGATCCATACTGTATAATGGCCTCACATAGTGCTCCATACTTTAAAATGGCCCCACACAATGTTCCAGACATTCTGAACAATAATCATCAAGTATATCATTAAATTGTGGCCGAGAGTGAATAAATATAACTCTCCCAACATCAGTGCCCAAAATCACTGAGTTAACAGGACAACTCCAAAAGACATGGAAAACAAAAAAGAACAGAATAAAAAAGTCCCACAGAACATAGTAGCAATTAAAATGACTTTTATTGAGACAAAATCACATGTAAATCAATTAGTAAAACACTAATGTAGCACATGCAGAGAGGAAATATGGAGGAGACATGAAGGTAAGCTGGGTTAAGAAGGAAAAGCTGAGTACATCCTGAGTAAGCTAAATAGGAATGACAGTCATTTAACCATAATTCCCTAATGGCTTAGGGAAGCTGAAAACATTTAGGCCATGTTCACACATTGCGGTTTTACCGCGGAACCGCAGCGATTTTACATGTAAACCAATGGAAACCGCAAACCGCTGTGCACATGCTGCGGGAAAAAACGCGCAGAAACGCAGCAGTTAAAAACCCGCAGCATGTCACTGGAGCAGAACAATATTGTATCATACAATTATTAGGTTCTGTAGAAGGACGTAGATCTGGGTATTTATTATGATGGAATATAGGCTGAACTGGATGGACAAATGTCTTTTTTCGGCCTTACTAACTATGTTACTATGTTACTATGTTACTTCTTTGTGCAGAATCGCAGTGATTCTGCACCCATAGAAATGCATTGATCCGCTTACTTCCCGCATGAGGCTGTGCCCACCATGCGGGAAGTAAGTGGATAATGTGCGGGTGGTACCCGGGGTGGAGGAGAGGAGACTCTCCTCCAGGCCCCGGGAACCATATTTGTGGTAAAAAAATAATTAAAATAAAAAATAATGCTATACTCACCTCTGAAGTCTCAGCGCTGCACGCGTCCGTCCGGTCTCAGGTTTGCTATGCGACCAGGACCTGCGGTGACGTCGCGGTCACATGACCGTGACGTCACGAAGGTCCTTCTCGCACAGCATCTTTGGAACCGGACCGCCGCCTGCAGCGCCGAGGAGATCGGGACGTCAGAGGGTGAGTATATCATTATTTTATTATTTTTAACATTACTATTGATGCTGCATATTGCTGCATATGCAGCATCAATAGAAGGAGTAAATCCCGCAGCGGAAACCGCAGGACAAAACGTGATAAATCTGCAGGGATAACCGCAGTGGGTTTGCCCTGCAGATTTATCAAATCCGCTGCGGGAAAACCCGCAGGGACCCGACGCAACGTGTGAACATGGCCTTATAGGTGTCAAAAAGCAGTACTCCATAATAACTCCTAATCAGATGGTCATACATGCTTACCCATAAGTAAACGGATGGCTACCCCAACTTGCCCAACAGCCCCTTGATGCGTATTTCGCGGTCCAGCTTCCTCAAAAGGGGTTAAATATTGACAAGTCTCACATGTTTAAATAGTACTAAGGCTGGGTTCCCATTGCGTTATGGGAACGCGCTTAACGGACAGCGTTGCACGGCGAAATTAACGCTGTGCAACGCGTCCGTTAGCGCACCCATTCACGGCAATGGGAACGCGCAGCACTAGCGCGTGCCATGTTCGGCACGCACTAGCGACGCGCCGGTGTTTCCTGGCGCGCCGCGGACGCTGCTTGCAGCGTCCGAGGCGCGCCCGCGGTCCGTTCCCCGCTCTCGCAGATCGGGGATCTGCGAGAGCGGGGATGTTACCGCGACCCCAGGACGCGGCCCCATTAAAAACATTGCGTTAGCGCAACCCGCTAGCGCTAAACGGGTTGCACAAACGCAATGTGGCCCTAGCCTAATACAAGAACTGCAGCTGACTCACTGCGCGCGCGCATCCCGGAAACCAGGCTTCAACTCCCCCACAGTTAATACTGTGCGCATGTGATCGGAAACCCGCCCAATGACATCATGTGACATGCGCATGCAGCAAGTGCTAATAACCACCGGGAAAGCAAAGACACAGTGGAATAAAGGCGTGCGTGCGCATCATCGGCAGCCATTTTCTTGAAGATCATGGAAGAGGCCATTAAGCAGGAGGTAGAAGGTAATTACTCATCAATGGGGGTGATTTGAACTTTTATATTTTTTAACTTTTTTTATATTTTTAAAAACATTTTTTTTTATTTTTGGCATGCTTCAATAGTCTCCATAGGAGACTAGAAGCTGCCACAACTCAATCGGCTCTGCTACATAAAGGCGATGTTCAGATCGCCTCTATGTAGTAGAAATTACTCACTTGCTGTGAACATCGACCACTAGGTGGTGCTCACAGCAAGCCGGCACTGACAACCACAACCATAGAGGTCTCCAGGAGACCTCAGGTTGTCATTCCAACACACCGGTGATCCGCGACCATGTGACGGGGATCAGCGGTGTGCGTATTTCTGGCGTGATTGCCAGAAATGCGATTTAAATGCTGCTGTCAGTTTGTCAGTGGCATTTAACTAGTTAATAGCCGCAGTTGGATCGCGATTCCACCCGCGGCTATTGCGGGCACATATCAGCTGTTCAAAACAGCTGACATGTCCCTGGAAACCTGTGGGCTCATCGCCAGAGCCCACATCAAAGGGAAGGAGTTCGACATTGGCGTACTATTATGCCCGATGTCGGTAAGGGGTTAATAGATTGGAGAAACTTAGATTTTTTTCTTTTGCACATTGGAAAAATGGACTTACTGATTGTAAAAACAGAAACCTGATCAAAAATGTATGCAAATCTAATCCAGCACCCTGATATAAAATTGATTAAATAAGGCCTAATGTAAAGGAAAAGTGAAGAAGTTGTCCAGAACTATCGATCAGGTTCTATCTTTCATTTTCCAGAGGCCCTTTGGAAAATGAAAACTGAAATATAGAATTATAGAATGTTAAAATTGGAAGGGACCTCCAAGGTCATCGTGTCCAACACCTTCTGCTCAAAGCAGGATTCATTAAACCATCTCAGTTGTCTGTCCAGCCTCTGTTTGAAGACATCCATTGAAGGAGAACTCACCACCTCTCGTGGCAGCCTGTTACTCTCATTGACCACCCTCACTGTAAAAAAGTTTTTTCTAATATCTAATCTGTATCTTCGCCCTTTAATTTTCATTCCATTGCTTCTCATGTTTCCATGTGCAAATGAGAATAATGATGATCCTTCTACACTGTGACAGACCTTCAGATATTTGTAGACAGCTATTAATCCTTCTTGTTTGCGAGCTAAACATTCCTTTAACCATTCCTCGCAGGACATACTTTGCAGTCCGCTCACCATCCTAGTAGCTCTTCTCGGAACTTGCTCCAGTTTTTCAATGTCTTTTTTTAAAATGTGTTGCCAAGAACTGTACACAGTATTCCAGATGAGGCCTGACTAAGGCCATGTTCACACTTTGCGGTTTTTACCGCGGAACCACGGCGATTTTGCCGCTGCGTGTCCCCTGCAGTTTCAATTGCGTTTACAGTAACATGTAAACCCTATGGAAACTGCAAACCGCTGTGCACATGCTGCGGGAAAAAACGCGCGGGAACGCAGCGGTTTACAACCCGCAGCATGTCACTTCTTTGTGCAGAATCGCAGCGATTCTGCACCCATAGGAATGCATTGATCCGCTTACTTCCCGCATGGGGCTGTGCCCACCATGTGGGAAGTAAGCGGATAATGTGCAGATGGTACCCGGGGTGGAGGAGAGGAGACTTTCCTCCAGACCCTGGGAACCATATTTGTGTAAAAAAAAAAAAAAAGGATAAAAATAAAAAATAATTATATACTCACCTCCCAGCGCTGTACGCGGCCGTCCGGTCTCAGGTTGCTATGCGAGCAGGACCTGCGGTGATATCGCGGTCACATGACCGTGACGTCACGAAGGTCCTTCTCGCACAGCATCTTTGGAACCGGACCGCCGCCTGCAGCGCCGAGGAGATCGTTATTTTTAACATTACAATTGATGCTGCATATGCAGCATAAATAGTAAAATAGTAAAACAAGTGCAGGATTAAACCCGCAGCGGAACCCGCAACACAAACCGCGATAAATCTGCAGGGATAACCGCAGCGGGTTTGCCCTGCAGATTTATCAATTCCGCTGCGGGAAAACCTGCGGGAGAACCCGCAGCCACCTTCCTACGTGTGCACATAGCCTAAGGATTAGCAGAGGGGGATAATTACTTCATGTGATCTAGACTGTATGCTTCTATTAATATATGATTGGTTATTATGACCAGCTATTGAACTTTTTCTTCCAGCTTGGACACATCTACCTGTCGGACATTAGCTGAGCAATATCAGACAATGGCAGAATAGCAAAGGGTCAAAAGAAAAGTTAGACGGCTGCTTGGCATAATTCATACTCTAATGGAAGTGGATACGACATAAATGTCAGCTTAGTATACGTATGACAACTGTAACCTTCTATGTGATCTTGAGAATAGGGGCGCCTGGTGCTTTTTTTCTAGCAAAGAACTGGTTAGTATAGTCTCGGGAAAATATAGAACCTGCAATATAGCTTATATTTCACCTAAAATATCATGTAGAGCTACTGTTTTTGCGCTATCAACCAGGAATAAATATTGGACTCCTCTGTATATGAAAAATCATCCAATTTACATCCTAAAAACTCAGGTGATTTAAATCCAGAAGAATAGAGTGATTTTCATCCGTATTATCATCTGTGCGACATCCATATTTATACAACAAACCGCTGCACGACCAGCTCTACCCTCACCTACTGTATCCTCACCCATCCCTTGTAGATTGTGAGCCCTCGTGGGCAGGGTCCTCTCTCCTCCTGTACCAGTCATGACTTGTATTGTTTAAGGTTATTGTACTTGCTTTTATTATGTATACCCCTCCTTACATGTAAAGCGCCATGGAATGAATGGCGCTATAATAATAAATAATAATAATACAATTTAAAATCTACATGATCATATATAATTTTCAATGTCAATAATGGCAATGTGTCCGTAAAAATTGCATCCATACAGATGTTTCTTGTGGGATACAATTTTTTTTGCAAACCCATAGACTTGAATGGGCGAGTTTTAAGGCCCCAATAAAATTTAGACTAATATGGGTTGAATCCACCAATATTGACAGGTTGATTCGACATTCTAGTATGTATGGGGACCCGGCAGAACTATTTGTCAGAAGAGATGTCAATTGGGCTTGTCCAATTTCGGACTGACGGTCGCATTGATAGCCCACAGAAAATCTGGGAGCTTACAGGCTGATAAAGGCTTTCTCATACAGAGCCAGCCAACAGCGTGATCCGCTGGCTCTCCCATACACAGGAGCACTCCACCGGTCGAGTGCTCCTGTGTATGGAAGAGCCAGTCAAGGAGGCTGTTGGCCGAATGATCAGAATGAGCATCGTTCAGCCAAGAGTCATCTAATGTGGACGGCCAGCTGTAGTCTAATTGCTAGTGCACTGCAGATATTTTCTATACCGACCTCAGATCCTCATGAAGAAAATAGCTGATGTGGTTGTGGTCGTGTAAATAGCAGGCAGCTCCTGTACTAGTCCACTATGCAGATAAGTACACGCGGCTGCACACAGAGCCAGTCATGATTGCATTTGGTGGATGTGAATGGTCAGCAAATTTCAGTGCTCAATTAGTACCTCTCACCAATCTAGGGCTTCCATTTTTATTTAATAGCACAGAGAGAACCCCAAGATTGGCGATTTGTTTAACCCTGCTGTTCTGTTCGGGTCATAGTGACCCGAACAGACTTTTTGCGGAACTGTAGATTTTTTTCTGTAAGTCTCTAAAACTTGAGACTCCTTGACTTTTCCTCATTTGGGGGGACCTACCTATGAGTATTTTTTTTTTTTCGCTTACTTTTTGCTACACGCAAAAAGTTACACTTGTTGTGTTCGGGTCATAGTGACCCAACATAGTTTTTTACAGCTGTGAGGCCATATTTTCAGTGAAATAAAGGAGTTATAACCTCAGTTGGGTCTATTTATTGCATCTACTATTGTATATCAATTGATTTATTTCCTAAATTATTTCAATGGGGTCGTACACGCGCTCTACCGGGGGTATGCATTGAGATCTGCGCACCATAAAAATGGCTTTATATTGATTATTTTTGGTGCGCAGTCTATTCTAAAATGTAGAGTGCATCCGGAGAGATCACTAGGTGTGCACTACACGTGTATATTATGCGCAGAACGGACTGCTCAGAACGCGCTGTCTAAGATGTTTTTTTTTTGTAAAGCTGAGCTGTAAAGTCTTGCAAATAATTTTTTTTTGCTAAGTAAGTCTGTCTTCCTGGCTTATCTGCTTGTTTTCCGAAGGGTTCTTATCTTCTCTGCTCTTATCAGTACACATATGCTAGCCCAGACATGTTACCTTTCAGTTTCTTTGGAGAGCAGCTGTGTACATACCTCTGTTCCAGGATCTCTCTGTTCCAGGCAGTATCTTTGTTTTCTACAGGTATCTTGATTGTTATGCTTTTACTAATCAATTCTATTGATAGATTGTATATTGTAAAGGAATACTTTTCTATGCAAAAATCATGTGTATTGTTTTTCATGCAAGAATCCGTAAATTTATATGATCATGTAAATATATTCACATTGTAATGTTTATTATCTGTAATTTTTTATCACAAAATGTTTGATTTGATTGTTTTCTTTTTTTTTTTACAAAATATGTGTAGTTTTCTATTTTCGTTTTGCTCATTGATCTGTTTTTTCAGAATAAAAACAAAAAAAAAAGATTTCTAGTTCATTTTTCTTTTTTTTTTACTACCAAACATGTTCACAAACAGTCTAGTAAGCAAAAAGTATAAAAAAAATGGAGTTAGAGTGTCTAAAATCAAGGTTTAATAAGCCGGGTCATAGTGACCCGGAACACTACAAGTGTATAGTAACTGCGAACAAAACAGCAGGGTTGAATGTAATCTAAAATAAAACCCCTCAAAAGTAGCCCTAATTTCCACTGAAAGTGCCTGGCTTTCTATCAACGCCCCGAATATCTGAATTGTGGGTTCCCAGGACTCAGTGCTTGAAGGGAACTTGTCAGTTTGGATAAAAGGTATTAACTTGCAGCTATAGGAAAAATAACTTTATTTCTCCCAGGAGACGCCAGCTTTCAGTCATGCAAGCATTCCAGAGAGACTACAGTCACTGCTTACAAGACTGTGGCCAGCGGCTGTAAGCACTTTCAGTACTGTGGCCAGGCACCTTCATAATGCTAATAACCTGCAGAATATCTGCAGGTTAAAAGGGTTCCCTTTAAAAAAAAAAGGAGAAAATATTAGGCATTGGAAGATGTTTCTTTCACTGTGAAAGAAGCCACAGAAGGTTGTGGGATCTTGCTCTGAATGCTGGGATCCCCCAACCCATAAATTCAGGCCCAACTTTGCTAGGAAGTAGGACCCTTTCAGTGGATATTAGGGCTACTTCTGAGGGGGGTTGTTATTAGATAATATATTATATATATTAATATATAATATATTTAGATTGCTGATCTGGGGCTGCCCACAGTTTTATTGAATAAAAAAAGGAGCTCCAGATTGGTAATATGTACACTTTAATGGGAATCTGTCACCAGGTTTTTGTCACCTAAAAAAAACTTTAGAATAGCAAATGCATTTGAGGTTATAAAATATATTCCATGCAGCATATAAATAGTATATGGCACTCAGGACTCAGCTCCTGCCTTGTTTCTGTTCTGGATTATGGATTTTACAATTAGCCCCTTACCTTGCCGGTCAAATTTTTCATATCTCACCTGTGTCACTGTATTTGTTAATAATTCAGGAAATTTCAGTAGATTGAAACATTCAGATTGTACGCCTCTTTATAGAATGTCAGACGAGTGCTTCGCATTGTTGGTATAAGATTTGCGACCGCTCATCATAAATTTGATGAGTGGTGGTCGCCACACCCCTATCCCACACCAGCTCTGCCCACTATATCAGTGTGAGAACACCAGAAATTGCATAGTTTTACCGCAACCAACAGCTGAGCTAAGATGGTTTTCCTTTTCAAGCTTTTTACATCAGAATACTGGCATAAAATTTTGATGAATCGGACCCTATCGACACATCTGTTTTCTTTTTATACATTGCAATTACATGCATTTTTTTGATACATTGCAATACATTAAAGGGAACCTTTCATGTGAAAAAACTCTATTAACCTGCACCTGCAGATAAGGGGTTAATCTGCAGGTTAATAGCTATGTGATCCTGGCCGGAACCTACACTTAAGGCCCCTTCACATTAAGCGACGCTGCAGCGATACCGACAACGATCCGGATCGCTGCAGCGTCGCTGTTTGGTCGCTGGAGAGCTGTCACACAGACCGCTCCCCAGCGACCAACGATGCCGGTAACCAGGGTAAACATCGGGTAACTAAGCGCAGGGCCGCGCTTAGTAACCCGATGTTTACCCTGGTTACCATGCTAAAAGTAAAAAAAAACAAACACTACATACTTACCTACAGCCGTCTGTCCTCCAGCGCTGCGCTCTGGTTCTCTGCTCTCCTCCTGTACTGTCTGGGAGCCGGAAAGCAGAGCGGTGACGTCACCGCTCTGCTTTCCGGCTCACAGACAGTACAGGAGGAGAGCAGAGCACAGCGCTGGAGGACAGACAGCGGTAGGTAAGTATGTAGTGTTTTTTTTTTTTTACTTTTAGCATGGTAACCAGGGTAAACATCGGGTTACTAAGCGCGGCCCTGCGCTTAGTTACCCGATGTTTACCCTGGTTACCAGTGAAGACATCGCTGGATCAGTGTCACACACGCCGATCCAGCGATGTCAGCAGGAGTCCAGCGACGAAATAAAGTTCTGGACTTTATTCAGCGACCAACGATCTCCCAGCAGGGGCCTGATCGTTGGTCGCTGTCACACATAGCGATTTCATTAACGATATCGTTGCTACGTCACAAATAGCAACGATATCGTTAACAATATCGTTATGTGTGAAGGTACCTTTAGAGCCCCTCTGCTGGGAGGGAATAAACTTTTTCAAGGGGATGGTGCCGGCAGATGTAAACACGCTCACGGCTCTGACTGACAGCATTTCAGCATTAGAGCTGGCTGTCAGTTAGTGCCAGGGGCACAGTTATATCCGCTGCTCTCTATACACAGAGCGGTGACTGATCACCCGCCGGCACCACCCTTGTGGGTGAAACACGAATGCTACCTGGAGGAATAAAGTTCGCTTCCTCCCAGCAGCGGAGCTCTAAGTGCAGGCGCCGGGCAAGTTCACAATGCTATTAACCTGTAGACTATCCCCGTATCTTCAGGTTAATAGCGTTTTTCCATGTGACAGGTTCCCTTTAGCGTATGAAACTGAATTTGGTCTTGTAAATTTTAAACACTGCTTATGTATAAAAACAAAGCAATGTACAAACACATAAGAAATTGTCTGGTTTTTTTTGGATGAAAACCGAATGATTTTTAATACACTCATGTAGACAATCACAGCATGTGCTACTCCCATCTGTGGCTCAGATCAGACTCCCCAATTAAATTCAATGGCTCCAGTTCATCAAAAGCTTTTACGCCAGAAATCTGCTGTAAAAAGCTTTGAAAGTAGCAACATTTTTGTGCAGAGTGCAGCTTTTGTTGTTTACACTCCATTTTTGCTCAACAACGATAAAGTGTGTTGAGCAGGGGCAGAACTCCCTCTCATCAAAACTATGTCGCACTGTGACATTTCTTACTCCATAAATCTTACTCCAGTCTCTGACTGAAGTAAGATTTGTAGCAAGAATCACATGGAGGTGCATGCCAGACCTCACTCATTCACCTGATTAAGAGGTATGTGTCCCAGTCCTAAAGAATCAGGCGCCTCACACTCCAATCCACCCTCTCATCGTGAAAAACTCCAGTCTTGATGAATTGTGACCAATGACTGCATTAAAAAAATGGATGCAATACGAATAGCATTCATATAGGAATCTTATTGTATGGCTCCATTGCAATTACTAAAGGGGCTATCGGGGATTATTTTATTTTTATCTTTGGGACCAAGGGCTTGTGCACACGTTGCAGATTTAATGCGCTTTTGCCATGCAGAGTTGCTAGCGAAACCTGAAGCAATCCTGATTAGGTCAATTTCACACGTCCTGACATTTCCGGTACCGGAAAAAATTGTACCAGAGATATCTGTGTCCGTGTGTGTACTACGTGTGGCACACATGTGGCAACTGTGTGCCACATCAATACCACACGGACGGCTGCAGGGGAAGAGGCGCTACAGTAAGAGCTGCTCCCCGGCAGCAGGTGCTGAAGCCGGCTCTCATCATTCTCCCCTGCTCTGCCGGCGAGCAGAGGATAATGATGAGCGTTATAATAAAGTCCAAACGACAGCAGGTGGTGGCTTTTGGGACTGTTACCTCCATCATCCGACACCTGCTACTGATAATAACAGTAACAGTAGGTGTGGATGATCGGGGTATTCCACAGCTGCCGGCTGATTTCCTTTGGAAAAAAATTAATGAAAAACCTGATGTGGGTTCACCCCCTATTTTGTTGAACCAACCAGACAAAACTCTATTCTGCTATTCTCAGGCTGGTAAGGGGCCATTAATATAGGCCCCCCAGCCTAAAAACACGAGCCCGCAGCTGCCCAGAAAAGGCGCATCTATTACCAATATACCATACCTGTCCCTCATTGTGTCCCACTCTGTAATCCAAGTCTGGGAGCTGCGACAGTCCCGGCTGAAAACTACTAGTGAATGAGTTGCTGAGAGCGCAGCATCATTCACCAGTGGTGACATCATCACCAGCTTTTTCCCACGGTCCAGAGGTCACCTCAGTTCAGCCCAGCCATGATGATGTCTGTTGTGAATTCTGTGGCAGAGCTCCCTCCTGTGGTCACAAGTGGTACTTCGGCTGATTCTCTCTGTGAGCTTCCGTTGGTGGAGGAAAGTGGTACTGCGGCTTCTGAGTTTCCTTCCTCAGGTGATGTGGTGAAGTCGTTAGGTGCTGCTCTAATTAACTCCACCTAGTGCTTTGATCCTGGCCTCCAGTCAATGTTCTAGTATAGGACTTGCTTCCTCCTGGATCGTTCCTGTGGCCTGCTGCTCTGCATAGCTAAGTTCCACTTTTGCTATTTTGATTGCTGTTTTTTCTGTCCAGCTTGTCTATTTGTTTTTTCCTGCTTGCTGGAAGCTCTGGGACGCAGAGGGTGTACCTCTGTGCCGTTAGTTCGGTACGGAGGGTCTTTTTGCCCCCTTTGCGTGGTGTTTGTAGGGTTTTGTGTTGACCGCAAAGTTACCTTTCCTATCCTCGCTCTGTTCAGAAAGTTGGGCCTCACTTTGCTAAATCTATTTCATCTCTACGTTTGTCTTTTCATCTTAACTCACAGTCATTATATGTGGGGGCTGCCTTTTCCTTTGGGGTATTTCTCTGAGGCAAGGTAGGCTTATTTTCTATCTTCAGGCTAGCTAGTTTCTCAGGCCGTGCCGAGTTGCATAGGGAGCGTTAGGCGCAATCCACGGCTGCCTTTAGTGTGGTTGGAGAGGATTAGGGATTGCGGTCAACAGAGTTCCCACGTCTCAGAGCTCGTTTTTGTTTTTTGTGTTATTGCCAGGTCACTGTATGTGCGCGGACCTCTATGTCCATTGTGGTACTGAATTACCTTTCATAACAGATGTCACCGTTGGTGAATGATGCTGGGCTCTCTGCAGCTCATTCATCAGTGGTTTTCAGCCAGGATGGTTGCATCCCCCGTGCTCTTGTCCGCTCCCCCCGTGCTCCAATCACCCCCCCTGCATTCCGATCCACCCCCCCGTGCTCCGTTCCACCCCCCCGTGCTCCGTTCCAGCCCCCCCATGCTCCGTTCCACGCCCCCCATGCTCCGTTCCAGTAGGGTTAGGGGTAGGGTTAGGGGTAGGGTTAGGGGTAGGGTTAGGGGTAGGGTTAGGGGTAGGGTTAGGGGTAGGGCTAGGGTTAGGGGTAGGGTTAGGGCTAGGGTTAGGGCTAGGGTTAGGGCTAGGGTTAGGGTTTCGGTATGTGCACACGTATTCTGGTCCTCTGCGGATTTTTCCGCTGCGGATTTGATAAATCCGCAGTGCTAAACCGCTGCGGATTTGTGGCGGATTTACCGCGTTTTTTTCTGCGCATTTCACTGCGGTTTTACAATTGCGATTTTCTATTTGAGCAGTTGTAAAACCGCTGCAGAATCCGCACAAAGAAGTGATATGCTGCGGAATGTAAACCGCTGCGTTTCCGTGCAGTTTTTCCGCAGCATGTGTACAGCGATTTTTGTTTCCCATAGGTCTACATTGAACTGTAAACTCATGGGAAACTGCTGCGGATCTGCAGCATTTTCCGCAGTGTGCACATACTTTTAGAATTAGGCTATGTGCACACGGTGCGGATTTGGCTGCGGATTGGCCGCTGCGGATTCGCAGCAGTATTCCATCAGGTTTACAGTACCATGTAAACATATGAAAAACCAAATCCGCTGTGCCCATGGTGCAGAAAATACCGCGCGGAAACGCTGCGTTGTATTTTCCGCAGCATGTCAATTCTTTGTGCGGATTCCGCGGCGTTTTACACCTGTTCCTCAATAGGAATCCGCAGGTGAAATCCGCACAAAAAACACTGGAAATCCGCGGAAAATCCACAGGTAAAACGCAGTGCCTTTTACCCGCGGATTTTTCAAAAATGGTGCGGAAATACCTCACACGAATCCGCAACGTGGGCACATAGCCTTAGGGTTAGGGTTGGAATTAGGGTTGTGGTTAGGGTTATGGCTACAGTTGGGATAAGGGTTAGGGGTGTGTTGGAGGTAGAATTGAGGGGTTACCACTGTTTAGGCACATCAGGGGTCTCCAAACGCAACATGGCACCACCATTGATTCCAGCCAATCTCGTATTCAAAAAGTCAAATGGTGCTCCCTCACTTCCGAGCCCTGATGTGTGCCCAAACAGTGGTTTACCCCCACATATGGGGTATCAGTGTACTCAGGATAAACTGCGCAACAATTACTGGGGTCCAATTTCTCCTGTTACCCTTGTGAATCTAAAAAAATGCTTGCTAAAACATCATTTTTGAGGAAAGAAAAATGATTTTTTATTTTCACGGCTCTGCGTTGTAAACGTCTGTGAAGCACTTGGGGGTTCAAAGTGCTCACCACATATCTAGATAAGTTCCTTGGGGGGTCTAGTGTCTAAAATGTGGTCACTTGTGGGGGTTTTCTACTGTTTAGGCACACCAGGGGCTCTGCAAACGCAATGTGACGCCCGCAGACCATTCCATCAAAGTCTGCATTTCAAAAGTCACTACTTCCCTTCTGAGCCCCGACGTGTGCCCAAACAGTGGTTTACCCCCACACATGGGGTATCAGCGTACTCAGGAGAAACTGGACAACAACTACTGGGGTCCAATTTCTCCTGTTACCCTTGGGAAAATAAAAAATTCTGGGCTAAATAATTATTTTTGAGGAAAGAAAACGTATTTATTATTTTCACGGCTCTGCATTATAAACTTCTATGAAGCACTTGGGGGTTCAAAGTGCTCACCACACATCTAGATAAGTTCCTTTCGGGGTCTAGTTTCCAAAATGGGGTCACTTGTGGGGGGTTTCTACTGTTAAGCCACATCAGGGGCTCTGCAAACGCAACGTGACGCCCACAGAGCATTCCATCAAAGTCTGCATTTCAAAACGTCACTACTTCACTTCCGAGCCCCGGCATGTGCCCAAACAGTGATTTACCCCCACATATGGGGTATCAGCGTACTCAGGAGAAACTGGACAACAACTTTTGGGGTCAAATTTCTCCTGTTACCCTTGGGAAAATAAAAAATTGCAGGCTAAAAGATCATTTTTGAGAAAATAATTTTTTATTTTTATTTTCATGGCTCTGCGTTATAAACTTCTGTGAAGCACTTGGGGGTTCAAAGTCCTCACCACACATCTAGATTAGTTCCTTTGGGGGTCTAGTTTCCAAAATGGGGTCATTTCTGGGGGATCTCCAATGTTTAGGCACACAGGGGCTCTCCAAACGTGACATGGTGTCCGCTAATGATTGGAGCTAATTTTCCATTTAAAAAGCCAAATGGCGTGCCATCCCTTCCGAGCCCTGCCGTGCGCCCAAACAGTGGTTTACCCCCACATATGGGGTATCAGCGTACTCAGGACAAACTGGACAACAATATTTGGGGTCCAATTTCTCCTATTATCCTTGGCAAAATAGGAAATTCCAGGCTAAAAAATCATTTTTGAGGAAAGAAAAATTATTTTTTATTTTCATGGCTCTGCGTTATAAACTTCTGTGAAGCACCTGGGGGTTTAAAGTGCTCAATATGCATCTAGATAAGTTCCTTGGGGGGTCTAGTTTCCAAAATGGGGTCACTTGTGGGGGAACTCCAATGTTTAGGCACACAGGGGCTCTCCAAACGCGACATGGTGTCCGCTAACAATTGGAGCTAATTTTCCATTCAAAAAGTCAAATGGCGCGCCTTCCCTTCCGAGCCCTGCCGAGTGCCCAAACAGTGGTCTACCCCCACATATGAGGTATCGGCGTACTCGGGAGAAATTGCCCAACAAATTTTATGATCCATTTTATCCTACTGCCCATGTGAAAATGAAAAAATTGAGGCGAAAAGAATTTTTTTGTGAAAAAAAAGTACTTTTTCATTTTTACAGATCAATTTGTGAAGCACCTGAGGGTTTAAAGTGCTCACTAGGCATCTAAATTAGTTCCTTGGGGGGTCTAGTTTCCAAAATGGGGTCACTTGTGGGGGAGCGCCAATGTTTAGGCACACAGGAGCTATCCAAACGCGACATGGTGTCCGCTAACGATGGAAATAATTTTTCATTCAAAAAGTCAAATGGCGCTCCTTCCCTTCCGAGCCTTACCATGTGCCCAAACAGTGGTTTACCCCCACATGTGATGTATTGGTGTACTCAGGAGAAATTGCCCAACACATTTTAGGATCCATTTTATCCTGTTGCCCATGTGAAAATGAAAAAATTGAGGCTAAAAGAATTTTTTTGTGAAAAAAAGTACTTTTTCATTTTTACGGATCAATTTGTGAAGCACCTGGGGGTTCAAAGTGCTTAGTATGCATCTAGATAAGTTCCTTGGGGCGTCTAGTTTCCAAAATGGGGTCACTTGTGGGGGAGCTCCAATTTTTAGGCACACGGGTGCTCTCCAAACGTGACATGGTGTCCGCTAAAGAGTGGAGCCAATTTTTGATTCAAAAAGTCAAATGGCGCTCCTTCCCTTCCAAGCCCTGCCGTGCGCCCAAACAGTGGTTTACCCCCACATATGAGGTATCAGCGTACTCAGGACAAATTGGACAACAACTTTCGTGGTTCAGTTTCTCCTTTTACCATTGGGAAAATAAAAAAATTGTTGCTGAAAGATAATTTTTGTGACTAAAAAGTTAAATGTTCATTTTTTCCTTCCATGTTGCTTCTGCTGCTGTGAAGCACCTGAAGGGTTAATAAACTTCTTGAATGTGGTTTTGAGTACCTTGAGGGGTGCAGTTTTTAGAATGGTGTCACTTTTGGGTATTTTCAGCCATATAGACCCCTCAAACTGACTTCAAATGTGAGGTGGTCCCTAAAAAAATGGTTTTGTAAATTTCGTTGTAAAAATGACAAATCGCTGGTCAAACTTTAACCCTTATAACTTCCTAACAAAAAAAAATTTTGTTTCCAAAATTGTGCTGATGTAAAGTAAACATGTGGGAAATGTTATTTATTAACTATTTTGTGTCACATATCTCTCTGGTTTAACAGAATAAAAATTCAAAATGTGAAAATTGCGAAATTTTCAAAATTTTCGCCAAATTTCCGTTTTTATCACAAATAAACGCAGAATTTATTGACCTAAATTTACCACTAACATGAAGCCCAATATGTCACGAAAAATCAGTCTCAGAACCGCTAGGATCCGTTGAAGCGTTCCTGAGTTATTACCTCATAAAGGGACACTGGTCAGAATTGCAAAAAACGGCAAGGTCTTTAAGGTCAAAATAGGCTGGGTCATGAAGGGGTTAAAGGAGTCTGTGTAATTATTTCAAATAAAGAACTTTATTCTGGCCGTGTCTTTATTTAACATTACAACTATAGGATTAGTAATGGATAGGTGTCTTATAGACGCCTGTCTGTTGTGAGTTCTGCTCTTGGGCTCCCTCTTGTGGTTTCAAGTGGTATGGCTGCTCCTTGGATTTAGCTGTCAGCAGCTGCTTCCACTGATTGTCTTTTCTGCTCGGCTATTTATGCCTGGCTCTTTCCTTCAGCCAGTGCCACTTGTAAATGGTTCCTGGTTGGATTCACATCTCTTTGGATTTCCCTGTTATCCTGACCAGTTCAGCAAAGCGAAGTCCTTGCTTGCTCTTTTCTGTCCACAGATTGTGGACTTATCCGTTCTGTGCATTCAATGTTTGTCCAGCTTATCAGTATGGATTAATTCTGTGTTGCTGGAAGCTCTGGGAAACAGATTTACCCTCCACACCTTTAGTCAGGTGTGGAGATTTTTGTAAACTCTGTGTGGACATTTTGTAGTGTTTTATACTGACCGCACAGTATTCCATCCTGTCCTATCTATCAAGCTAGACTGGCCTCCTGTGCTCATCCTGGTTTCATTCTGTGTATGTCTTTTTCCCTCTCCTCTCACAGTCATTATTTGTGGGGGGCTAATCTATCCTTTGGGGATTTTCTCTGAGGCAAGATAGCTTTCCTGTTTCTATCTTTAGGGGTAGTTAGATCTTAGGCTGTGACGAGGTGCCTAGGGAGTGTCAGGAGCATCCCACGGCTACTTCTAGTGTTGTGTTAAGCTTAGGGACTGCGGTCAGTACAGATACCACTTCCTTCTGAGCTCGTTCCATGTTGCTCGTAAACCACCAGATCATAACACCTGTCCATTACTAAGCCATGGGCTTGATGCTACCTGAAAGGTAACATCAACCCCACAAATATTACCCCACTTGCCACCGCTACAGGGCAAGTGGAAAGAGCCGGGCAAAGTGCCAGAATTGGCACATCTAATAGATGTGCTTTTTCTGGGTAGCTGCGAGCTGCTGTTTTTAGGCTGGGAAGGCCTATATCAATGGCCCCAGCGTGAGAATAGCAGCCCCCAGCTGTGAGCTTTAGCAAGGTTAGTTGTCAAAAAAGGGGGGACCCCACGCTGTTTTTTTAAATTATTTATTTAAATAATTAAAAAAAACATTGTGGGGACCCCTCTATTCTTGACAACTAACCTTGCAGAAGCTGACAGCGGGGGGTTGCAGCCCCCAGCTGTGAGTTTTGTCTGTTTGGTTCACTAGGTGGGAATCCACATCGGGTTTTTCATTTATTTCCGAACGATCGCAGCCAGCGGCTGTGGAATATCCCGATCATCCGCACCTACTGTCAATGTTATCAGCAGAAGAATGTGTCGGATGATGGAGGTAACAGTTCCAAAAGCCACCACCTGCTGTCGTTCAGACTTTAATATAAGGCTCATCATTCTCCTCTGCTCGCCGGCAGAGCAGGGGATAATGATGAGAACCGGCTTCAGCACCAGCTGCCGCGGAACAGAGTTTACTGTAGCGCTTCTTCCCTGGCTGTCGTCCAAGTGATACTGATGCATCACACAGATGGCATCCGTGTGCTGTGCGTGCTTACAAGAACCCACTGACTTGAATGGGTCCGTGTGATCCGTACAGCTGCACAAAAACAGACATGTCTACATGTGTGTCACTCGGACACACGGTCCGTAAAAAAACACAGATATGTCCACAGACCCATTCATTTGAATGGATCTACGTGTGTCAGTGTCTCCATTAGGTGTGAAAATTAACAAGACATGTACCGGAGACACTGATGTGTGAAAGCGGCCTTAGAGATGAGCGAATATGTTCGGGTTCCCTCTTATTCGGCAAGTTATAGCGCTTGCCAAATAAGCTGCCGAGGGAACCCGGCTTCTTGGATCATGCCAGCCGATCAGCTGATAGACATCACAGCAGCATGTGTTGCGGCTGTGTAACCGCCACAGCACATGAATGGAGAGCCTGTTTGTTGGGCTGCGGAGCAGAACAGCTGATCAGCCGGAGCGATCCAGGAAGCCGGGTTCCTTCTGCAGCTTATTCGGCAAGCATAATAGCTTGCCGAATAAGAGGGAACCCAAACATTCGCTCAACTCTACTCCTGATGCCAGCAAAGTGAATGAGAAACCTGAAGGGTCATGAACACGTTTCTTATTTGTGATTTGCAGACTTGGTGCAGAAAATAATCTGCTGGATGTCAGGTCTCTGTGAGTTTTTGCCCTGCATTTTCACCAATAACTTCACTCAAATCAGTAAAAAAACGCAGGGCAAAATGCGCCTATTTGCCGCTGTGGTTTTTCTGCCAAGAGCTGCAGAAATGGTGCAGAAATTTCTGCATCCATTTCCTCAATGTGTGCACATAGCCTAAGAAGTGTCAAGAAAGTAGTTGCTAACTACCTGCCTGTTATGCATGGCACAGATCTCTGCAGGCTCAGGGCAGTCACAGACCTTTTCTGTCAGCGATTTTGCAGCCTCCAGTAACGACAGGGCAGCTACTTCTCTTCTGCTGTGTTGACGGGACGTGACTACCAATGTCATGGTGATTGACGTAACCACGCAAAGACAGTTGTCAATCACCATAATGCTAGCAGTCACACCCAGTCGACACAGCAGCCTGGAAGACATGAAGCAGCAGAATCCCCATCAGGAATGGTCAGTGATCACTCTAAGCTGGCATGGGGCAGAACAGGTAGGTAGTTAGCAGCTACCAGCCTGTCAGTTCTTAGCCTTATGAGAAAAAAAATTAAAATGGTCCCGGACAACCTCATTACGACATATGACGTATATTTAGGTGATATATTCTGTCCCAGTCTTTGATGAGGGCTCACACCGCTGATCACACATCTTTTGCAGCATGTGATGGCTGATTTAATGAGTTATCATGTGCTATTAACAGCCACATGTGGCGCACTGCTCTGCTCACGGCTGTCAACCTGTCAAATGCCGCTGTCAATCTCTGACAGCGGCATTTACAACACGCCAATAGGAACGTGCATGGTCCTATATTACAGGTCTTGGAAAATGGCGACAAAGACAAAAAATGCTTTTCATACAAATTTTGGAATTTTTTTGTCACCACTTAAAATAAAAACTATACATGTTTGGTATCTGGGTACTTGCACTGCCCTGGAAAAATCATATTGGCAGGTCAGTTTTACCATATAGTGAACATGGTAAATAAAAAAAACAAAAATTATTGTGCAATTGCAGTCTATTTTTTTTTCTAATTCACAGAACTTGGATTTTTTTCCCCTTTTTCCAGTACACTATATGGTAAAATGAATGATGATCATTAAAAAGTACAACTCATCCTGCAAAAAAAAACAAGCCGTCATCTACTATAGAATTGTCTAAGGGTCACTTCCGTTTGTCTGTCTGTCACAGATATTCATTGGTCGCGGCCTCTGTCTGTCATGGAATCCAAGTCGCTGATTGGTCGTGGCAAAATGCCCATGACCATTGCCACGACCAATCAGCGATGGGCGCAGTCCGGCGGCAACATGGCCGCTCCTTCCTCCCCGCAGTAAGTGCCTGCTCTGTACTCCCCTCCAGTCAGCGCTCACACAGGGCTAATGGCAGCGCTAATGGACCGCGGTGTAACGCACTCCATTATCGCTGCTATTAACCCTGTGTGACCAACTTTTTTACTATTGATGCTGCCTATGCAGCCTCAATAGTAAAAAGATCTGTTAAAAATAATAAAAAATCATCATATACTCACATTCCGGCACCTTTCCCGCTCCTCGCGACGCTCCGGTGACCGCTCCATGCAAGCGGCAGGTTCCGGT
This sequence comes from Ranitomeya imitator, assembly GCF_032444005.1. NCBI lineage: Eukaryota > Metazoa > Chordata > Amphibia > Anura > Dendrobatidae > Ranitomeya > Ranitomeya imitator. Next base: position 1,126,557,402 of record NC_091282.1, on the reverse strand, counting down.
GGCAAGGATGGTATGCGACAAGGTCATGTGACCGCGACCTCATCACAGGTCCTGCGCACCTGCGCGAGAAGGACCTGCCGTGACATCATGGTCATGTGACAGCGACGTCATCACGGGTCCTGCGCTACCAACCCTGGGACCGAAAGCTGTGCCGAGTGCACCACACACAGGCGATATGACTACAAGGGCTCTCTCGGAAGGTGAGTATATGTTTATTTTTTTCATAAAAAAAAGAAAAAATCTGCACCGCTGCTATACTGACCCTGTTGTACCTCTGTCTCTATTACCATCCACCGCTGCTAGTGCTTATATGCTTCCAAAAATACGGGATATAGGCAGGGCCGTATTTGCCACTAGGCACGCGAGGGCACGTGCCTAGGGCGGCGACATTGCGGGGGGCGGCACCTGAGCAAGGTGTTTTTTTTTTTTTTTTTTTTTAATAAGTCCCGGCCCGGGTCAAAAACGCGCCCGACGGCCCCGCCCCCCGCCTCCGAGTCCCCCCAGGCCCCCACCTCTGAGTCCCCCCACCTCCAAGTCTCCGAGTCCCCCCGCCTCTGAGTCCCACCCACCGTCCTTGAAGACGATACTCACCTGCTCCAGCGATGCCTGGTCTCAGCGTCTGTAGCGCGTCCTGAGTGAGCGGCCATGTGGTACCGCTAATTAAGGTCATGAATATGCACATATTCATGACCTTAATTAGCGGTACCACATGACCGCTCACTCAGGAAGAAGGCGCTGCGGCGCCGCGGGACAGAGCCGGAGCCAGAGGGATGTCGGCGCGGCGTGTGGGACAGACAGGCAGCTGACAGGTAAGTATGAGGGATGAGGGACGAGGGATGGGGGGAGGATGGTAAGCCACCCGCGCCATGCAAGATGGCCCGGGAGAAGGAGCGGGGGAGGGGTGGAGAGATGAGCCATGCATAGGGAGGGGGGGGAAATTATGAGCGCCATCAGCCATGCGTAGGGAAGGGGGGGGGAATTATGAGCGCCATCAGCCATGCATAGGGGGGGAATTATAAGCGCCATCAGCCATGCATAGGGAGGGGGGGGAATTATGAGAGCCATCAGCCATGCATAGGGAGGGGGGGGAATTATGAGCGCCATCAGCCATGCATAGGGAGGGGGGGGAATTATGAGCGCCATCAGCCATGCATAGGGAGGGGGGGGAATTATAAGCGCCATCAGCCATGCATAGGGAGGGGGGGGAATTATGAGCGCCATCAGCCATGCATAGGGAGGGGGGGGAATTATGAGCACCATCAGCCATGCATAGGGAGGGGGGGGGGAATTATGAGCCATCAGCCATGCATACAGGGGGGGGGAATTATGAGCCATGAGCCATCAGCCATGCATAGGGAGGGAGGGGGGGGAATTATTAGCCATGCATACAGGAGGAGGGGAGGGGGATATGAGCCATGGCCATTATACAATATGGAGCATCATGTGGGGTCATTATACAGTATTGAGCATTATGTGGGGCCATTATACAGTATGGAGCATCATGTGGGGCCATTATACAGTATGGAGCATCATGTGCGGTCATTATACAGTATGGAGCATCATGTGTGGCCATTATGCAGTATGGAGCATCATGTGCGGTCATTATACATTATGGAGCATCATGTGTGGTCATTATACAGTATTGAGCATCATGTGCGGTCATGATACAGTATGGAGCATCATGTGCGGCCATTATACAGTATGGAGCATCATGTGCGGTCATTATACAGTATGGAGCATCATGTGTGGCCATTATACAGTATGGAGCATCATGTGCGGTCATTATACAGTATGGAGCATCATGTGTGGCCATTATACAGTATTGAGCATCATGTGTGGTCATTATACAGTATTGAGCATCATGTGAGGTCATTATACAGTATGAAGCATCATGTGTGGCCATTATACAGTATGTGGAGCACTGCGTAGCCATTATACAGTATGGAGCACTGCGTGGCCATATTTTTTTGGTTTTAATTATTGTATATGAAACAGTGTGATCAGCAGTGCTGAATGGGTGTGGTTGGGACTTAGATATGGGTGTGATTAGTTGTGAAATGGGTGTGGTCAGAGGCGTGGCCCAAAATTTGCCGCTGCGCAATACGTACGCCGCAACCTTTACGCCTTTTTCCCTTCTTCAAAAGTTGGGAGGTATGGTACCGCATTTCCCAGATCACAGCAAGTACCGCAAATCCCATAGGGAATGAATGAAACCAAACGCAGTGTTGCCGTAAGTGATCCGTTACGCGGCAGATGCAGAAAAACTGCCCGATCTGCTGCAAAAGGCGACTTTCACATCAGCGATTCTTGCCAAAGTCACTGCGGATAGTGTCATACTCACCAATGGGGGAGGCAGCACTAAAAGTGCCTAGGGCAGCAGAAACTCTAAATACGGCCCTGGATATAGGGTGCAACACCTGTAGTAACATGCAAAGTTCAAACAATAGAAAAAATGGTGTGCACTCACCTTCCCGATAAAAAATTCCTTTATTGAAACATTAGCAGTTCAGACAGGGAGAACGTGAAGTGAAGTAGGATGACAGCTGTTTCGCGCAAGCAGCGCTTCCACGGATCCTGATAGCCAAAGGAAGTGGGAGGGCCACTTTATATGGAGTAAGACGGAGCCTGATCACCTCCCACCACCTGGCTTCATAGGTATAATTAATACCATATTCAGAAGGTGAATAAAAACATACAAATTAACCTCATTAAAAACATGAGAAACATGAAAAACATGAAAAAAAGAGAAACAAAACACATCTGGAACATAAAAGGGAGATTCACAAGAAAACGGACATATCAATTTTTTCATTTAGACCTATTGGTCCTGTGGCGTTTGTACGCATTATCCATATTGTTTCTCTCCTCAAGAGCAATCCATTTAGATTGCCATCACATTTAGGCCGGTTTCACACGTCCAGATAATTCCAGTACCGTATAAAATCGGTACTGGAGTTATCCGTGTCCGTGTGCTCACGTGGCACATCAGTGTGGCACACGTGCGGCACACGTGTGCCCACTGGGTACCACATGCACCGTGCAGGAGACAGCGCTAAAGTTTAACGCTGTCCCCTGCATCGTGCTGAATCCGCGATTCATATCTTCCCTGCAGCAGCGTTTGCTGCAGAGAAAATATGAATAATAGTGTTTAAAATACAGATCTATGTGTTGGCTGTCGCTGCTTCCTGGTCTGGCCGCATCTTCTCCTGTATGCGGTCACGTGGGGCCGCCGATTACAGTAATGAATATGCGGCTCCACCCCTATGGGGGTGGGGGTGACACATAGATCTTTATTTTAAACACTATTATTCATATTTTCTCTGCAGCAAACACTGCTGCAGGGAAGATATGAATCGCGGATTCAGCACCAGTGGGGGGGGACAGCGCTTAATGTAGCGCTGTCCCCTGCACGGCACACGGACAACGTCCATGTGCGGTACGTGTTTTACACGGACCCATTGACTTTAATGAGTCCGTGTAATACGTGCGCTCCCACGAACACTGACATGTCTCCGTGTTTGTCACATGGAGACACGGTCCGCAAAAAATCACTGACATCTGAACAGATGCAGTGATTTTTATGTGTCTACGTGTGTCAGTGGCTCTGGTACGTGAGGAAACTGTCACCTCACGTACCGGAGCCACTGACGTGTGAAACCGGCCTTAGGTAAAGTCACTCTTTCCAGACCTGCTTGCGCGAAACAGCTGTCATCCTACTTCACTTCACGTTCTCCCTGTCTGAACTGCTAATGTTTCAATAAAGGAATTTTTTATCGGGAAGGTGAGTGCACACCATTTTTTCTATTGTTTGAACTTTGCATGTTACTACAAGTGTTGCACCCTAAATCGCGTATTTTTGGAAGCATATAAGCACTAGCAGCGGTGGATGGTAATAGAGACAGAGGTAAAACAGGGTCAGTATAGCAGCGGTGTGGATTTTTTTCTTTTTTTTGGAACTTTGTTTACAGTGGTTGTTCGTATCGAGCACGCTGCTATAGACCTTTCCCTGTCCTCACTACATTCCCACTAATTGGTGATTAATCACCAGCTGCCTGCTCCTCAGGCCAGTCTCACACGTCCAGATAATTCCAGTACCGGAAAAATCGGTACCGGAATTATCTGTGTCTGTGTGCCTGTGCATTTCTGTGGCACATTACTGGAGCGCTGTCTCCTGCACGGCACACGGACTGCACACGGACAACGTCCGTGTGCGGTACGTGTTTTACACGGACCCATTTACTTTAATGGGTCCGTGTAATACGTGCGCTCCCACGAACACTGACATGTCTCCGTGTTTGGCACACGGAGACACGGTCCGCAAAAAATCAATGACCTCTGCACAGATGCATTGATTTTAATGCGTCTACGTTTATCAGTGGCTCCGATACGTGAGGAAACTGTCACCTCACGTACCGGAGCCACTGACGTGTGAAACCGGCCTCACATGGAGTGAGAAGCTTTGCCTCTATCCCATGGATTACTAGCAGGTCAGGAGAACGTGGATTCTTACTTCACATTATGTGAATCACAAGATGATGTTTTTAGTTTGAGCACAAAAACTTTGGAGCATAAACTTTTCAATGTTGCAGAGAGGGAAGTAAACCTCTTTTGGACCAACAATTCACTCAAATCATATATGGACTGCGGCAGAGTACCCCGAGGCTTAAGAGAGGTCAAGACAATGTCGCAATTTAAAGACAATCCCCAATTCATTAAAGATTGGGAAAAGATCTTATTAATTATTAGTATTCACAAGATTTACTCCAATTGGTTTTACAGGAAAATATGATTAATTATGAAGCAACAAATAAAGAGCTGAGTAAGGCCGGTTTCACACGTTCAGATAATTCCAGTACCGGAAAAAATCGGTATCGGAATTATCCGTGTCCGTGTGCCCCTACGTTTCTGTGGCACATCAGTGTGGCACACGTGCGGCACACGTGTGCCGCCCGTGTGCCCACTGGGTACCACACGCACCGTGCTGGGTACCACACATACCAGCATCTGGTGGTGAAGCCGCGATTCATATCTTCCCTGCAGCAGCGCTTGCTGCAGAGAAGATATGAATAATAGTGTTTAAAATAAAGATCTATCTTCCCCCCGCCCTCCCACCCCCTGTGCGCCCCCCCACCCCCGCTTTTCTGAAAATACTCACCCGGCTCCCTCGTTGGCTGTCACTTCTTCCTGTTCTGGCCACATCTTCTCCTGTATGCGGTCACGTGGGGCCGCCGATTACAGTAATGAATATGCGGCTCCACCCCTATGGGAGGTGGAGCCGCATATTCATTACTGTAAATGAGCGGCCCCACGTGACCGCATACAGGAGAAGATGTGGCCAGGAGAGGAAGCAGCGCCGGCGAGGGAGCGAGCCGGGTGAGTATTTTCAGAACAGCGGGGGGGGGGGGTCGCACAATGGGTGGGAGGGCGGGGGGAAGATAGATCTTTATTTTAAACACTATTATTCATATCTTCTCTGCAGCAAACGCTGCTGCAGGGAAGATATGAATCGCGGCTTCAGCACTAGTGGGGGGGACAGCGCTTAATGTAGCGCTGTCTCCTGCACAGCACACGGACTGCACACTGACAACGTCCGTGTGCGGTACGTGTTTTACACGGACCCATTGACTTTAATGGGTCCGTGTAATACGTGCGCTCCCACGAACACTGACATGTCTCCGTGTTTGGCAGACACTGAACAGATGCATTGATTTTTGTGTGTCTGTGTGTCAGTGTCTCTGGTACGTGAGGAAACTGTCACCTCACGTACCGGAGACACTGACGTGTGAAACAGGCCTAAAACCAAGGATGAACTAAAATCCAGATTGACCGATGCTCAATGGTCAGCAATAGACAAGAGATTGGATGTTAAATTAGTGAACCTCCAAACAGAAATAAAACAGAGGAAGCGAGATAAATTCATTTGCGACAAAGGGGATTTTGATTCAGGATGAATTTTTACATGGAATAAACAGAACCAACTACAAGGAAACCGCAAGTATTTTAAAAGGAATTACAAGCCTAGAACTTACAAAAAGATAAGCAAAAAGGACTACCTAACTACTGACTCAGACTCTAGTGCCAATGACGAAGGGGCTATGACCACAGGATCCACATGTGTTCCAGGCACCCGTTCATCAACAACAATCCCTTTAGACGCAGAACTAGGCGAGGGGGTAGGAGAAACTGCAACATTAAGCAATCAGCGCAAAAGGAAGCAGGTCTCATGGAGACCAATGGTTTAGAAATTATACCCCCGAATTCAGTGATCAATCTAACGGAACATGTTCTTAATGCGGCACATTATTCAGTTCTAAAGGTCTAAATTATTGTTTACCAGAGCCTTTCGATCTAGTAGAATTTAAGATAGATTTATATAAAGAGTTGAGAAATATACACTTACATAAATTCTTTAAATCTTCACATACAGAGGCCACCGGGTGCCCGGGGGAAGTCCCATGTACTGTGGGTCCCTTGGGTTTCATGGTGGCAGAGAATTCCATGGGGTACATACAGGATGATGTGCATTTACTGCTAAGTCTGGCAGACTCTCCGGTCAGAACTAAGAACACTAAAGGTACCTTCACACTGACCAACTTCACAATGATATCGCTAGCGATCCGTGACGTTGCAGCGTCCTGGATAGCGATATCGTTCAGTTTGACAGGCAGCTGCGATCTGGATCCTGCTGTGACATCGTTGGTCGGAGCAGAAAGTCCAGAACTTTATTTCGTCGCTGGATCTCCCGCAGACATCGCTGAATCGGCGTGTGTGACGCCGATTCAGTGATGTCTTCACTGGTAACCAGGGTAAACATCGGGTTACTAAGCGCAGGGCCGCGCTTAGTAACCCGATGTTTACCCTGGTTACCAGTGTAAATGTAAAAAACCCAAACACTTCATACTTACATTCCGGTGTCTGTTGCGTCCCTCGGTGTTCTGCTTCTCTGCACTGTCAGCGCCGGCCAGCCGTAAAACAGATTACAGCGGTGACGTCACCGCTGTGCTTTACGGCGCTCAGTCAGTGCAGGAAAGCACAGCGACGGGGGACAGACACCGGAATGTAAGTATGTAGTGTTTGTTTGTTTTTTTGCACATTAGCACTGGTAACCAGGGTACACATCGGGTTACTAAGCGCGGCCCTGCGCTTAGTAACCCGATGTTTACCCTGGTTACCAGGGGACTTCGCATAATTGGTCGCTGGAGAGCTGTCTGTGTGACAGCTCTCCAGCGACCACACAGCGACGCTACAGCGATCGGGATCGTTTTCTAGATCGCTGCAGCATCGCTAAATGTGACGGTACCTTTAGACTATACATGTGGAACCATTCACAAGAGGTGTTAGATCCACCTTCATGCCACCGGTTTCCCCGGGCAATCCAATAGACATCTTTGAATCATCAGTTATTAAGGACATAGAGGGGTTAATTTACCACACAACACCTCCTACTTTGAATTTAGCAGAAACACAAGCCTTGAAGGACATACAGGGGTGGTCTGACACTGTGGTACGCTCTGCCGATAAGGGGGGTAATACCGTCCTGTTGTCCAGGGACTACTATGTGTCAGAAGCGGATCAACAGCTCTCAGATAGTAAAACTTATAAAAAATTAAAAACTGATCCAACTGTAAAATTCCAGAATGAATTAAGAACATTATTAAGAGAATATGTTGAAAGGGGGACACTTTCAAAAAAACAAGCGGAGAAACTTATACCAGATTTTCCCAGGAAACCATATTAGGTGCATAAGTCAACAACCAGGCCACCGGGTCGCCCTATCGTGTCGGGCATCGGCTCCATAACGGAGCCGCTTTCACGGTATTTGGATTGGCTATTACGGCCATTACTATGGGATGTCCCATCATAGTGAAGGACACAAATGATTTCCTACGCATAGTTAAAAGCTTTGTATGGCAGGAAAGTTTTAGTCTTGCATCAATAGATGTCGAAAGTCTGTACACTTGTATTCCACAGAACATGGCAGTGGCAACTGTTAGAGACATCCTTTCAAATACACCTACAGACACTAATACCATCAATTTTATAGGCGACAGCTTACTGTTCGTACTAAAACATAATGCATTCACATTTGATGATACGTGGTATGTCCAAACGGAGGGCACTGCCATGGGTACATCGGTCGCATGTACCCTGGCTAACCTTTTTCGGCCCTGGAAGACAAATTTGTCTACTCTATGAGCAACTTATTTTTACAACACATTAAGTTATTTATAAGGTATGTGAACAATATTTTTATGGTATGGGACGGCTCCAGTGACACTTTCACACAGTTTGTAGAATACCTGGGGAATGCAAATACCATGAACATGAGATTTACCTCACATTTTGGGGACACAAAATTGGATTTTCTTGATGTCAAATTAGAGATATTAGAAGGCACTATTCACACTGAGTTTTTTTGGAAACCCACTTCGTTGAATTCGCTACTACATTACAATAGTGCTCACCGCCATTACACTAAACACTCATTGCCATATAGTCAATTTTTGAGAGTAAAGAGAATCAATAGTAGCAGGAATGGCTTTAAACAACAATCGCAAGAACTATACAGGAGGGTCGAAAACCGAGGTAATCCACGCTCAGTATTGGATGCAGCACTGACAAGGGCAGAAAATGCGGACAATGTTGTCCCCCATGGATTTAGTGGTAAAAAAACGGTAAAAAACAATTAGTTTTTTGTTTTAAATTTGGCCCATTAGACAGTTGTATTAGATTGGCTATAAGAAAAAACTGGTATATTTTAACCCCTTCCCGACCCATGACGCCACGTAGGCGTCATGAAAGTCGGTGCCAATCCGACCCATGACGCCTATGTGGCGTCATGGAAAGATCGCGTCCCTGCAGGCCGGGTGAAAGGGTTAACTCCCATTTCACCCGATCTGCAGGGACAGGGGGAGTGGTAGTTTAGCCCAGGGGGGGTGGCTTCACCCCCTCGTGGCTACGATCACTCTGATTGGCTGTTGAAAGTGAAACTGCCAATCAGAGCGATTTGTAATATTTCACCTATTATAACGGGTGAAATATTACAATCCAGCCATGGCCGATGCTGCAATATCATCGGCCATGGCTGGAAATACTAATGTGCCCCCACCCCACCCCTCCGATCGCCCCCCCAGCCCCCCGATCTGGCCGGTACACTGCTCCGGCTTCCCTCAGTACAGGGCTCCGCTCCCCCCCGTGCTCTTGTCCGCTCCCCCCATGCTCCAATCACCCCCCCTGCACTCCGATCCACCCCCCCGTGCTCCATTCCAGCCCCCCCCGTGCTCCGTTCCACCCCTCCCGCGCTCCGATTCCCCCCCCCCGTGCTCCGATCCCCCCCCCGTGGTCCCCCCCATCCCATCATACTTACCGATCCAGCCGGGGTCCCGTCCGTCTTCTCCCTGGGCGCCGCCATCTTCCAAAATGGCGGGCGCATGCGCAGTGCGCCCGCCGAATCTGCCGGCCGGCAGATTCGTTCCAAAGTGCATTTTGATCACTGAGAAATAATCTATCTCAGTGATCAAAATAAAAAAAATAATAAATGACCCCCCCCCCTTTGTCACCCCCATAGGTAGGTACAATAAAAAAATAAAGAAATTTTTTTTTTTCCACTAATGTTAGAATAGGGTTAGGGGTAGGGTTAGGGCTAGGGTTAGGGCTAGGGTTAGGGCTAGGGCTAGGGTTAGGGGTAGGGTTAGGGCTAGGGTTAGGGGTAGGGTTAGGGCTAGGGTTAGGGTTTCGGTATGTGCACACGTATTCTGGTCCTCTGCGGATTTTTCCGCTGCGGATTTGATAAATCCGCAGTGCTAAACCGCTGCGGATTTATGGCGGATTTACCGCGTTTTTTCTGCGCATTTCACTGCGGTTTTACAACTGCGATTTTCTATTGGAGCAGTTGTAAAACCGCTGCGGAATCCGCACAAAGAAGTGACATGCTGCGGAATGTAAACCGCTGCGTTTCCGTGCAGTTTTTCCGCAGCATGTGTACAGCGATTTTTGTTTCCCGTAGGTTTACATTGAACTGTAAACTCATGGGAAACTGCTGCGGATCCCCAGCGTTTTCCGCAGCGTGTGCACATACCTTTAGAATTAGGCTATGTGCACACGGTGCGGATTTGGCTGCGGATCCGCAGTGGATTGGCCGCTGCGGATTCGCAGCAGTGTTCCATCAGGTTTACAGTACCATGTAAACATATGAAAAACCAAATCCGCTGTGCCCATGGTGCGGAAAATACCGCGCGGAAACGCTGCGTTGTATTTTCCGCAGCATGTCAATTCTTTGTGCGGATTCCGCAGCGTTTTACACCTGTTCCTCAATAGGATTTCAGGTGAAATCCGCACAAAAAACACTGGAAATCCGCGGAAAATCCGCAGGTAAAACACAGTGCCTTTTACCCGCGGATTTTTCAAAAATGGTGCGGAAATATCTCACACGAATCCGCAACGTGGGCACATAGCCTTAGGGTTAGGGTTGGAATTAGGGTTGTGGTTAGGGTTGGAATTAGGGTTGTGGCTACAGTTGGGATTAGGGTTAGGGGTGTGGGGGGGTTAGTGTTGGAGTTAGAATTGAGGGGTTACCACTGTTTAGGCACATCAGGGGTCTCCAAACGCAACATGGCGCCACCATTGATTCCAGCCAATCTCGTATTCAAAAAGTCAAAGTTTCTAAAATGGGGTCACTTGTGGGGGTTTCTACTGTTTAGGCACATCAGGGGCTCTGCAAACGCAACGTGACGCCCACAGAGCATTCCATCAAAGTCTGCATTTCAAAACGTCACTACTTCACTTCCGAGCCCCGGCATGTGCCCAAACAGTGATTTACCCCCACATATGGGATATCAGTATACTCAGGAGAAACTGGACAACAACTTTTGTGGTCAAATTTCTCCTGTTACCCTTGGGAAAATAAAAAATTGCAGGCTAAAAAATCATTTTTGAGAAAATAATTTTTTTTTTTTATTTTCATGGCTCTGCGTTATAAACTTCTGTGAAGCACTTGGGGGTTCAAAGTCCTCACCACACATCTAGATTAGTTCCTTTGGGGGTCTAGTTTCCAAAATGGTGTCATTTCTGGGGGATCTCCAATGTTTAGGCACACAGGGGCTCTCCAAACGTGACATGGTGTCTGCTAATGATTGGAGCTAATTTTCCATTTAAAAAGCCAAATGGCGTGCCATCCCTTCCGAGCCCTGCCGTGCGCCCAAACAGTGGTTTACCCCCACATATGAGGTATCAGCGTACTCAGGACAAACTGGACAACAATATTTGGGGTCCAATTTCTCCTATTATCCTTGGCAAAATAGGAAATTCCAGGCTAAAAAATCATTTTTGAGGAAAGAAAAATTATTTTTTATTTTCATGGCTCTGCGTTATAAACTTCTGTGAAGCACCTGGGGGTTTAAAGTGCTCAATATGTATCTAGATAAGTTCCTTGGGGGGTCTAGTTTCCAAAATGGGGTCACTTGTCGGGTTGCTCCAATGTTTAGGCACACCGGGGCTCTCCAAACGCGACATGGTGTCCGCTAACAATTGGAGCTAATTTTCCATTCAAAAAGTCAAATGGCGCGCCTTCCCTTCCGAGCCCTGCCGAGTGCCCAAACAGTGGTTTACCCCCACATATGAGGTATCGACGTACTCGGGAGAAATTGCCCAACAAATTTTATGATCCATTTTATCCTACTGCCCATGTGAAAATGAAAAAATTGAGGCGAAAAGAATTTTTTTGTGAAAAAAAAGTACTTTTTCATTTTTACAGATCAATTTGTGAAGCATCTGAGGGTTTAAAGTGCTCACTAGGCATCTAAATAAGTTCCTTGGGGGGTCTAGTTTCCAAAATGGGGTCACTTGTGGGGGAGCGCCAATGTTTAGGCACACAGGAGCTCTCCAAACACGACATGGTGTCCGCTAACGATGGAAATAATTTTTCATTCAAAAAGTCAAATGGCGCTCCTTCCCTTCCGAGCCTTACCATGTGCCCAAACAGTGGTTTACCCCCACATGTGAGGTATTGGTGTACTCAGGAGAAATTGCCCAACACATTTTAGGATCCATTTTATCCTGTTGCCCATGTGAAAATGAAAAAATTGAGGCAAAAAGAATTTTTTTTGTGAAAAAATAGTACTTTTTCATTTTTACGGATCAATTTGTGAAGCACCTGGGGGTTCAAAGTGCTCACTATGCATCTAGATAAGTTTCTTGGGGCGTCTAGTTTCCAAAATGGGGTCACTTATGGGGGAGCTCCAATTTTTAGGCACACGGGGGCTCTCCAAACGTGACATGGTGTCCGCTAAAGAGTGGAGCCAATTTTTGATTCAAAAAGTCAAATGGCGCTCCTTCCCTTCCAAGCCCTGCCGTGCGCCCAAACAGTGGTTTACCCCCACATATGAGGTATCAGCGTACTCAGGACAAATTGGACAACAACTTTTGTGGTTCAGTTTCTCCTTTTACCATTGGGAAAATAAAAAAATTGTTGCTAAAAGATAATTTTTGTGACTAAAAAGTTAAATGTTCATTTTTTCCTTCCATGTTGCTTCTGCTGCTGTGAAGCACCTGAAGGGTTAATAAACTTCTTGAATGTGGTTTTGTGCACCTTGAGGGGTGCAGTTTTTAGAATGGTGTCACTTTTGGGTATTTTCAGCCATATAGACCCCTCAAACTGACTTCAAATGTGAGGTGGTCTCTAAAAAAAATGGTTTTGTAAATTTCGTTGTTAAAATGAGAAATCGCTGGTCAAATTTTAACCCTTATAACTTCCTAACAAAAAAAAATTTTGTTTCCAAAATTGTGCTGATGTAAAGTAAACATGTGGGAAATGTTATTTATTAACTATTTTGTGTCACATATCTCTCTGGTTTAACAGAATAAAAATTCAAAATGTGAAAATTGCGAAATTTTCAAAATTTTCGCCAAATTTCCGTTTTTATCACAAATAAACGCAGAATTTATTGACCTAAATTTACCACTAACATGAAGCCCAATATGTCACGAAAAAACAATCTCAGAACCGCTAGGATCCGTTGAAGCGTTCCTGAGTTATTACCTCATAAAGGGACACTGGTCAGAATTGCAAAAAACGGCAAGGTCTTTAAGGTCAAAATAGGCTGGGTCATGAAGGGGTTAAAGGGACTCTGTCACCTGAATTTGGAGGGAACAATCTTCAGCCATAAGGGCGGGGTTTTCGGGTGTTTGATTCACCCTTTCCTTACCCGCCGGCTGCATGCTGGCTGCAATATTGGATTGAAGTTCATTCTCTGTCCTCCATAGTACACACCTGTGCAAGACAAGATTGCCTTGTGCAGGCATGTACTACGGGTATTCTATTTCCATGGCTGGAAATACTAATGTGCCCCCACCCCACCCCTCCGATCGCCCCCCCAGCCCCCCGATCTGGCCGGTACACTGCTCCGGCTTCCCTCAGTACAGGGCTCCGCTCCCCCCCGTGCTCTTGTCCGCTCCCCCCATGCTCCAATCACCCCCCCGTGCTCCAATCACCCCCCCTGCACTCCGATCCACCCCCCCGTGCTCCATTCCAGCCACCCCCGTGCTCCGTTCCACCCCTCCCGCGCTCCGATTCCCCCCCCCGTGCTCCGATCCCCCCCCCCGTGGTCCCCCCCACCCCATCATACTTACCGATCCAGCCGGGGTCCCGTCCGTCTTCTCCCTGGGCGCCGCCATCTTCCAAAATGGCGGGCGCATGCGCAGTGCGCCCGCCGAATCTGCCGGCCGGCAGATTCGTTCCAAAGTGCATTTTGATCACTGAGATAGATTATATCTCAGTGATCAAAATAAAAAAAATAATAAATGACCCCCCCCCTTTGTCACCCCCATAGGTAGGTACAATAAAAAAATAAAGAAATTTTTTTTTTCCACTAATGTTAGAATAGGGTTAGGGGTAGGGTTAGGGGTAGGGTTAGGGCTAGGGTTAGGGCTAGGGCTAGGGTTAGGGGTAGGGTTAGGGCTAGGGTTAGGGGTAGGGTTAGGGCTAGGGTTAGGGTTTCGGTATGTGCACACGTATTCTGGTCCTCTGCGGATTTTTCCGCTGCGGATTTGATAAATCCGCAGTGCTAAACCGCTGCGGATTTATGGCGGATTTACCGCGTTTTTTCTGCGCATTTCACTGCGGTTTTACAACTGCGATTTTCTATTGGAGCAGTTGTAAAACCGCTGCGGAATCCGCACAAAGAAGTGACATGCTGCGGAATGTAAACCGCTGCGTTTCCGTGCAGTTTTTCCGCAGCATGTGTACAGCGATTTTTGTTTCCCGTAGGTTTACATTGAACTGTAAACTCATGGGAAACTGCTGCGGATCCCCAGCGTTTTCCGCAGCGTGTGCACATACCTTTAGAATTAGGCTATGTGCACACGGTGCGGATTTGGCTGCGGATCCGCAGTGGATTGGCCGCTGCGGATTCGCAGCAGTGTTCCATCAGGTTTACAGTACCATGTAAACATATGAAAAACCAAATCCGCTGTGCCCATGGTGCGGAAAATACCGCGCGGAAACGCTGCGTTGTATTTTCCGCAGCATGTCAATTCTTTGTGCGGATTCCGCAGCATTTTACACCTGTTCCTCAATAGGATTTCAGGTGAAATCCGCACAAAAAACTCTGGAAATCCGCGGAAAATCCGCAGGTAAAACGCAGTGCCTTTTACCCGCGGATTTTTCAAAAATGGTGCGGAAATATCTCACACGAATCCGCAACGTGGGCACATAGCCTTAGGGTTAGGGTTGGAATTAGGGTTGTGGTTAGGGTTGGAATTAGGGTTGTGGCTACAGTTGGGATTAGGGTTAGGGGTGTGGGGGGGTTAGTGTTGGAGTTAGAATTGAGGGGTTACCACTGTTTAGGCACATCAGGGGTCTCCAAACGCAACATGGCGCCACCATTGATTCCAGCCAATCTCGTATTCAAAAAGTCAAATGGTGCTCCCTCACTTCCGAGCCCTGACGTGTGCCCAAACAGTGGTTTACCCCCACATATGGGGTACCAGCATACTCAGGACAAACTGCGCAACAATTACTGGGGTCCAATTTCTCCTGTTACCCTTGTGAATCTAAAAAAATGCTTGCTAAAACATAATTTTTGAGGAAAGAAAAATGATTTTTTATTTTCACGGCTCTGCGTTGTAAACGTCTGTGAAGCACTTGGGGGTTCAAAGTGCTCACCACATATCTAGATAAGTTCCTTGGGGGGTCTAGTTTCTAAAATGGGGTCACTTGTGGGGGTTTCTACTGTTTAGGCACATCAGGGGCTCTGCAAACGCAACGTGACGCCCACAGAGCATTCCATCAAAGTCTGCATTTCAAAACGTCACTACTTCACTTCCGAGCCCCGGCATGTGCCCAAACAGTGATTTACCCCCACATATGGGATATCAGTATACTCAGGAGAAACTGGACAACAACTTTTGTGGTCAAATTTCTCCTGTTACCCTTGGGAAAATAAAAAATTGCAGGCTAAAAGATCATTTTTGAGAAAATAATTTTTTTTTTTTATTTTCATGGCTCTGCGTTATAAACTTCTGTGAAGCACTTGGGGGTTCAAAGTCCTCACCACACATCTAGATTAGTTCCTTTGGGGGTCTAGTTTCCAAAATGGTGTCATTTCTGGGGGATCTCCAATGTTTAGGCACACAGGGGCTCTCCAAACGTGACATGGTGTCTGCTAATGATTGGAGCTAATTTTCCATTTAAAAAGCCAAATGGCGTGCCATCCCTTCCGAGCCCTGCCGTGCGCCCAAACAGTGGTTTACCCCCACATATGAGGTATCAGCGTACTCAGGACAAACTGGACAACAATATTTGGGGTCCAATTTCTCCTATTATCCTTGGCAAAATAGGAAATTCCAGGCTAAAAAATCATTTTTGAGGAAAGAAAAATTATTTTTTATTTTCATGGCTCTGCGTTATAAACTTCTGTGAAGCACCTGGGGGTTTAAAGTGCTCAATATGTATCTAGATAAGTTCCTTGGGGGGTCTAGTTTCCAAAATGGGGTCACTTGTTGGGTTGCTCCAATGTTTAGGCACACCGGGGCTCTCCAAACGCGACATGGTGTCCGCTAACAATTGGAGCTAATTTTCCATTCAAAAAGTCAAATGGCGCGCCTTCCCTTCCGAGCCCTGCCGAGTGCCCAAACAGTGGTTTACCCCCACATATGAGGTATCGACGTACTCGGGAGAAATTGCCCAACAAATTTTATGATCCATTTTATCCTACTGCCCATGTGAAAATGAAAAAATTGAGGCGAAAAGAATTTTTTTGTGAAAAAAAAGTACTTTTTCATTTTTACAGATCAATTTGTGAAGCATCTGAGGGTTTAAAGTGCTCACTAGGCATCTAAATAAGTTCCTTGGGGGGTCTAGTTTCCAAAATGGGGTCACTTGTGGGGGAGCGCCAATGTTTAGGCACACAGGAGCTCTCCAAACACGACATGGTGTCCGCTAACGATGGAAATAATTTTTCATTCAAAAAGTCAAATGGCGCTCCTTCCCTTCCGAGCCTTACCATGTGCCCAAACAGTGGTTTACCCCCACATGTGAGGTATTGGTGTACTCAGGAGAAATTGCCCAACACATTTTAGGATCCATTTTATCCTGTTGCCCATGTGAAAATGAAAAAATTGAGGCAAAAAGAATTTTTTTTGTGAAAAAATAGTACTTTTTCATTTTTACGGATCAATTTGTGAAGCACCTGGGGGTTCAAAGTGCTCACTATGCATCTAGATAAGTTCCTTGGGGCGTCTAGTTTCCAAAATGGGGTCACTTATGGGGGAGCTCCAATTTTTAGGCACACGGGGGCTCTCCAAACGTGACATGGTGTCCGCTAAAGAGTGGAGCCAATTTTTGATTCAAAAAGTCAAATGGCGCTCCTTCCCTTCCAAGCCCTGCCGTGCGCCCAAACAGTGGTTTACCCCCACATATGAGGTATCAGCGTACTCAGGACAAATTGGACAACAACTTTCGTGGTTCAGTTTCTCCTTTTACCATTGGGAAAATAAAAAAATTGTTGCTAAAAGATAATTTTTGTGACTAAAAAGTTAAATGTTCATTTTTTCCTTCCATGTTGCTTCTGCTGCTGTGAAGCACCTGAAGGGTTAATAAACTTCTTGAATGTGGTTTTGTGCACCTTGAGGGGTGCAGTTTTTAGAATGGTGTCACTTTTGGGTATTTTCAGCCATATAGACCCCTCAAACTGACTTCAAATGTGAGGTGGTCTCTAAAAAAAATGGTTTTGTAAATTTCGTTGTAAAAATGAGAAATCGCTGGTCAAATTTTAACCCTTATAACTTCCTAACAAAAAAAAATTTTGTTTCCAAAATTGTGCTGATGTAAAGTAAACATGTGGGAAATGTTATTTATTAACTATTTTGTGTCACATATCTCTCTGGTTTAACAGAATAAAAATTCAAAATGTGAAAATTGCGAAATTTTCAAAATTTTCGCCAAATTTCCGTTTTTATCACAAATAAACGCAGAATTTATTGACCTAAATTTACCACTAACATGAAGCCCAATATGTCACGAAAAAACAATCTCAGAACCGCTAGGATCCGTTGAAGCGTTCCTGAGTTATTACCTCATAAAGGGACACTGGTCAGAATTGCAAAAAACGGCAAGGTCTTTAAGGTCAAAATAGGCTGGGTCATGAAGGGGTTAAAGGGACTCTGTCACCTGAATTTGGAGGGAACAATCTTCAGCCATAAGGGCGGGGTTTTCGGGTGTTTGATTCACCCTTTCCTTACCCGCCGGCTGCATGCTGGCTGCAATATTGGATTGAAGTTCATTCTCTGTCCTCCATAGTACACACCTGTGCAAGACAAGATTGCCTTGTGCAGGCATGTACTACGGAAGACAGAGAATGAGCTTCAATCTAATATCGCAGCCAGCATGCAGCCAGCGGGTAAGGAAAGGGTGAATCAAACACCCGAAAACCCCATCCCTATGGCTGAAGATTGTTCCCTCCAAATTCAGGTGACAGTGTCCCTTTAAGTAAAGACAATGACATCCTGGAAAGGGTTGATAGGGGCCCCCTTTTCGCCAGTCGCCGCAGTAAAAATATGTATCTAGATAAGTTCCTTGGGGGGTCTAGTTTCCAAAATGGGGTCACTTGTCGGGTTGCTCCAATGTTTAGGCACACCGGGGCTCTCCAAACGCGACATGGTGTCCGCTAACAATTGGAGCTAATTTTCCATTCAAAAAGTCAAATGGCGCGCCTTCCCTTCCGAGCCCTGCCGAGTGCCCAAACAGTGGTTTACCCCCACATATGAGGTATCGACGTACTCGGGAGAAATTGCCCAACAAATTTTATGATCCATTTTATCCTACTGCCCATGTGAAAATGAAAAAATTGAGGCGAAAAGAATTTTTTTGTGAAAAAAAAGTACTTTTTCATTTTTACAGATCAATTTGTGAAGCATCTGAGGGTTTAAAGTGCTCACTAGGCATCTAAATAAGTTCCTTGGGGGGTCTAGTTTCCAAAATGGGGTCACTTGTGGGGGAGCGCCAATGTTTAGGCACACAGGAGCTCTCCAAACACGACATGGTGTCCGCTAACGATGGAAATAATTTTTCATTCAAAAAGTCAAATGGCGCTCCTTCCCTTCCGAGCCTTACCATGTGCCCAAACAGTGGTTTACCCCCACATATGAGGTATTGGTGTACTCAGGAGAAATTGCCCAACACATTTTAGGATCCATTTTATCCTGTTGCCCATGTGAAAATGAAAAAATTGAGGCAAAAAGAATTTTTTTTGTGAAAAAATAGTACTTTTTCATTTTTACGGATCAATTTGTGAAGCACCTGGGGGTTCAAAGTGCTCACTATGCATCTAGATAAGTTCCTTGGGGCGTCTAGTTTCCAAAATGGGGTCACTTATGGGGGAGCTCCAATTTTTAGGCACACGGGGGCTCTCCAAACGTGACATGGTGTCCGCTAAAGAGTGGAGCCAATTTTTGATTCAAAAAGTCAAATGGCGCTCCTTCCCTTCCAAGCCCTGCCGTGCGCCCAAACAGTGGTTTACCCCCACATATGAGGTATCAGCGTACTCAGGACAAATTGGACAACAACTTTTGTGGTTCAGTTTCTCCTTTTACCATTGGGAAAATAAAAAAATTGTTGCTAAAAGATAATTTTTGTGACTAAAAAGTTAAATGTTCATTTTTTCCTTCCATGTTGCTTCTGCTGCTGTGAAGCACCTGAAGGGTTAATAAACTTCTTGAATGTGGTTTTGTGCACCTTGAGGGGTGCAGTTTTTAGAATGGTGTCACTTTTGGGTATTTTCAGCCATATAGACCCCTCAAACTGACTTCAAATGTGAGGTGGTCTCTAAAAAAAATGGTTTTGTAAATTTCGTTGTAAAAATGACAAATCGCTGGTCAAATTTTAACCCTTATAACTTCCTAACAAAAAAAAATTTTGTTTCCAAAATTGTGCTGATGTAAAGTAAACATGTGGGAAATGTTATTTATTAACTATTTTGTGTCACATATCTCTCTGGTTTAACAGAATAAAAATTCAAAATGTGAAAATTGCGAAATTTTCAAAATTTTCGCCAAATTTCCGTTTTTATCACAAATAAACGCAGAATTTATTGACCTAAATTTACCACTAACATGAAGCCCAATATGTCACGAAAAAACAATCTCAGAACCGCTAGGATCCGTTGAAGCGTTCCTGAGTTATTACCTCATAAAGGGACACTGGTCAGAATTGCAAAAAACGGCAAGGTCTTTAAGGTCAAAATAGGCTGGGTCATGAAGGGGTTAAAGGGACTCTGTCACCTGAATTTGGAGGGAACAATCTTCAGCCATAAGGGCGGGGTTTTCGGGTGTTTGATTCACCCTTTCCTTACCCGCCGGCTGCATGCTGGCTGCAATATTGGATTGAAGTTCATTCTCTGTCCTCCATAGTACACACCTGTGCAAGACAAGATTGCCTTGTGCAGGCATGTACTACGGAAGACAGAGAATGAGCTTCAATCTAATATCGCAGCCAGCATGCAGCCAGCGGGTAAGGAAAGGGTGAATCAAACACCCGAAAACCCCATCCCTATGGCTGAAGATTGTTCCCTCCAAATTCAGGTGACAGTGTCCCTTTAAGTAAAGACAATGACATCCTGGAAAGGGTTGATAGGGGCCCCCTTTTCGCCAGTCGCCGCAGTAAAAATATGTATCTAGATAAGTTCCTTGGGGGGTCTAGTTTCCAAAATGGGGTCACTTGTCGGGTTGCTCCAATGTTTAGGCACACCGGGGCTCTCCAAACGCGACATGGTGTCCGCTAACAATTGGAGCTAATTTTCCATTCAAAAAGTCAAATGGCGCGCCTTCCCTTCCGAGCCCTGCCGAGTGCCCAAACAGTGGTTTACCCCCACATATGAGGTATCGACGTACTCGGGAGAAATTGCCCAACAAATTTTATGATCCATTTTATCCTACTGCCCATGTGAAAATGAAAAAATTGAGGCGAAAAGAATTTTTTTGTGAAAAAAAAGTACTTTTTCATTTTTACAGATCAATTTGTGAAGCATCTGAGGGTTTAAAGTGCTCACTAGGCATCTAAATAAGTTCCTTGGGGGGTCTAGTTTCCAAAATGGGGTCACTTGTGGGGGAGCGCCAATGTTTAGGCACACAGGAGCTCTCCAAACACGACATGGTGTCCGCTAACGATGGAAATAATTTTTCATTCAAAAAGTCAAATGGCGCTCCTTCCCTTCCGAGCCTTACCATGTGCCCAAACAGTGGTTTACCCCCACATGTGAGGTATTGGTGTACTCAGGAGAAATTGCCCAACACATTTTAGGATCCATTTTATCCTGTTGCCCATGTGAAAATGAAAAAATTGAGGCAAAAAGAATTTTTTTTGTGAAAAAATAGTACTTTTTCATTTTTACGGATCAATTTGTGAAGCACCTGGGGGTTCAAAGTGCTCACTATGCATCTAGATAAGTTCCTTGGGGCGTCTAGTTTCCAAAATGGGGTCACTTATGGGGGAGCTCCAATTTTTAGGCACACGGGGGCTCTCCAAACGTGACATGGTGTCCGCTAAAGAGTGGAGCCAATTTTTGATTCAAAAAGTCAAATGGCGCTCCTTCCCTTCCAAGCCCTGCCATGCGCCCAAACAGTGGTTTACCCCCACATATGAGGTATCAGCGTACTCAGGACAAATTGGACAACAACTTTTGTGGTTCAGTTTCTCCTTTTACCATTGGGAAAATAAAAAAATTGTTGCTAAAAGATAATTTTTGTGACTAAAAAGTTAAATGTTCATTTTTTCCTTCCATGTTGCTTCTGCTGCTGTGAAGCACCTGAAGGGTTAATAAACTTCTTGAATGTGGTTTTGTGCACCTTGAGGGGTGCAGTTTTTAGAATGGTGTCACTTTTGGGTATTTTCAGCCATATAGACCCCTCAAACTGACTTCAAATGTGAGGTGGTCTCTAAAAAAAATGGTTTTGTAAATTTCGTTGTAAAAATGACAAATCGCTGGTCAAATTTTAACCCTTATAACTTCCTAACAAAAAAAAATTTTGTTTCCAAAATTGTGCTGATGTAAAGTAAACATGTGGGAAATGTTATTTATTAACTATTTTGTGTCACATATCTCTCTGGTTTAACAGAATAAAAATTCAAAATGTGAAAATTGCGAAATTTTCAAAATTTTCGCCAAATTTCCATTTTTATCACAAATAAACGCAGAATTTATTGACCTAAATTTACCACTAACATGAAGCCCAATATGTCACGAAAAAACAATCTCAGAACCGCTAGGATCCGTTGAAGCGTTCCTGAGTTATTACCTCATAAAGGGACACTGGTCAGAATTGCAAAAAACGGCAAGGTCTTTAAGGTCAAAATAGGCTGGGTCATGAAGGGGTTAAAGGGACTCTGTCACCTGAATTTGGAGGGAACAATCTTCAGCCATAAGGGCGGGGTTTTCGGGTGTTTGATTCACCCTTTCCTTACCCGCCGGCTGCATGCTGGCTGCAATATTGGATTGAAGTTCATTCTCTGTCCTCCATAGTACACACCTGTGCAAGACAAGATTACCTTGTGCAGGCATGTACTACGGAAGACAGAGAATGAGCTTCAATCTAATATCGCAGCCAGCATGCAGCCAGCGGGTAAGGAAAGGGTGAATCAAACACCCGAAAACCCCATCCCTATGGCTGAAGATTGTTCCCTCCAAATTCAGGTGACAGTGTCCCTTTAAGTAAAGACAATGACATCCTGGAAAGGGTTGATAGGGGCCCCCTTTTCGCCAGTCGCCGCAGTAAAAATATTAAAGATCTGATAGTACACAATCGTTTTCAGAATGATCGCAAGAATTGGCTGGAAGCAGGTATACCGAAAGGAAACCATAAATGCGGTCATTGCAATTTTTGCATATTTCACATAACAGGTAACACCATAAAAATGGGTGCCATAGATCATCAGGTGCGGGATTTTATTTCATGCAGAACCACATACGTGGTCTATGCTCTGATATGCCCTTGCGGCTTTTACTATATAGGTAAAACTATTCGTCCCCTTTTTATACGAGTCAGAGAGCACTTTAACTCGATCCATACAGGTAAAGGAGTCCCTCGTCTTATAAATCATGTAAGACAATGCCATGAGGGTAACGCAAGGATACTCCGCTTTATAGGTCTGGAAAGAGTGACTTTACCTAAGGGCTTGTTTCCACATGCGAGAAACACGTCCGTGTCTCGCATGTGGAAGCGAAGTTCTGGCACCGGCACTGTGGAGCGGAGCGTGCGGCCGCATAGCAACACATGGAGCCGCACGCTCTGCTCTGGAGTGCCGGCGCCAGAACTTCGTTTCCACATGCGAGACACGGACGTGTTTCTCGCATGTGGAAACAAGCCCTAAATGTGATGGCAATCTAAATAGATTGCTCTTGAGGAGAGAAGCAATATGGATAATGCGTACAAACGCCACAGGACCAATGGGTCTAAATGAAAAAATTGATATGTCCGTTTTCTTGTGAATCTCCCTTTTATGTTCCAGATGTGTTTTGTTTCTCTTTTTTTCTTTTTTTTTTCATGTTTTTCTCATGCTTTTAATGAGGTTAACTTGTACGTTTTTATTCACCTACTGAAGATAGTATTAATTATACCTATGAAGCCAGGTGGTGGGAGGTGATCAGGCTCCGTCTTACTCCATATAAAGTGGCCCTCCCACTTCCTTTGGCTATCAGGATCTGTGGAAGCGCTGCTTGCGCGAAACAGCTGTCATCCTACTTCACTTCACGTTCTCCCTGTCTGAACTGCTAATGTTTCAATAAAGGAATTTTTTATCGGGAAGGTGAGTGCACACCATTTTTTCTATTGTTTGAACTTTATATGTTTATTTTTTAACCTGTGACATACGTGGCTGGGCAATATACTACGTAGCTGGCCAATATACTACGTGGCTGGGCAATATACTACGTGGCTGGGCAATATACTACGTGGCTGGGCAATATACTACGTGGGCTGTGCAATATTCTACGTGGACATGCATATTCTAGAATACCCGATGCGTTAGAATCGGGCCACCATCTAGTCTACAATATAATTGTCTAAAGGTCACTTCCGTTTTTCTGTCTGTCCTGGATATTCATTGGTCGCGGCCTCTGTCTGTCATGGAATCCAAGTCGCTGATTGATCGTGGAAAAACGCCCACGACCAATCAGCGATGGCCACACTCCGGCGGCAATATGGCCGCTCTTTCCTCCCCGCAGTCAGTGCCCGCTCCATACTCCCCTCCAGTCATCCAGTCAGCCCTCACACAGGGTTAATGCCAGCGTTACCGGACCGCGGTGTAACGCACTCTGGTTACGCAGCTATTAACCCTGTGTGACCAACTTTTTACTATTGATGCTGTGTATGCAGCATCAATAGTAAAACGATCTAATGTTAAAAATAATAATAATAAAAAGAAAAAGGTTATTCTCACCATCCGACGTGCGTGCTGTCCTCGGCAGTGCAAGCGGCAGGTTCCGGTTCCAAAGATGCTATGCGAGAAGGACCTTCCATGATGTCACGGTCATTTGCGATGTCATCACAGGTTCTGCGCTCATAACAACCCTGGGACCGGAAGCTGCCGTGTGCACCGCACACAAGCACCAGAAATACAAGGGGCCCTCGGATGGTGAGTATGTTTCTTTTTTATTTTTTAACCTGTTACATACGTGGCTGGGCAATATACTACATGGCTGGGCAATATACTACGTGGCTGGGCAGTATACTACGTGGCTGGGCAGTATACTACGTGGCTGGGCAGTATACTACGTGGCTGTGCTGTATACTACGTGTCTCTTAGCTGTATACTACATGGCTGGGCAACATACTACGTGGCTGGGCAACATACTACGTGACTGGGCAATATACTAAGTGGTTGGGCAATATACTACGTTGTTGGGCAATACACTACGTGGACATGCATATTCTAGAATACCCGATGCGTTAGAATCGGGCCACCATCTAGTCTACTATATCATTTTCTAAGGGTCACTTCTGTCTGTCTGTCCTTCTGTCTGTCTTTCTGTCACGGATATTCATTGGTCGTGGGTGGCCTCTGTCTGTCATGGAAATCCAAGTCACTGATTGGTCATGGCAAAACAGCCATGACCAATCAGCGAAGGGCACAGTCCCGCAGCAACATGGCCGCTCCTTCCTCCCCGCAGTCAGTGCCCGCTCCGTACTCCCCTCCAGTCAGCGCTCACACAGGGTTAATGGCAGCGTTGACCGCGGTGTAACACACACGGTTGACGCTGCTATTAACCCTGTGTGACCAACTTTTTACTTTTCATACTGCTTATGCAGCATCAATAGTAAAAAGATCTAATGTTAAAAATAATAAAAAATCGTTATATACTCACCATCCGTCGGCCCCCCCGGATCAGGAAACGGCCTTTCCCGCTACTCGCGACGCCCCGGTGACTGCTCCATGCATTGCGGTCTCGCGAGATGATGACGTAGCGGTCTCATGAGACCGCTACGTCATCATCTCGCGAGACCGCAATGCACTCTTCAGACCGGAGCGCGCGAGGAGCGTCGGTAACTGCTTCGATCCGGGGGCCAACGGAGGGTGAATATATCACTATTTTTTATTTTAATTCTTTTTTTTTAAACAGGGATGTGGTGCCCACATTGCTATATACTATGTGGGCTGTGCAATATATTACGTGGGTGGGCAATATACTCCGTGGGCTGTGCTATATACTCCGTGGGCTATGCTATATACTATGTGGCTGTGCTATATACTACGTGGCGGGCCGCGAACAATCAGCGACAGGCACAGTCCAGCCGCGAATTGGCGCGGGATTTGAACCACGCTTCGCTAATTGGTCGTGGCCGGCCGGATCCTGTGTATCCAATGTATTATTCTAAAATCTTCATAAATAAACTACATACATATTCTAGAATACCAGATGCGTTAGAATCGGGCCACCATCTAGTATGTCTATAATGACGGGAAAGATAAAAAATGTTATGGCTCTTGGAAGAAGGGAGAGCAAAAAATGAAAATGAAAATGGCTTGTGGATGAAGGGGTTGAAATAGAAAATGGGATTACATATTTTAAAATGCTGATGTAGTATAATATGGATGCCACACGGATGTTAAAAAAAATATATATATATATGGGCGGCATTAAGAATAAAAAAAATAAAAAAAATTTTTGGCTGAAATCATCTGAACGTGACAGTAAATTGGTGGTGAAGGACACAGCTCCAATAGTCAGGGCAAAATGTGACTTCACAAGGAGCCTTGTCAGGCATAACCCTTTACATCCCAGTCAGGATTAGTGAAAAGTCTCAGAGTGAAGTAACTGTCAAAATTACAGTCTGACAGGACACTTCTCTCCCTCCTCCGAACACAGTCTGGACAAGCAGGAAAAGGTGACACAAGAGACTGGCGCAGTCTGAGGTGCCGCCATGTGTTTACATGAGGAGGAGGGAAGTCTACACAATAGGAAGATAAGATCCCCCCACACAGGTGCGGCTGCTCCTCACACACCGCACAGAGCAGCCTGCACAGCGCCACCTGCTGGACCCAATGCTGCTACTCTCCTCTTCACCTGTGCGCGCCAAATGCCTGCCGTGGCCGCCTCCCTCAGGGTCAGACATGCGGCCAGATAGGATCAGACTCAGTCAGTCAGCAGCAGCACAAAAGCTCTGTGTATGGTGTGTGCAGTCTGTGTAGAGGAGGGAGATCAGGCAGATGAGAGGGAAAACAACAACTAGCCAAAGCTGCATAACAGGACCGAAGATTTGTCCACAATCAGTCATTACAATGCTGAGACGTTCTCAATGAGGAAAAATCTGCATTGCCCAGAAAATGAAATAAATTACATGAAGGGCTCATTTTCACGAGCGTATAACAACAGAGTGATATGTGATGCTTTAGGCTACTTTCACACTAGCACGCACGTCGCAATGCGTCGCTTTGGAGAAAAAACGCATCCTGCAAAATTGCTTGCAGGATGCGTTTTTTCTCCATTGGCTAACATTAGCGACGCATTGCGACGCTTTGCCACACGTCGCAACCATTGTGCGATGGTTGCGTCGTGTTGTGGCGGACCGTCTGCACCAAAAAAAGTTGCATGTAAAGTTTTTTGGTGCGTTGTGTCTGCCATTTCCGACCGTGCATGCGCGGCCGGAACTCCGCCCCCTCCTCCCCGCAGCACAGAATGGGGCATCGGATGCATTGGAAAAATGCATCCGCTGCCCCCGTTGTGCAGTACCACAGTATGCGTCGGTACGTCGGCCCGACGCACTGCGACAGGCCGAGTACGACACTAGTGTGAAAGTAGCCTTATCGGACAGCACAGTGTTATACTATGTGGCAATGAAGGTGGGCATAAGAAATAAAATGGCAGCATGCTGTGGGTGCATCCATTATCAGATCGCAATCACCCATACATGTCTTTGGCTATGTGTGAAACTAGTCCACTGTACACACAGACGATGGAGACATAAAGGTACCGTCACACTAAGCGACGCTGCAGCGATACCGACAACGATGTCGATCGCTGCAGCGTCGCTGTTTGGTCGCTGGAGAGCTGTCACACAGACAGCTCTCCAGCGACCAACGATCCCAAAGTCCCTGGGTAACCAGGGTAAACATCGGGTAACTAAGCGCAGGGCCGCGCTTAATAACCCAATGTTTACCCTGGTTACCGTTGTAAATGTAAAAAAACAAACAGTACATACTTACATTCCCGGTGTCTGGTCATGTCCCTCGCCTTCAGCTTCCCGCACTGACTGAGCGCCGGCCGTAAATTACAGCGGTGATGTCACTGCTGTGCTGTGCTTTACGGCTGGCCGGCGCTCACCAGTCACCGGGAATGTAAGTATGTAGTGTTTGTTTTTTTTAGATTTACAACGGTAACCAGGGTAAACATCGGGTTACTAAGAGCGGCCCTGCGCTTAGTAACCCGATATTTACCCTGGTTACCAGTGAAGACATCGCTGAATTGGCGTCACACACGCCGATTCAGCGATGTCAGCGGGAGATCCAGCGACAAAATAAAGTGCTGGACTTTCCCCAGCGACCAACGATCTCCCAGCAGGGGCCTGATCGTTGGTCGCTGTCACACATAACGATTTCGTTAACAATATCGTTGCTACATCACAAAAAGCAACGATATCGTTAACGATATTGTTATGTGTGACGGTACCTTTACTCTCTGCTGTGAATCTCTCATGTGAGAGACTTGGATCACAGTAATGATAGCATCCAAATCAGACAGAGTGTGAGCCGAGTGTCATTGTTCTAATTGGCCTGGTTCCCTCACACAAGAGAATATATGCTGATGTGACCCTGGCCAAATAAAGATTATTTACACAATGTCCTCAATAAGTCTGCTGATGTCACCAGCCTGAATCCTCACATACACAGGAGCGTTTGCTCATCAGTGTGCTAGTGTGTGCTGTCGGCTTGTCTCCAGGTGAACAGAAGACTGGGCAGCCTGAAGTTGGACAAGCCGGATACCTAACACCCCGACAATTATCTGTCTGGAGCCACCATACACATTAGACATACAAAGAAACGAAAAAAGGAAAATTGAGCTTCCAAAAAATTCCAGATTGATTGAGAATAAAATGTAAAGATCCAGTCAAATAATTCACATAATAGTGAGCAACAAGCAACGCGTTTCGAACAATAGCATGTTCTTTCTCAAAGCTATTCCACATTAAACATACACATCGTCTGAATCCATATCGGTGGGTTCAGACAATATTAGTCTAATGTGAATGGGGGCTTTACACATATTAGTTCCATTAAACCACTTCCGATCAGCTAGCGATATACAAGCCGAATGGCTTAGGAGTCTGTTTACACTGAGCGACCAGAATGTTCGGCAATATGATCGTTCTTCTGTGCACATAGAAAATCAGGGTTATCACTAGCACTTTCCCTGTTTTCACAGGACGATGTGCTGCCTAGAATAATGATTTTAATGACAATGTGAACAATTGTATCAGAAACTAACATGTTTGAACAAGTCAAACTACGAACAATTGTTTTGATGAACGTTCCATTAAATAAGCCTTGTCGGAGTTGTCCTCTACTTGCATAACTACTTCTGAAATACTATATTTCCCTATGTTAATTATAAATACCCGATATCTCCAGCATTGATGCTGTTCCAGCGATCTGGATCATGAATGACATTGTGAACACTGCAACGAATCAGCAGTCATTGATGAGCTATTTCGCTTTCATTTGTTTAAGAACTGCAGCCCATTAGCGACCACTGACTGGCTGTCATGGTCACATTGTATCAAAATGTCACATGATAACATGGGAAAAACAGGACAGACATCACTGGAGTGGTGCCACGACTGGAAAGCCATTCTGATGTGTATGGGAGCCTCCCCGCTGTTTCTCGACAGATGATGTCAGGGTAGAGAAGGATCGAGCACTTGGAATTTCAGCTTCTGATCCGTTTGTTTTTAGGGGATGTAAACTACTGCCTTAGAAGTCTGGCGGCATCTTCTTTCAAGTAGAAAACACATGAACACACACAGCCAAGCCAAGTGTATATAGAGAGTCAGGTGAGATAGCGGTCTGCCATCCATCGAACATTCGTCCACCCGGTATCTCGTGCGTGTGGCCAGCTTTAGGGCTCATTCAAACGGCCAATTTTCTCATTTGCGAGAAAAACGGACTGGTTATTTTGATCAGATTTTGATCAGAGTGCTGTCCGAGAGTATTACCGTATCTATTTTTTTCGGACGTGAAGAAAAAAGAAAGTTTCTCCACCTTCTCCTATGTGACTGCTTGTGAAAATTGGACCGCACTCTTATATATTGCTAGTGCAGTCCAATTTTTTTTACAGACCTAGAAATTTACGTTGCCATGTTTGATGCGAAAAACATCACAGAAAAAAAACAGCCTTACCAACACCCAAGTAAGACCACAAATGCACTAGCAGGATACAGCAAACCCCTATGATAAAGGCCCCCATTTTTTGAAACTAGACCCCCCAAGGAAATTATCTAGATGTGTGGTGAGCACTTTGAACCCACAAGGGCTTCACAGAAGTTTATAACAGAACCGTGAAAATAAAAATCATATTTTTTCCACAAAAGATGATCTTTTAGTCCCCATTTTTTTAAATTTTCCCAAGGGTAACCGGAGAAATTGGACCCCAAAAGTTGTTGTGCAATTTGTCCTGAGTACGCTGATATCCTGGTATTTGGGGGGAAAACCATGGTTTGGGCGCACGGCAGAGCTCGGAAGGGAAGGAACGCCGTTTGGCTTTTTCAGCGCAAAATTGGATGGAATTGAGATTGGATGCCATGTCACGTTTGGAGAGCCCCTGATGTGCCTAAGCAGTGGAAACGCCCTGCAAGTGATCCCATTTTGGAAACTAGACCCCTTAAGGAACTTATCTTGATGTGTGGTGATCGCTTTGAACCCCCAAATGTTTCACAAAAGTTTATAACATAGGGCCATGAAAATAAAAAATCATATTTTTTTTCTACAAAAATGATTTTTTAGCCCCACAATTTTTATTTTCACAAGGGTAACAGGATAAATTTGACCCCAAACGTTGTTGTGCAATTTGTCCTGAGTGCGCTGTTACTCCATATGTGGTAGAAAACTACTGTTTGGGGCTCGGAAGGGAAGTAGTGACATTTTGGAATGCAGACTTGCGTCATGTCGCATTTGCAGAGCTTCTGATGTGCCTAAACATTGGCAATGCTCAACAAGTGCACCCTTTTTGGAACTGATCTACTGTTTCCTGGTATGTGAGTTTTATAATGTAGTGGCATACGTGAGTTCTGTAGTGTTTGTCAAGTTGTCATATGTTAGTTGGGTAAATCAGAAATCAATTTAGTCCATGGATGTGTGGCACAGTCTGAAGCATTCTTTCATACACATGCCAGGTTTTTTGGGGGGCAGGTGTCACATAGATAAATGGTGTTCTTGCATATTTCCCTTCTGTAACACACTCGGCACCTCTTTTGCGACTTACCTTTTTTTCCACTTTGAAGGACCTCACCAAGAAATGTTGACCTGGTACAATACAAGTACCTTCAGTTCCGGAAGTACTGGGGCCCTGACTGCCAAATATCAGGACCTTAATCACTACCTCCTGGAACTGAAGGTATGACGTAGTGCTCTGGCCTGCACATTGTGACAGTAGGAAAGCGTTGGGCATTGCCATCTGTACTATGTGCACGGCTAGCTTCTTGTACCACATCTTGGCCTTTCTCAAAGCACTGTACAGCTAGAAGACTTGATGAGAAAGATCAATGCCCCCCCCATGTTTTTCTTGTACCCCAGAACAGTCTGGTTTGCAGACATGTGTAGAGGTACCTCGGACAGTGCTGAGGTTGCCGCCATCACCATGTATGGTGGTCAAGAAAAAGACATTCCTCTTGTCCTTGTACACACCACCTCCTCACCTCACCACCTATCTGTCGGACTCCCGCAAGGTTCAGTTCTAGGGCCTCTGCTCCTCTTCATTTACACTTTTGGCCTGGGACAGCTCATAGAATCTCACGGTTTTCAGTATCAGCTCTATGCTGACGACTCACAGATCTACATCTCTGGACCAGATATCACCACCCTACTAACCAGAATCCCTCAATGTCTATCCGCTATTTCATCCTTCTTCTCCACTAGATTTCTAAAACTTAACCTGGACAAAACAGAATTCATCGTCTTTCCCCCATCTCACGCGACGCCCCCCAACAAACCTATCCATTACAGTAAACGGCTGCCCACTCTCCCCAGTCCCACAAGCTCGCTGTCTTGGGATAATCCTTGACACTGATCTCTCCTTCACACCGCATATCCAAGCCCTTTCCACTTCCTGCCGCCTTCAACTCAAAAATATTTCACAGATCCGTACAGTCCTAATCCAAGAATCTGTAAAAACCCTAGTCCGTGCCCTCATCTCCCGCCTCGACTACTATAACCTCCTGCTCTGTGGCCTCCCCTCTAACACTCTCGCACCTTTCCAATCTATTCTAAACTCCGCTGCCCAACTAATCCACCTGTCCCCACGCTATTCCCCGGCCTCTCCCCTCTGTTAATCTCTTCACTGGCTCCCCATTACCCAGAGACTCCAGTACAAAAGCCTAACCATGACATACAAAGCCATCCACAACATGTCTCCTCCATACATCTGTGACCTCGTCTCCTGGTACTTTCCTTCACGCAACCTCCGATCCTCACAAGATCTCCTTCTCTACTCCCCGCTTATCTCCTCATCCCACAATCGCATACAAGATTTCTCTCGCGCATCACCCCTACTCTGGAACTCTCTACCACAACATATCAGACTCTCATCTACCATCGAAACCATCAAAAAGAACCTGAAGACCTACCTCTTCCGGCAAACCTACAACCTGCAGTAACCACTGATCGACCAAACCACTGCATGACCAGCTCTATCCTCACCTATTGTATCCTCACCCATCCCTTGTAGATTGTGAGCCCTCGCGGGCAGGGTCCTCTCTCCTCCTGTACCAGTTGTGTTGTATTGTTCAAGATTATTGTACTTGTTTTTATTATGTATACCCCTCCTCACATGTAAAGCTCCATGAAATAAATGGCGCTATAATAATAAATAATAATAATACTTGACCACCAGCAGTTGCTCGCTACATTGGGCTTTGCTGTCACCCCTTCTGAGCATCTGCCCAATTAGCATTTTCGGGAGGCCTCTCTGATTTTTGCGGACAGTACCGCAGACCACGGTACCTTGCACAGAGAAGGACTTGAAGAGTGGGATGCTGGTATAACAGTTATCCATACAGAGGTGATAACCTTGATCCAGCAGCGGGTGCACCAAATCCCACACAATTTTCTCACTCACTCCCAGGACCGGGGTACAGTCAGGGAGTTCAATCCGGGTGTCCTTCCCTTCATAAACTCTAAACCTGTGGGTGTACCCTGAGGTACTCTCACCAGCTTATAGAGTTTAATTCCATACCTGGCCCTCTTACTGGTCAGGTACTGATGGAATTTGAGCCTCGACTTGAAATGAATTAGGGACTCATCCACGCAGATGTCCCTTTGGGGCACATACACTTCAGCAAACTTTTTGTTGAAGTGTTCGATGACCGGCCGAACTTTGAACAGACAGTCATCTCAGGGAGGACACTGTGCATTATCATTGTAATGCAGGAATTTGTGGATGGCCTCAAAACGTGTCTGGGCCATGACCATTCAGAACACTGGAGTGTTGAATAAAACATCAACACTCCAATATTGCTGAAGTACTGGCTTCTTCAGGATCCCCATGTGAAGGATCAGGCCCCAAAACTTCATCATTTCAACTGTATCTACAGGAGTCCAGTTAGAAAATGATGAAATCGTGATTTTATGCAAAAATTGATGAGCGTACAAATTAGTTTGGCCCACCATGAGGTTAACAAAATCCTCAGAGCAAAATACTTTGAAAAAGTCTATTTCTGTGAGGCTGGTGGTGTCAATCTACATTCCTGATTGCGCCATAAAATCAGGAATCAGTAGCTCATAATTTTCAGGTGGCGAGGTCCATACAGGGTCAGTAATGGGGGCACTGGTACGCCTTCTGTAATGGGGGGTGCAGGTTCACCTTCTTGTAATGGGGGGGCGCTGGTTCACCTTATGTCCTGGGACATCTTCATGCTGGTTCACCTGTCCTGGGGAGTCTTCTTGGCAGTTCAGTAGCACCTGAGGAGGAAGAGGAAAAGGAGTCAGTTTGAAAAATAAAGAAAAGTGGGCTCCTCTCTCTCACTGTCAGTGTTGGAGGCAAGGAAAGCGTATGTCTCCTCCACTGTATAGCATTTTTGGGAAGAGCGGGATGACTTTTTTTGTATGTATGTGGTGTTTGTGTCAGTACTTTATTCAGTTGTGTGTGTGTGTGAGAGAGTACTTGTTGTAAACTTTTTTTTAAAGAAAAAGATAAAAGAAAAAAATCCGCAACCGGGGAAAAAAAAGTCAGTGAAAAAAAAGTAAAACCGCAGACACGCGTGCTCATGAGTGAACTGAGTCACTAATCAACGCTCAGTGGCAGCTGGATGTGCGCACGAAAGTGCAAAGGAGGGGTAAAAAAAGTAGAAAACAGCGGCTGCTGGACGTGCGCACGGAGTTGGTGCAAAGGGAGAGTGGAGTGAAGTAACAAAGGGGGGAGAAGGGGATTGGGGTGTATGAGGAGAGATATCAGGTAGGGATCAGGGATAAAAAAAACTTACAGTTGTCTTTTCTCTGTTCTTTCTTACTTCTCTCTTCGTTCTATGAGGGGCGAGGGGAATTAGGGTGGAGGAGAGATCAGGCAGGGATCTTCTTACAGATGTCTTCTTTTCTGTTCTTGTGCTAAGAATCTCATGTGTTTTTTCATATATTTCACAAGCCATTATGCTATTCCCATTTCATGTATCGCACATTTCCTTGTTCTAGCACAGATTAATTTTGAGTGCAGCCATTAATCTATTTGCTATATGACTTTTTTGGTTATGCACCAGTTCAGATTAGATTGCTGTTCAGTCAGTTTTTCTATATCTACTATGTACTATTTTTTCTGACTTGAACGCTCCGCCCTTCACCATGCTGTGATTTTAATTACATCCTACCACAGTTGGTTCTGAGCTTCCTATATAAGCAGGCTTTACCACGTTATTAGCCATAGGTAAGTGTTCACACTAGGCAGTCAGCTCAGGTACCCATCCGTTCTGAGATTACCTTGACGATTGGTGGATGGGCTCACAATTTTTGGCCAAATCTTGTGCTAAGAATCTCGTGTTTTTTCATATATTTCACAAGCCATTATGCTATTCCCATTTCATGTATCACACATTTCCTTGCTCTAGCACAGATTAATTTTGAGTGCAGCCATTAATCTATTTGCTATGACTTTTTTGGTTATGCACCAGTTCAGATTAGATTGCTGTTCAGTCAGTTTTTCTATCTCTACTTTCTTCTCTGTTCTGACTTCTTCTCTGTTCTTTCTTCTTTGTTTGCAGTGAGTGATTGCGGTGTCACAGGCTTCTGTGGTACCACAAGACCCAGCACAGCGCAGATCTGTTAGCGTGACCTCCCCGTATAAATCCTCAGCCACTGTGAGGACGTACAGGGCAGTCACAGAGCGGTCACAAAAAAAAGTCCTCCCCCAGATGGCGCCGCTCGCACCTGTGCAGTAACAGCTATCCATGTATATAGCGGTGATCCGATAGTTGCTAGAGTGCAGGTGGCGCCATGTTGGAGGAGGGAAATTTTTTTTCTTCTCTAGCAAGATTGCGCCACCTGCACACCTCTATAAACAACGATAGCTGCTACTGTGCAGTAGCGGTGGGTGACATTTTAAAATAGATTTTTTTTTATATACTATCAGCATAACCTCAAGCACATTTATTATTAACGCAGTAAATATGCTATTATGCTGCAGCACAGGTGCCACGGCCGTTGCCTACCTGCACAAGGTTTTTTCCTCAGTATGTACATTTATTCATTATGTAAACTATGGGGCAGGTCAGTGAGGAATCAGGGACCCGTCAGCAGTCTGCATTATGAATACCTAATCAGAGCACCACATGAAGCCCTCCCCCACAGGCAGCCCCAGAGCAAAACTGAAAATAAAGATTAAACAACAACCAGATTTCATCACCAGGTATCATTTTAATCAGTATAACGTCGCCAACTTGACACTTTCTGTAGGTTACTGTGCACAGTCCTGCTGACAGGTTCCCTTTAAGTCTATGAAAAGTGAAACGACTTGTGACCAGTGACAGGGAATTAACCCCTTAAGCCCTGAGGGTGGTTTGCACAATAATGACCAGGTCAATTTTTACAATTCTGACCACTGTCCCTTTTTGAGGTTATGGCCGGCGTCACACTGGCGTTTAAAACGGCCGAGTGCAATGCGATAAAAAATCGCATTGCACTCGGACCAATATTACCATATGGGGCCGCTCCCAGCAGCCGACTTTTTGTCGGCCGTTTTCCTCGGTCCGAGACAGTCGCAGCATGCTGCGATTGTCTCGGACCGAGGAAAACTCGCGGCTCACTCGCACCCATATAAGCCTATGGGTGCGAGTGAGACAGCGCACACCACTCGGATAACATCCGAGTGATGTGCGCTATAAGCGGACCCCAGCCATGGAGGAGATGGAGAAATTCATTTCTCCGCCTCCTCCGCAGCTGTGCTCCGATCCTCCCTGTGCAAGAGAATCGGAGCACAGACGCATGACACTCAGCTCCTGCTCTGCTGCGAGCAGGAGCCAAGGGTCATTAGCATCGGATGCAATACGCTAGTGTGACGCCGGCCTATAACTCTGGAACGCTTCAATGGATCCCGGTGATTCCGACATTGTTTTCTCAAGACATATTGTACTTCATGATAGTGGTAAAATTTATTTGATATTACCTGCATTTATTTGTGAAAAAAACTGAAATTTGGCAAAAATTTTAAAATTTGGCAATTTTCCAGTTTTGAATTTTTATGCCCTTAAATTACAGAGATATGTCACACAAAATACTTAATAAGTAACATTTCCCACATGTCTACTTTACATCAGCACAATTTAGGAAACACATTTTTTTTTGTTAGGGAGTTATAAAGGTTAAAAGTTCACCAGCAATTTCTCATTTTTAGGGTATGTGCACACGTCAGGATTTTTTCCTGACAAAATCCTGAGAATTCTGCCAGAAATCCGCGTGCTTTTGTCGCGTGGATTTCTCGCGGAATTTGCGCGTTTTTTGGGCGGATTTTTTGCAGATTTTTAGCGTTTTTTTTTTTTTCCGGAATGACATTTTTGATAGGAAATCCGCAAAAAATCCGGAAAAAGATAGAGCATGTCCGGATTTATTGCGGTATGCGTTTTATTTGCGGAAAAAAACGCTAACATCTGCACAAAAAATGCGGAATGCATTCTAAAAGATAGGATGCATAATGTTAGCGTTTTTTGACCGGATTTACAGCGTTTTTATAGCGAAATTCTGCAAAAAAACACTAAAAATCCTGACGCGTGCACATACCCTAACACCATTTTTTTTACTGACCACATCACATTTGAAGTCATTTTGAGGGGTTTATATGATAGAAAATAACCAAGTGTGACACCATTATAAAAACTGCACCCCTCAAGGTGCTCAAAACCACATTCAGGAAGTTTATTAACCCTTCTGGTGTTTCACAGGAATTTTTGGAATGTTTAAAAAAATGAACATTTAAATTTTTTTTCACAAAAAATTTACTTCAGCTCCAATTTGTTTTATTTTACCAAAGGTAACAGGAGAAAATGGACCCTAAAAGTTGTTTTACAATTACAATATGTGGGGGTAAACCACTGTTTGGGCGCATGGCAGAGATTGGAAGGGAAGGAGCGCCGTTTGACTTTTCAATGCAAAATTGACTGGAATTGAGATCGGATGCCATGTCGCGTTTGGAGAGCCCCTGATGTGCCTAAACATTGAAACCCCCCACAAGTGACACCATTTTGGAAAGTAGACCCCCTAAGAAGCTTATCTAGATGTGTGGTGATCACTTTGACCGAAAAAAAATGCTTCACAGAAGTTTATAATGTAGAGCCGTAAAAATAAAAAATAATATTTTTTCACAAAAATGAACTTTTCGCCACCAATATTTTTTTTCCCAAGGGTACTAGAAGAAATTGTACCCCAAAAGTTGTTGTGCAATTTGTCCTGAGAACGCTGATACCCCATATGTGGGGGTAAACCACTGTTTGGACGCATGGCAGAGCTCGGAAGGGAAGGAGCGCCATTTGACTTTTCAATGCAAAATTAGCTGGAATTGAGATGGGACGCCATGATGCTTTTGGAGAGCCACTAATGTTCCTAAACATTAAAACCCCTCACAAGTGACACCATTTTGGAAAGTAGACCCCCTAATGAACTTATCTGATGGGACTCCATGTTGCATTTGGAGAGCCCCTGATCTGCCTAAACATTGAAACCCCCCACAAGTGACACCATTTTGGAAAGTAGACCCCCTAAGGAACTTATCTAGATGTGTTGTGAGAGCTTTGAACCCCAAAGTGTTTCACTAAAGTTTATGACGCAAAATAAAAATTCTTTGTGCAAAGAAGTTGTTGTGCAATTGGTCCTGAGTACGCTGATACCCCATATGTGGGGGTAACCACCGTTTGGGTGCATGGCAGAGCTCGGAAGGGAAGGAGCGCCATTTGGAATGCAGGCTTAGATGGAAAGGTCTGCAGGCGTCACATTGCATTTGCAGAGCCCCTAATGTACCTAAACAGTAGAAACCCCCCACAAGTGACCCCATATTGGAAACTAGACCCCGCAAGGAAGTTATGTAGATGTGTTGTGAGAACTTTGAACCCCCAAGTATTTCACTACAGTTTATAACGCAGAGCCGTGAAAATAAAAAATCATTTTTTTCCTACACAAATGTTTTTTTTAGCCCCACAAATTTTTAATGTCCCAAGGGTAATAAGAGAAATTGGACCCCAAAAGTTGTTGTCCAATCTGTCCTGAGTACGCTGATACCCCATATGTGGGGGGGGGGGACCACTGTTTGGGCGTATGGTAGAGCTTGGAAGGGAAGGAGCGCCATTTGGAATGCAGACGTAGATGGATTGGTTTGCAGGCGTGACGTTGCATTTGCAGAGCCCCTGATGTACCTAAACAGTAGAATCCCCCCACAAGTGACCCCCAAATTGGAACCTAGACCCCCCAAGGAACTTATCTAGATGTGTTGTGAGAACTTTGACCCCCCAAGTGCTTCACAGAATTTTATAACGCAGAGCTGTGAAAATAAAAAATCATTTTTGTCCCACAAAAATGTTTTTTTATCCCCCCAAATTTTTATTTTCCCAAGGGTAACAAGAAAAATTGAACCCCAGAAGTTGTTGGACAATTTGTCCTGAGTACGCTAATACTCCATATGTTGGGATAAACCTCTGTTTGGGCGCACGGGAGAGCTCGGAAGGGAAGGAGCACTGTTTTACTTTTTCAACGCAGAATTGGCTGGAGTTGAGATCGGACACCATGTCCGGTTTGGAGAGCCCCTGATGTGCCTAAACAATGGAATCCCCCAATTCTAACTGAAACCCTAACCCACACACACTCCTAATCCCAACCACACCCCTAACTCCAACCCTAACCACACCCCTAACTCCAACACACCCCTAACCCTAATCCCAACCCCTAACTCCAACACACCCCTAACCCTAATCCCAACCATAACCCTAACCACACCCATAACCCTGACACACCCCTAATCCCAACCGTAAATGTAATCCCAACCCTAGCCCCAACCCTAGTCCTAACCCTAGCCCTAACCCTAATGGGAAAATGGAAATAAATACTTTTTTTAGATATTTTTTATTTTTCCCTTACTAAGGGGGTGATGAAGGGGGGTTTGATTTACTTTTATAGTGGGTTTTTTAGCGAATTTTTAGGATTGGAAGCTGTCACACACTAAAAGACGCTTTTCCCTTCCCCCATGACGGCACACCTGAGAGAGGGGATCCGCCCAGCCAGGACAGGAAACCCTACTGAAAATAAAAGGGCGGTACCTCTCCCTCGCTTCAGTTGGGTTTCCTGTCCTGACAGGGACTCTCTTACTGAACACGGCGGTTCACTTACCCAGGTCCCGTCCCGGCGTGGAAGAATCAGGCAGCGCCTGTGCGTCGGGTTCGGGAGTCTGGAAGCGCCGTCCGCAGGTCCCCCGGGTCTCTGCGTCCGAGCGGGCGTTGAGCAG
The DNA here is from genome assembly GCF_032444005.1 of Ranitomeya imitator. NCBI lineage: Eukaryota > Metazoa > Chordata > Amphibia > Anura > Dendrobatidae > Ranitomeya > Ranitomeya imitator. The sequence goes on along the minus strand of NC_091282.1, from coordinate 1,126,518,241 downwards.
CATGGTCAGAGGGCTGTGTTCCCTTCCATGGCTGCCACGCCGCCCTCCCCTCTCTGCCGGCGTCCAGATGCGGTGGCCGCTTCCGGATCGCTCGTCTGACGTCACGCGCAAGGCACGCTGGGAATGGGCGTGCCCGCGTGACGTCGGGGGCGGGCGCCGGATCCAAGATGGCGGCGCCCATGATGAGAACGCCGGCCGGTGAAAGGGAACTCCGGCGGCACGGCAGAGAGTGGGAGGGGAATTTGGGCACCGAAGGAGGCGGGGAGTGCAGTGGTCCCCCCATAAAAGGGGGTTAGACCACAGAAGACGCGCTCATGTCCATAAACTTCACCATGGAAGTAGGACAACAGGAGCAGCAGCAGCAGCCGCCTTCACAGCAGCAGCAGCAGCAGCAAATGGAGCTCTCACCAGATGCCTTGCCGAGCCACCAGCATACCAAGAGCAGCCGCTCAAGTGGTAGGAACAGCAGTCGTTCTGTCCGGCAGGATTCGTCGGCGTCCAGGAGGGACGCTTCACGTGCATCTGTCCAGCCTCCAAAATCGGTACCCTTGATTGTCGGTAGTGGTGAGTGATCTACGTGAATGTCACCCTTATGGTAACAGGGTCGATTTTTGTCTGTTTTGATCACTAGGGGTCCAGGAAAGCGGTTGGTAAAACAAAGAACCGAGAGTGTGCCCTTTGTAGAAACCCGCTTGCAGTTCAGTGGCAGAAGTATCTCTGTGCTGACTGCATTACTAAAACCATACAAGAAGAGACCCCTAATTTTGCCACTAGCCTAAAAGCCATAATACAGGCTGAAATAAAAGACTCCTTAAAATTGGCCCTTAGCGAACCAAGAAGGAGAAGCCGTAAGGCGTCCACAGACTCAGATGCCTCTCAGAGACAGGGGAGTCATAAAACATCCCGGTCTCCCTCTACCTCCTCGGCCTCTGTCCAGTCTTCAGATTCCTCCTCGGACAGTGATTCAGGAGGTCGTCCATGTTTCCCAACTGAGGACGTAGATAAACTGGTCAAAGCAGTTAGATCTGCAATGGGGCTTAAAGAGGAGAAGACACCTAGGTCACTAGAAGATGTCATGTTTGGTGGCCTAGAAGAAAAAAGGAAACGCACGTTTCCGGTTAATGCAAAAATAAAAGCATTAATTGACAAAGAGTGGAAAAAGCCCGAAAAAATGGGTTCCTTGCCCTCTTCATCCAAAAGGAGATATCCTTTTGAGGATAAAGACTCTGAGTCCTGGGAAAAAATCCCTAAGATTGACGGGGCAGTAGCCAAATGTTTAAAAAGATCATCCCTTCCGTTAGAGGACTCTGGTGTTCTCAAAGACCCGCTTGATAAGAAAGCAGATAGTTTCCTGAGACACATCTGGGAAGCCTCAGCGGGGGGCCTTAAGCCGGCGATTGCGGGAACATGTACGGCCCGTGCCCTAATGGTCTGGCTACATCAGGTAGAAGATCAGCTGAAAAACAAAGTACCCAGAACTGACATCCTTGGAAATATTTCTTTGCTACAAGGAGCAGCAGCTTTTTTGGCAGACTCTTCTGCGGATTCCGCAAGACTAACAGCTAGAGCCGCGGGTTTGTCCAACGCGGCAAGAAGAGCCCTCTGGCTCAAAGGTTGCCCGGGGGATTTGCCATCTAAACACAAACTGTGTTCTATTCCATGTGACGGCCAACTTCTCTTCGGGAAAAAAACTTGAAGACATCCTGGAACATGCAGGAGATAAAAAGAGAGGTTTTCCCAACATCCCTAAAGATCCTAAAAAACCTTTTTTTCGGAGGAGAAGATATAATAGAGGTCGCCCCCCAGGGGAGAGGAAAAATTGGGATTTTAGAGATAAAAGAGGATCGGGCTATATGTTTAAAGGCCCCTCCACATCGGCAAAACAATCCCCCCAATGACATTACGCCAGAAGTGGGAGGAAGACTCTCCCTCTTCTTTCCGGCCTGGGTAAATATCTCCCCCAGTATCTGGGTCACGAACATCATCAGAGACGGCCTAAAAATAAAATTCGTCTGTCCTCCCAGACAAAACTTCATAATAACTCCCCGACGGAAGTCTCAGCAGGAACAATCTGCCCTAGAAACCGAGATCTTGGGACTTGTCCACAAAAAGGTTCTTCAGGAAGTCCCGGTTCAGGAGGAAGGAGAGGGGTTTTACTCCCCCCTCTTCTTGATCCAAAAACCGGATGGTTCTTGGAGAACTATTATAAATCTAAGGAAGCTCAACCAATCCATAGAGAACTACACTTTCAAGATGGAGTCTATAAACACGACCATAAAACTTCTCTTCCAACACTGCTTCATGGCAGTAATAGACTTAAAGGATGCTTACTACCATATACCAATACATCAGGAATATCGGAAATACTTGAGGGTAGCTCTCTATATTCAAAATCAGGTAAAGCATTTTCAATATACAGCTCTTCCATTCGGCCTGTCTACAGCCCCCAGAGTTTTCACCAAAGTGATGGTGGAAGTGATGTCATACCTCCGGTCCCGGGATGTAGTAATTGTCCCATATCTGGACGATTTCCTGGTAATAGGGAGGTCAGAGTCCCACTGCACTCATCAAATATCAGTGGTAACATCAACTCTAATGGAGCTGGGTTGGATAATAAACATCCCCAAATCCAGACTACTGCCAGTAAAAATACAGTCCTTCCTGGGGTTAATACTGGACTCCGAGCGTCAGCTCTGCCTCCTTCCACAAAACAAAGTGGACAAGATAATAAACCTGACCAGTACAGCAATACGTCAACCCGCAATGACTCTCAGAAAGGCGATGTCCCTTCTAGGCTCGTTAACATCGTGTATACCGGCAGTAGAATGGGCACAATTCCACCTAAGACATCTACAGTGGGAAGTTCTCTCAGCTCAAAGACTGTTAAGAGGGCATTTAGAAGGAAATCTATGTCTCTCCCTGAGCGTAAGGGATTCCCTAGCTTGGTGGACTGTAGAACACCACCTGACAAAGGGGGTCCGGTGGAAAAATCCGGTCATAGACATCATCACGACCGACGCAAGCGGTACAGGTTGGGGAGCTCATCTGAGATCTCACTCTGTACAAGGTACCTGGTCCATACGAGAAAAAAACTATGGATCAAACCAAAAAGAGCTATGGGCAGTGGAGAAAGCCCTAAGACATTTTCTCCCTTTACTCCAGGGTCGCCATACTCGAATCCTAACAGACAATCGAGCAGTGGTGGCGTATGTCAATCATCAGGGGGGAACGAGGTCCAAAGGCCTCATGAATGCGTCAAAACTCCTCTTCCAACTGGCGGAACAACACCTGTTATCTCTGTCGGCACTACACATCAGGGGCATAGAAAACACTCAAGCAGACTTCCTGAGTCGCAGAGGCTTAAGACAGGGGGAATGGTCCTTAAACCCCCAGATATTTCAACAAATAGTCCAAGCCTGGGGCTCACCAGAAATAGACTTGTTTGCCAATTCTCACAACAAAAAAGTCAGAAAATTCTGCTCCTTGAATCCAAGAGAACATCCCTTCGCAGTAGATGCCCTACTAATACCTTGGAAGTTTTCTCTGGCCTACGCATTCCCCCCGATAGTGATGATCCCAGCTGTGATCCGGAAGATCAGAGAGGATCAGGCGAGGATTATCCTCATAGCTCCATTTTGGCCAAGGAGACCATGGTTCTCCCTTCTAAGACAGATGTCGGTAACAGATCCATGGATTTTGCCAGAAATTCCGGACCTACTAACCCAGGGCCCAGTAACCCACTCTCAGGTGAAGGGCTTCCATCTGGCAGCCTGGAATTTAAGAGGGCGTTACTAAGTCGCCATGGATTCTCACCAGGTTTAATCTCCACCCTGTTGAAAAGCAGAAAACCCATAACTTCTAGAATCTATGGTAGGACATGGAAAAAATTTCTTGACTTCCTGGGTGAACCATTGGGGGAGGTGGCTCCAGTGGGTCCTATCCTAGAATTTCTGCAAGCAGGATTACATCTTGGGTTAGCAACCAGCACCCTTAAAGTTCAGGTTTCAGCCTTGGGGGCCCTGTATAACTGTAATCTTGCCTCAAATAGATGGGTTTCACGATTCATAAAATCTTGCAGTAGATCTCGGCCGGTCGTTATCCCAAAAATCCCTCCTTGGGATCTAAATTTGGTCTTAGAAGCTCTAACTAAACACCCTTTCGAGCCCTTACAGGAGTTATCACCTAAGTTACTTACCCTTAAAACAGTTCTTCTAGTAGCCCTAACATCGGCACGTAGGGTAAGTGATTTGCAAGCCCTGTCAATATCCCCTCCTTATACTCAGGTTTTTGATGACCGGATCGTTCTAAGACCAGACCCGGCTTATCTCCCCAAGGTGGTTCAAAAGATTACCTTACCATCTTTCTGTAGTAATCCCAAAAATCCAGGGGAACAAAAGTTCCACATGCTAGATGTGAGAAGATCTATGTTACAGTACATATCTATGACTAGTCAGTGGAGGAAAGACCAAACCCTATTCATAGACTTTCAGGGTAGCAAAAGAGGGTGTGGGGTAGCTAAAAGTACTATTGCTAGATGGATTAGGGAGGCCATTAGTTTATCCTACTCTGCGGGTGGCACTCCGGTTCCTGAAGGCATCGAGGCTCACTCTACCAGAGCCATGGCTACCTCCTGGGCGGAAAAGGCTGAGGTATCAATTGATCAAATTTGCAAGGCTGCTACCTGGTCCTCACCCTCAACTTTTTTCAAGCACTACCGGCTAGACCTTTCCTCCTCTGCTGACCTAACCTTTGGTAGAAGGGTACTCCAAGCGGTGGTCCCTCCCTAAGGTTTCATTCTACAAAAGTCTCTCAGGTGTGCCGTCATGGGGGAAGGGAAAACACCAGGGTTACTTACTGGTAACAGGTTTTTCCGGAACCCATGACGGCACCTGTATATTCCCCCCCTTTATCACCTTTTCGGTGTGCACTATTGTTTTGGGTGCTTTTTTAGTTAATATGATGTGGTGTTGGATTGCCATGTGTACTAACCAGGGGGGCCTCTCATGCTCTGAAAACCAACTGAAGCGAGGGAGAGGTACCGCCCTTTTATTTTCAGTAGGGTTTCCTGTCCTGGCTGGGCGGATCCCCTCTCAGGTGTGCCGTCATGGGTTCCGGAAAAACCTGTTACCAGTAAGTAACCCTGGTGTTTTTATTGCAAAAAATATTTTTTTGCGTTACCACATTGTGAAAGCTAAAATTTTTCCATATTTTGGTCCACAGAGTCATGTGTGGTCTTGTTTTTTGCGGGACGAGTTGACGTTTTTATTGGTAACATTTTCGGGCACGTAACATTTATTGGTTGCTTTTTATTCCAATTTTTGTGAGGCAGTATGACCAAAAACCAGCTATTCATGAATTTCTTTTTTTTTGGGGGGGGGGGAGGAGGCGGGGGGGCGTTTATACCGTTCCGCGTTTGGTAAAATGGATAAAGCAGTTTTATTCTTCGGGTCAGTACGATTACAGCGATACCTCATTTAGATAATTTTTTTATGTTTTGGAGCTTTTATACGATAAAAACTATTTTATAGAAAAAAGAATTATTTTTGCAACGCTTTATTCTGATTACTATAACTTTTTTAATATTTCACTGACACTGTATGGCGGCTTGTTTTTTGTGGGACAAGATGACGTTTTCAGTGGTACCATGGTTATTTATATCTGTCTTTTTGATCGCGTGCTATTCCACTTTTGTTGGGCGGTATGATAATAAATGGTTGTTTTTTGCCTCTTTTTTTTTTACAGTGATCACTGAAGGGGTTAACTAGTGGGAAAGTTTTATAGGTCGGCTCGTTACGGACGCGGCGATACTAAATATGTGTACTTTTATTGTTGTTTTTTTATTATTTAGATAACGGAATGTATTTATTGGAACAATTTTTTTTTTTTTTTATTTAGGATTTTTTTTTTTTTTTTTTACACATGTAAATATTTTTTTTTTTTACTTTACCCCAGGGGGGAGGGCATCACATTATATTGACAGATCGCTGATCTGACACTTTGCTGTGCACTGTGTCAGATCAGCGATCACATAGGCACAGCAGGGAGGCTTACCAGCGCTTGCTCTGTGCAGGCGCTGGTAAGCCACCTCCCTGCAGGACCAGGAAGCTGCCCCGTGGCCATTTTGGATCCGGGCCTGCAGGGAGGAGGAGGTAATAGACCATCGGGGCAACGCGATCACATTGCGTTGCTCCGAGGGTCTCAGGGAAGCACGCAAGGAGCCCCCTCCCTGCACAATGCTTCCCTATACCGCTGGAACACTGCGATCATGTTTGATCGCAGTGTGCGGGGGGGTTAATGTGCCAGAGGCGGTCCGTGATCGCTCCTGGCACATAGTGACGGATGTCAGCTGCGATAGTTAGCTGACACCCGGCCGCGCTTTCCCCGTGAGCGCGACTGATCACACTGGACGTACCATCCCGTCACTGGGAATTAAGTCCCAGGTCACCTTGACGAGATAGTACGTCCAATGGGATTAAGGGGTTAAACACATTTCAAAATATCTGTGACTGTATGTTACAGGGCGACAATATAGGAAGTCATTGAATGTTATGTTGTAATGTGACTCTGGAATTGTTTTGCAACACGTCACTGTGTAGCTTTAGCCTTAGGGTATGGTCACACATTGTGTTTATGCCGCGTTTTTTTCTGTGCATTTTTGCCATGAAAAACACAGCTACTGTTCCAGCAAAGTTAATGAGATTTCTGAAAGCTCATGCACATGCTGCTTGTATTTTTTTCTTTCAATTGTTTTGGCATTATTTCAGTGTTTTTCATGCAGTCTAATGAAAAATACATAAAAAATGCATTAAATGCGCATTGTGTATGCAGCATTTTTCCTGCAAAGACCCATGTTTTCAATGCAGAAATGTCTGCAGCAAATACTTGTGTGCACATACTCTAAGGGCAATCTCACACGTCCAGATAATTCCGGTACCCCCCCCCGCTGTTATTAAAATACTCACCCGTCTCCCTCGCTGGCTGGCGCTGCTTCCTGTCCTGGCTGCACCTTCTACTGTATGAGCGGTCACATGGGGCCGCTCTTTTATAGTTATGAATATGCGGCTCCACCCCTATAGAGTAATGCTCTAGTACTAAGAGGAGTTAATCGGCCATGTTAAGGCCAGCTCTAATTGTGAGCAGCTGAAAAGTTAGGATGTGTAGGCTGCTCACCATTATCACCACCTTTCGGTTTAGTTCACTTTGTAAAATGGGACCTGTATATCTGACACATGATTCTGTGTATGGAGGTGGGTAGACCTGGATTGTTTGGTTTTTCAAAGGGACTAAAAAGCTGGACTGTATAAACTATTATATGGACTGTTTACTTTATGTTTCACTTTGAGCTGGACAAAGGCTGTATTTAAGTGGTCTTATAATCTAAAGTGAGCTTACCGGGGTGGCGGCGCGGAGTGGGGTCACAGGAGGCAGGGTCGTTGCATCAGGAGGATGGCATTTGCAGGAGTTCGGCGAAGCTAATGTAATAAGCAGGTACTGGGATGCAGAAATAAAAATGCTGCAGAGCAGGGATCAACTATATTGAGGGTATGTGCACACGTTGTGGATTTTGCTGCGAATCCGCAGCAGTTTCCCATGAGTTTACAGTACAGTGTAAACCTATGGGAAACCAAAAACGCTGTGCCCATGCTGCGGCAAAAAATACGCGGAAATGCAGCGTTTTATTTTCCGCAGCATGTCAATTCTTTGTGCGGATTCTGCAGCGTTTTTACATCTGCTCCAATAGAAAACTGCAGATGTAAATCCGCAGCGGAATCCGCAATAGAAAACGCGATAAATCCGCAGTAAAAACCGCAGCGGTTTTGCACTGTGGATTTATCAAATCCGCTGCGGAAAAATCCGCAGAGGCGCTCTATACGTGTGCACATACCCTTAATGGTGGGAGTACTCGCAGGGAGATAGCAGGGTGAACAAAGAGTATAAAGGTAAAACTAAATAAAAGTTGGTTAACTAAGCAGTCTCTTGTTAATGGTTTCACTTATCGTGACTTCTGTGCCTCTCAGTAGTGAGTCTCCCACCACAACCACTCTTCTTCGCTTCTTGGCTGTACTTTTAGCAACACCCAGAAGTGACAACCAAAAGTGCAGCCTAGAAGAGAAGAAGACTGGTTGTGGTGGGAGACTCACTACTGAGAGGCACAGAAGCAGCCATCTGCAGACCAGACATAACCGCAAGAGAAGTATGCTGCCTCCCAGGTGCGAAGATCAAGGATGTGACCAATAGGATACCAAAGCTCATTAGTTCCAAGGATGTCCACCCATTTCTTCTGATACATGTTGGCACCAATGACACGGCAAGGAAGGACCTACCGACAATCTGCAAGGACTTTGAAGAGTTGGGGAAGAAAGTAAAGGAACTGGATGCACAGGTAGTTTTTTCTTCTATCCTTCCAATAGACGAGCATGGCACCAGGAGAAGGAACAGGATCCTTGATGTGAACAACTGGCTAAGATGATGGTGCAGACAACAAGGATTCGGATTCCTGGACCACAGTGTAAATTATCTGTACAACGGACTCCTTGCCAGAGAGGGACTACACCTCAACAAACTTGAGAAACACAGATTTGCCAGAAGACTCGCTACAATCGGAGGGCGTTAAACTAGAAGAGGAGGGGACGGGAAGAAGGTTAGACACAAACTTGAAGCCAGAAAACATACTGATGAAGGATAGTAGGTGCAGCAAAGAAGACCCGAGACAACATACTTGGAAGGGAGGTAATAAAATTTCTAAAAAATTCCACAGGAAGGAGATTAGAACAAAACAAGATCCTCTGAACTGCATGCTTGCAAATGCCAGAAGCTTGACAAACAAGATGGAAAAACTAGAAGCAGAAATATCTACAGGTAACTATGACATAGTGGGAATAACCGAGACATGAGCTCACAAAAAATGTATAACAAAAGGGAAAAAATCAAGCTTACAAAAAGAACAAAACCCCCATAAAATAGATACTTTATTGAATAACAAAAATAGAAAAAACCCCAAAAAAACAACAAGAGAGCCCTAAATACTCGGGCAATAACCTACGGGAGAAAAAATACTCCCTATCAAGATAATCTATTGGTAGACTGGAAAAGATATATAGTAAAAAAAAATATATATATATACACTGATAATATGCTGGTGGTACACACGTGTATTGACCTATACCAAATACCAAGAGTGCCAGGATATAAGTGAGATATCCCTACAACAGATGAAAAAAACCCCTATGGCTGTACACCTACCTAGATGCGGAGGTTGGCACCCTAAAAGATAAAACGAGAATGGCGCCCCCGCTCGTGCGATGGCTATCCCTAACCTCCTACTATCTCCCTATAAGGAGTAAAGTAGGAAAGAGAGGCCAGATGGCTGGTAATATCATATGAAGCTATGTGTTATGTAATTTAACAACATAACCGGCCCTCCCCTACAGTGTGATGTAAGTAAAAGGGATAGCGCTTATAGATAAATAACGCACATATCACACATCAAAACATGGGGTTTCTTGTAGTATAACCTAACACATGGTAACAAGTACAAAAGAGATCCTATACTAACCAGTCCTACCACAAATGCATGTAAAAACCATATGAAAAACAAACAAATATGCCACGCCAGATATCTAGGTATGTCACCACATATAACCACTACACATAGCAGCACATAAAATGTACAATATGCAAAGACAATACTTATCTGCTGTGTTCATATTGGACAAGTAGTGGAAAAAACGATACCGTGACCCCTAGGCGGCTTAAAGGCACATAGAAGACTCTCGACGCGTTTCCCCCAACATGGGTTCATCAGGAGAGACAGGATGATAACATGGCGGTATGGAGTTGTCCAGAAAATAGGGCTGCAAATGCTCACCTGCAGGTCCCACTTAAATAGCCAGGCCAGAGACAATAACTTCCTGTTTAGAAGATCTACGTTGACATATCCGATTAAAGGTAAAAAGGCCAGTTGCGGTATAATCAAAAGAATGGGGAGACGCCATTGTATTGAAGCCGGCACAACACCCAGCTAACCAGGCACAGAAGATCATGCACTAGAGGCTGCCGAAACAAAACAGCAAAGTACAGCGCATGCGCAGGAGATATATATTTGAAGAATACCAGCCGCTAGGGCGCACGCGCACAAAAAGCAAGGCGCCCGCCGCACAACATAGCAAAATAACAGCGCTACCTGAGAACAGCGCAACTACGCATGCGCCAAAGTTACGCTGAACCGAGATAATCGTATAAAGAATAAATGAATTATATTTCAAACGTAGAAAGCAACATGCATGGCAAGAAGAGTATAACGATGATGAATATATTAAAATAAAGAAGGGTGCCGATAAAGAGAAAGAAAAATAGCAGCTAGAGGTGTACATTAACAAATACCCTGATGTACACTAAACTAACAGCTGCCAACATACCTATGCACCTTATAATCGTGGACCCTATACAGGAGAGTGCATGAATCTATAATAGATACAACACAAAATGATGCACATATAATAAGAGATAAATAAGAAGAACCGGACAACATATACCGGTAGGGCTAACTAGTGATAATGGACCACTGATTCATAGAAAACAGCAATAATTTTGCTGCTCGTTTAGACCGTCCGGAACAAGGGTACGTAGTCTAAATATCCATTGGCATTCTTTTTGCAGGAGTAGTTTGTCAACATCCCCACCACGTGGGTTACGTCGCACCACCTCAAGTACACAGAAGGAGATAGCCCTATTATCATTCAGATGAGCTATCCTGACATGTTTGGCCACAGGTGTATCCCGTTTATGTTTTATGTCGCCAAGATGTTCACCAATACGTCTCCACAATTCCCTCTTGGTTTTACCGATGTAATTAAGTGGACATAGACAAGTGGCCATATAAATCACCCCTCTTCAGTTTTACAATTCACAAAATCCCTCATGCAATAAATCCTAGCCGAGGTGGTACCCTTGAAGACTTTTTCTTTCCTTACCCATGTACAGAATTTGCAATCTCCACACCTAAATGTACCACAAGGTTTACGATCTAACCAGGTACCGGATGGTTTAGGTCTATCATAAAAACTATGAACCAAACGGTTCTTGATAGATCTACCTTTTCTGTATGTGATCTTAGGAGTGGGTGGGATAAAGTCTTTCAAGTCGGGGTCCGCTCTGAGGATCCCCCAGTGTTTGCTCAAGATGTTACGTACCCTACTCGATTGGTTGTCAAACATACCAATAATCCTAGGAACATCAGGCTCACTCAATTTGGGCAATGGATACAACAAATCATGGCGAGTACACCCTGCCGCATGTCTCCAAGCTCCATCAAGGACCACTCCTGGGTATCCCCTTTGCCCAAATCTTGTCTTAAGGTCATGGGCCTGCGCAGTGAACTCATGATCATCGGAGCAGTTCCTCCTAATACGCAAAAATTGGCCTTTGGGGATACCTTTACGTAAGGTACCCGGATGGAAACTATCCCACCTGAGGAGACCATTAGTGGATGTTGGTTTTCTGAAAGTCCTGGTGGAAATCCCACCCCTATCATTTTTGCTAATACTAAGGTCAAGGAAATTGATGGACTTCTCTTGTATCTCTGACGTGAACCTCATGTTGATCTCGTTCTTATTAATACACAGGATGAAACGATCAAATTCATCTACTGTTCCAGTCCACAACATGAACACGTCGTCGATAAACCTCGACCAAAATAATATTTTGGAAGACCACCAGGCTTCATCCACAAAGATAATGGTCTCCTCCCACCAGCCCAGGAAGAGGTTGGCATACGATGAGGCACAGGGGCTCCCCATCGCGGTCCCCCTGAGCTGGTGGTAGGTCCTTCCATAAAAAAGAAAACAATTATGATTGAGGACAAATGACATAAGTTCAATGACAAGTTTGTTATGTGGGATACACTGGATGGCTCTAGTATTGAGAAAAAATTCCATCCCCTCGATGCTTGCCCCATGCGGGATGTTACTATATAATGCCTCTACATCAATAGATGCTAGATAAGTATCAGTACCGATGTCCATGTCCTCAAGTTTGGTCAATAAATCCATAGTATCCCTCAAGTATGAGGGTAAAGAGGTCACAAAAGGACGAAGGATTTTATCAATATAGATCCCAATATTTTGGCTCAGGGAGTCAACACCTGATACAATGGGGCGTCCTTTTAAAGGAGTACACCCCTTATGTATCTTAGGGAGGCAATAAAAGGCAGGCATCAAAGGGAAGGAGGGGGAGAGGAACTCAAACTCCTCCTTAGTAAGCAGTCTGAGATCCAGTCCTCTCACCAAAATATCCATAAGGACATCAATGTACTGAGGGGTAGGGTCTCTAGTCAAAATTTCATACGTCTCCTTATCGTTCAAAATAAACTGACACATAGACATGTATTGGTCATGGTTCATTAAAACCAGGTTGCCCCCCTTGTCGGAGGGCTTAATTACTATTTCCTTATTATTCTCAAGTCCCGCAAGAGCAATCATTTCGGGCTTAGTAAGGTTGGGTGGCACACAATCTACCATACCTTTCGGATTTATCTTCAATAGATCCTCCTCCACAACCTTTAGAAATATATCCACAGCATCCAATCCCCCCATTGGGGGCAACCTGGTATTTTTACGTTTCAGGGACGTATAGGGACCCAATCCTTCATCACGTACACTATCCCCCAGCAAATCAGTCAATATTTGAACAGTATCCAAATCCTCAACAGAGATCCCAAGACTATCACATTTTTCTTTATCCTTTTGCAAATGAAATTTATGCCATTTGAGTTTGCGTGCGAACAGATTTACATCTTTACCCAGTTAAATGGGTTATAAATCGTTGTGGGAACAAAATTAAGGCCCTTGAGCAGCACATTATGTTCATCATATGACAATCGACAATCTGTAGTTACTCAAGTTAATGATTTGATTCGACCCCACACAGCTTACACCATTCTGTTTCTCAGTGGATAGCCTAGTGGGGCCCTCTGCTCCAAAAAAGATGAAGATGATAAAGAGGAAGCAGGCAACATAGATGTTGTCGGCAGGGATGGTCCATTTATCATGGTGGCCATGTTGTTTCCCTGGACGTCCCCTTGCACGTATGTACCACCCGAAGCCCCCACTGGGGTATTCACATGTGCATTGCGATCTTGCCATCTGCGCTTCTGTCCCCTGCCCCGTGCTCTGCCTCTCTGTCTCCATCTACCTCTTGAGTTAGACCTGTCTCTATCAGAATTGTCTGTTTCTGATGAGGAGATATCAGTTCGATTACCCTGCTGTGGATACAAAAAATTATATGCCCTGTTCTGTTTAAATTCCTTATAATCTCTTGTAAATTGATAATATTTTCTATCTTTAATATTAGCCTGGAATTTTTCAATGGAGGTTTGTAACAATGACTCCCTCCTTGTGAATTCAGGGTCAGATTTAAACGCCAAAGCTTTCTCCACAAGTTCTCCCAGTATCTTACTAGTCCGTTCAAAATTAATTTTTTCCTCCTCAATCAAAATTTTCATAAACCGACACGAGGATGCAATAGACTCTCTCTGCCAGACCTGCATAAACTGAGGGTTAGTCAGTCTTGGCGAAGGCGAAATGTTGATCCTCAAACCACTTGGGACTATGTTATGTTTCAGATAATTTTCAAGGGCCTTAATTAAGGCTACGTTCAGACTAGCGTTGTGCGCCGCTGCGTCGGCGACACAACGCACGCAAAAACGCTGCGTTTTGCGACGCGTGCGTCGTTCTTTGCCGAAAATCGGACGCAAGAAAAATGCAACTTGTTGCGTTTTCTTGGTCCGACGCTTGCGGCAAAAAAGACGCATGCGTCGCAAAACGCAACAAACAAAAACGCATGCGTCCCCCATGTTAAACATAGGGGCGCATAACGCGTGTGTCGCCGCTGCGTCGCCCGACGCTAACCCGACGCACACTAGCACAACGCTAGTCTGAACGTAGCCTAACCGAGACATGGTTGGATGAAAGCTATGACTGGGCAGTTACTTTACAGGGTTACAGTCTGTTAAGAAAGGATCAGAGAGGAGGAGGGATTTGTCTTTATGTAAAGTCTTGTCTTAAGTCCACTTTAAGGGATGATATTAGCGAAGGGAATGAGGATGTCGAGTTCATATGGGTCGAAATACATGGAGGGAAAAATAGTAACAAAACTCTCATTGGGGTCTGTTACAAACCCCCAAATATAACAGAAATCATGGAAAGTCAATTACTAAGGCAGATATATGAATCTGCAATCCATAATGAGGTCCTTGTTATAGGGAACTTTAACTACATGGATATTAAATGGGAAACAGAGACCTGCGAAACCCATAAAGGCAACAGGTTTCTGCTAATAACCAAGACAAATTATCTTTCGCAATTGGTGCAGAATCCAACCAGAGGAGCAGCACTTTTAGACCTAATAATATCTAATAGACCTGACAGAATAACAAATCTGCAGGTCGTCAGGTATCTAGGAAATAGCGACCACAATATTGTACAGTTTTAGTTGTCTTTCGCTAGGGGGACTTGTCAAGGAGTCACAAACACTGAACTTTTGGAAGGCAAAGTTTGACCAGCTTAGAGATGCCCTTAATCTGGTAGACTGGGACAATATCCTCAGAAATAAGAATACAAATAATAAATGGGAAATGTTTAAGAACATCCACTGTAAGTGGTTTATACCTTGTGGGAATAAAAGGACAAGAAATAGGAAAAACCCAATGAGTCTAAACAAAGTAAGGCTACTGTCACATTTCCGTTTTTTTAATACGTCACAATGCGTTATTTTGGGAAAAAAACACATCCTACAAATTTGCCCGCAGGATACGTTTTTTCCCATAGACTTGTATTGCCGACGGATCGTGACGTATGGCCACATGTTGCGTCCGTCGTGCACTGGTTGCGTTGGGTTTTTGCGGACCGTCATCGCAGAAAAACGTTCAAGAGAACGTTTTTCTGTACATCGCATCCATTGTTTCAGACTGTGCATGCCCAGCAGGAAATATCGCTCTCACGATCTTTCCTCAACCTGCGGTCTGACGGAAATGTGAGAGCACACACTTCCGTCGGCACATCGCGCCGATGCTTCGTGACGGCCCCATACCGACGGAAATGTGAAAGAAGCCTAAGAGTGGCAATTAACAGTAAAAAGAAAGCATTTAAACTACTAAAGCACTGTTGAAGCTCTAAAAAACTATAGGGAGAAAAATACTTTATCTAAAAAACTAATTAAAGCGTCCAAAAAGGAAACAGAGAAGCACATTGCTAAGGAGAGTAAAACTAATCCCAAACTGTTCTTCAACTATATCAATAGTAAAATAATCAAAAGTGAAAGTGTAGACCCCTTAAAAAATTGTGAGGAAAGAATGGTTGTAGATGACGTGGAAAAAGCTAATATATTAAACACCTTCTTCTCCACGGTATTCACGGTGGAAAATAAAATGCTAGGTGAAATGCCGAGAGGCAAAGAAAACCCTATATTAAGGGTCACCAATCTAACCCAAGAAGAGGTGCGAAACCAGCTAAATAAGATTAAAATAGATACATCTCCGGGTCCGGATGGCATACACCCACGAGCACTAAGAGAACTAAGTAATGTCATAGATAAACCGTTATTTCTTATATTCAGGGACTCTATAGTGACGGGGTCTGTTCCACAGGATTGGCGCATAGCAAATGTGGTGCCAATATTCAAAAAGGGCTCTAAAATTGAACCTGGAAATTATAGGCCAGTAAGTCTAACATCTATTGTTGGTAAAATATTTGAAGGGTTTCTGAGGGATGTTATTCTGGATTATCTCAATGAGAATAATTGTTTAACTCCATATCAGCATGGGTTTATGAGGAATCGCTCCTGTAAAACCAATCTAATCAGTTTTTTATGAAGAGGTAAGCTATAGACTGGACTAAGGTGAGTCATTGGAAGTGGTATATCTTGATTTTGCCAAAGCATTTGATACCGTGCCACACAAGAGGTTGGTACACAAAATGAGAAAGCTGGGTCTGGGGGAAAATGTGTGTAAATGGATAAGTAACTGGCTTAGTGATAGAAAGCAGAGGGTGGTTATAAATGGTAAAGTCTCAAACTGGGTCTCTGTGACCAGTGGGGTACCACAGGGGGTCGGTGCTGCGACCTATTCTCTTCAACATATTTATTAACGATCTGGTAGAAGGTGTACACAGTAAATTATCAATATTTTCAGATGATACAAGACTATGTAAAGCAGTCAATACAAGAGAAGATGGTATTCTGCTACAGATGGATCTGGATAAGTTGGAAACTTGGGCTGAAAGGTGGCAGATGAGGTTTAACAATGATAAATGTAAGGTTATACACATGGGAAGAAGGAATCAATATCACCATTACACACTGAACGGGAAACCACTGGGTAAATCTGACAGGGAGAAGGACTTGGGAGATCCTAGTTAATGATAAACTTACCTGGAGCAGCCAGTGCCAGGCAGTGGCTGCCAAGGCAAACCGGATCATGGGGTGCATTAATAATAATAATAATAATAATCTTTATTTATATAGCGCCAAAATATTCCACAGCGCTTTACAGTTTAACAGCTTCAAACACAACAGTCATAAGTAACAATGTTAACAATACAATAATTAAAGCAACACAAGACGACCCTGCTCGTGAGAGCTTACAATCTACAATGAGGTGGGGAAATACAAAGTACAGGTGTGTATTTACAATGATGTATTTACAATGATGGTCCAGCCATCTTCAGGGAGTGGGGGATAGATGGAAGTAGTGAATGGGCTACACACAAACAAAATAACTGATTAGGGAACATGATAGGCCGCTCTGAACAAATGTGTTTTGAAATTGTGGATGGTCCTAATTTCTTGGGGTAGAGCATTCCAGAGGATTGGCGCAGCACGGGAGAAGTCTTGTAGTCGGGAGTGGGAGGTACGGATTAATGCAGAGGTTAGTCGAAAGTCATTTGCAGAGCGAAGAGGTCGGTTAGGCCGATAGACAGAAATGAGGGAGGAGATGTAAGGGGGTGCTGCACTGTGAAGAGCTTTGTGGGTGAGAACAAGTACTTTGAATTGTATCCTGTAATGAATGGGCAGCCAGTGTAATGATTGGCGAAGAGCGGATGCATCTGAGTAATGATTAGCTAGATAGACGACCCTGGCTGCTGCATTCATGATTGAATGGAGAGGGGAAAGTCGAGTGAGGGGGAGGCCAATTAATAGAGCATTGCAGTAGTCCAGGCGGGAGTGGATCAAGGCGACAGTGAGGGTTTTTGTAGTTTCTATCGTGAGAAAAGGGCGGATTCTAGAGACGTTCTTTAGGTGTAAGCGGCATGAGCGGGCAAGAGATTGTACAGTATATAGGATGTGAAGGACAGATCGGAGTCAAACAACACCCAGACAGCGTGCCTGCTGCCGGGGTGTTATTATGGTGCCACCCACGGAGAGGGAAACGTCAGGTTTAGGGAGGTTAGTAGATGGTGGGAGCAGAGGAATTCAGTTTTGGAGAGGTTGAGTTTCAGATAGAGAGCGGACATGATGTCAGAGACTGCGGACAGACAGTCAGTGGCGTTCTGTAGTACAGCAGGAGAAAGGCCAGGGGATGACGTATATAGTGGTGTGTCGTCGGCATAAAGATGAACCAAATCTGCTGATGGTCTATCCAATTGGGGCTGTGTAGAGGGAGAAGAGAAGGGGGCCAAGGACTGAGCCCTGAGGTACCCCGACAGTGAGAGGAAGAGTAGATGAAGTAGAGCCAGAGAACAGAACACTGAAAGAGCGGTCAGAAAGATAGGAGGAGAACCAGGAGAGAGCAGTGTCCTTAATGCCAAGTGACTGGAGCCTAGAGAGTAAGAGAGGGTGGTCAACAGTGTCGAAAGCTGCAGAAAGATCGAGAAGAATGAGTAGAGAGTGGTCACCGTTACATTTTGCTGTCAGGAGGTCATTGGTCACTTTGAGTGCAGTTTCTGTCGAGTGTAGGGGGCAGAAGCCGGACTGTGAAGGGTCTAGGAGGGAGTGAATGGAGAGGTAACGGGAAAGGCGGGAGTAGACTAGGCGCTCCAAGAGTTTAGAGATGAAGGGGAAATTGGAGACCGGTCTGTAGTTATTTGTGCAGGATGGGTCGAGGGTGGGTTTCTTTAGTGACGGAGTATGTTGTGGATTCTGTTTTTGGGCTCCCTCTGGTGGTTACAGATGGTACTGGGTGACTTGTGTTCTCTGCGGTCTCTGGTGTCCACCTGTTCTATCAGGATATGGGAGTTTCCTATTTAACCTGGCTTTCTTGTCATTTCCTCGCTGGCGATCAATGTAATCAGTGTGTCTTGTTACCTCTGCTTTCCGCTTCAGTAATATTCAGGACAAGCTAAGTTTTTGATTTTCCTGTTCCACGTTTTGCTTTATTTTTGTTTTAGTCCAGCTTGCAGTTATGTGATTCCTTGTTGCTGGTTGCTCTAGTGGGCTGATATTACTCCTCATGTTCCATGAGTTGGCACATGAGTTCAGGTAATTTCAGGATGGTTTTTTGTAGGGTTTTTCGCTGACCGCGCAGTTCACTTTTGTATCCTCTGCTATCTAGTTTTAGCGGGCCTCATTTTGCTGAATCTGTTTTCATTACTACGTATGCGCTTTCCTCTCATTTCACCGTCATTACATGTGGGGGGCTGCTATTTCTGTGGGGTGTTTCTCTGGAGGCAAGAGAGGTCTTTGTTTCTTCTAATAGGGGAAGCTAGTCCTTCGGCTGGCGCGAGACGTCTAGAATCATCGTAGGCACGTTCCCCGGCTACTGCTAGTGTTGTGAATTAGGTTCAGGATCGCGGTCAGCTCAGTTTCCATCACCCTAGAGCTTGTTCTGTTTTTTGTGTGCTTGTCCTTTTGTGATCCCCTGCCATTGGGATCATGACAGGAGTAATGATAGAGTGTTTGAAGGAGGATGGGAAAAATGCCAGAGGAGAGTGAGAGATTAAAGATTGTAGTTAGGTGAGTAGATGACTGGAGAGAGAGACTAGAGGAGATAAGAGGGAATGGGGTCGGTAGAGCATGTGGTCGGACGAGAAGAAGAGAGGAGCCTGGAGACTTCTTTTTCTGTGATGGGATCAAATGCGGAGAGTAAGCCATGGGAGATGCAGGGAGGGACGGGAGTCACTGAACTTTGTGATTGGGAGCGGATTTCCTGACGGATATTGTCTATTTTCTCTATAAAGTGGGAGGCCAGGTCATCAGCACAAATGTCTTTGATAGAGGCTTGAGCTTTTGGCCTGAGGAGGGAGTGAAAAGTGTCAAAAAGTTTCTTGGGGTTGTTGGATAGTGAGGAGATCAGAGTGTTGAAGTAGGTCTGTTTGGCAATGTGAAGGGCAGAGTTATAGGTTTTTAACATAAATTTGAAGTGTATGAAGTCTTTTGGTGTGCGAGTTTTCCTCCATAAGCGTTCAGCACTCCTAGAGCATCGCTGGAGAAAACGGGTTTGTGATGTGAGCCAGGGCTGTTTTATTCTGTGTTTGGAGGTTCTGAGGGTGAGGGGAGCTACTTGGTCTAGGGTGCTTCTAAGAGTGTCATTGTAGTGATGTACCGCCAGATCAGGACAGGAAAAAGAGGAGATTGGGGACAGTGATGAGTGTAAGGAATCTGAAAGTGTCTGAGGGTTAATGGCATGTAGATTTCTGACTGAATGGTAGGTAGGAGGGTGCTGGGGTGAGCGAGGATTTGTGAGCATGAAGGAGAGAATGTTGTGGTCAGAGAGAGGAAGCGGTGAGTTATTTAGGTAGGAGATTGAACACAGCCAGACAAAGACCAGGTCAAGGGTGTTACCGTCCTTGTGTGTCTCAGAGGTTGAGAGCTGTGAGAGGCCGAGCGAAGTGGTTAGTGATAGAAGCTGGTATGCAGATGTGGAAGTGGTGCTGTTAATGGGGATGTTGAAGTCTCCTAGGATAAGGGTTGAGAGTTCTGAGGACATGAAGTGCGGCAGCCAGGCAGAGAAATGGTCCAGGAAGTGGGTGGGTGAGCCTGGGGGCCGGTAAATGACCGCTATTCTGAGGGAGAGGGGACGGAAGAGTCTGATGGTGTGGACCTCAAAAGAAGGGAATGAGAGTGATGGAGATGGTGGGATGACCTGGAAGGTGCATTGTGGGGAGAGGAGTATGCCAACTCCACCACCAGATCTGTTTGTGGGTCTCCGGGAATAGGAGAATTGAAGGCCACCATGGGAAAGGGCCGCAGGGGAGACAGTGTGAGAATCCTGGATCCAGGTTTCAGTGAGGGCCAATAGGTTTAGAGAGTTGTTCAGAAAGTAGTTGTGCAGGAAAGGAAGCTTGTTGCATACAGACTGTGGATTCCAAAGGGCACAATTAAAAGAAGGAGATGAGGGAGTGCAAGTAATATTAATAAGGTTAGAATGGTTTTGATGTGAGGTAGGGTGGGGGTTGAGGTTGGTGGATGGTGGACTGGGGTTGGGGGAAATGTCCCCTGAGATCAGTAGGAAGATTAAAAGCAAGAGGTTTTTGGAATTGTAAGTTTTTTTATGCAGTGTGTTTTGGCAAGATGGACTGAGGTTTTTCAGGAAGGTGAGAAGTGCATGGGAGCTGTACATGGGAGAGTGAAGTATAGAGGAGCTGTTGTATATGAGTCGTGGTGGAGGGGGATTGGGCGGTGAAAGTGGATTGCAAGGGAGCATAGGAGGATAGGAATAAAGCACATGGATAGAAGGGAGTGCAGAGTGTGGGTTACCTGACTCCTGCCCTGTCTAACTGCCATGGAATAACTGCATTAACTTGATGCTTAGCTAATGCGATGCTTTGCTGAAGGCGTGCCACGCCACACTGGTGCATTAAAAGAGGTCTGCATACACATGATGAGAGCATTATACTGCCTCTGTACAAATCCCTGGTTAGACCGCATATGGAGTACTGTGCACAGTTTTGGGCACCGGATATAATGGAACTAGAGCGAGTATAGAGAAGGGCAATAAAATTAATAAAGGGGATGGGGAAACTACAATACCCAGAGAGATTAGCAAAATTAGTATTATTTAGTCTAGAAAAAAAGAAGACTGAGGGGCGATCTAATAACCATGTATAAGTATATAAGGGAACAATACAAATATCTCTCCAATGATCTGTTTATACCAAGAAAGATGACGGTCACAAGGGGGCATTCTTTGCGTCTGGAGGAGAGAAGGTTTTTCCACCAACATAGAAGAGGATTCTTTACTGTTAGGGCAATGAGAATCTGGAATTGCTTGCCTGAGGAAGTGGTGATGGCGAACTCAGTCGAGGCGTTCAAGAGAGGTCTGGACGTCTTCCTCAGTTCTGTGCTCTATGTATAGTGATCAGTGCACAGCTCAACTCTCTGTATAGTGATCAGTGTACAGCTCAGCTCTCTGTATAGTGATCAGTGCACAGCTCAGCTCTCAGTATAGTGTCAGTGCACAGCTCTGTGCTCTCTGTATAGTGATCAGTGCACAGCTCAGCTCAGCTCTCTGTATAGTGTCAGTGCACAGCTCAGCTCTCTGTATAGTGATCGGTGCACAGCTCAGCTCTCTGTATAGTGATCAGTGCACAGCTCAGCTCTCTGTATAGTGATCGGTGCACAGCTCAGCTCTCTGTATAGTGTCAGTGCACATCTCTGTGCTCTCTGTATAGTGATCAGTGCACAGCTCAGCTCTCTGTATAGTGATCAGTGCACAGCTCAGCTCTCTGTATAGTGATCAGTGCACAGCTCAGCTCTCTGTATAGTGTCAGTGCACAGCTCTGTGCTCTCTGTATAGTGATCAGTGCACAGCTCTGTGCTCTCTGTATAGTGATCAGTGCACAGCTCGGCTCTCTGTATAGTGTCAGTGCACAGCTCAGCTCAGCTCTCTGTATAGTGTCAGTGCACAGCTCAGCTCTCTGTATAGTGTCAGTGCTCAGCTCAGCTCTCTGTATAGTGATCAGTGCACAGCTCAGCTCTCTGTATAGTGACAGTGCACAGCTCAGCTCTCTGTATAGTGATCAGTGCACAGCTCAGCTCTCTGTATAGTGTCAGTGCACAGCTCAGCTCTCTGTATAGTGTCAGTGCACAGCTCAGCTCTCTGTATAGTGATCAGTGCACAGCTCTGTGCTCTCTGTATAGTGATCAGTGCACAACTCAGCTCTCTGTATAGTGTCAGTGTACAGCTCAGCTCTCTGTATAGTGTCAGTGCACAGCTCAGCTCTCTGTATAGTGTCAGTGCACAGCTCTGTGCTCTCTGTATAGTGTCAGTGCACAGCTCAGCTCTCTGTATAGTGATCAGTGCACAGCTCAGCTCTCTGTATAGTGATCAATGCACAGCTCAGCTCTCTGTATAGTGATCATTAGACAGCTCAGCTCTCTGTATAGTGTCAGTGCACAGCTCAGCTCTCTGTATAGTGATCAGTGCACAGCTCAGCTCTCTGTATAGTGTCAGTGCACAGCTCAGCTCTCTGTATAGTGTCAGTGCACAGCTCAGCTCTCTGTATAGTGTCAGTGCACAGCTCAGCTCTCTGTATAGTGTCAGTGCACAGCTCTGTGCTCTCTGTATAGTGTCAGCGCACAGCTCAGCTCTCTGTATAGTGATCAGTGCACAGCTCAGCTCTCTGTATAGTGATCAGTGCACAGCTCAGCTCTCTGTATAGTGATCAGTAGACAGCTCAGCTCTCTGTATAGTGTCAGTGCACAGCTCAGCTCTCTGTATAGTGATCAGTGCACAGCTCAGCTCTCTGTATAGTGTCAGTGCACAGCTCAGCTCTCTGTATAGTGTCAGTGCACAGCTCAGCTCTCTGTATAGTGTCAGTGCACAGCTCAGCTCTCTGTATAGTGATCAGTGCACAGCTCAGCTCTCTGTATAGTGATCAGTGCACAGCTCAGCTCTCTGTATAGTGATCAGTGCACAGCTCAGCTCTCTGTATAATGTCAGTGCACAGCTCAGCTCTCTGTATAGTGATCAGTGCACAGCTCAGCTCTCTGTATAGTGATCAGTGCACAGCTCAGCTCTCTGTATAGTGTCAGTGCACAGCTCAGCTCTCTGTATAGTGATCAGTGCACAGCTCAGCTCTCTGTATAGTGACAGTGCACAGCTCAGCTCTCTGTATAGTGACAGTGCACAGCTCAGCTCTCTGTATAGTGATCAGTGCACAGCTCAGCTCTCTGTATAGTGTCAGTGCACAGCTCAGCTCTCTGTATAGTGATCAGTGCACAGCTCAGCTCTCTGTATAGTGATCAGTGCACAGCTCAGCTCTCTATACAGAGAGCTGAGCACTGATCACTATACAGTGTCAGTGCACAGCTCAGCTCTCTGTATAGTGACAGTGCACAGCTCAGCTCTCTGTATAGTGGTCAGTGCACAGCTCAGCTCTCTGTATAGTGATCAGTGCACAGCTCAGCTCTCTGTATAGTGATCAGTGCACAGCTCAGCTCTCTGTATAGTGTCAGTGTACAGCTCAGCTCTCTGTATAGTGATCAGTGTACAGCTCAGCTCTCTGTATAGTGATCAGTGCACAGCTCAGCTCTCTGTATAGTGTCAGTGTACAGCTCAGCTCTCTGTATAGTGTCAGTGCACAGCTCAGCTCTGTATAGTGATCAGTGCTCAGCTCTCTGTATAGTGTCAGTGCACAGCTCAGCTCTCTGTATAGTGACAGTGCACAGCTCAGCTCTCTGTATAGTGACAGTGCACAGCTCAGCTCCCTGTATAGTGACAGTGCACAGCTCAGCTCTCTGTATAGTGTCAGTGCACAGCTCTGCTCTCTGTATAGTGTCGGTGCACAGCTCAGCTCTCTGTATAGTGTCGGTGCACAGCTCTGTGCTCTCTGTATAGTGTCAGTGCACAGCTCAGCTCTCTGTATAGTGTCAGTGCACAGCTCAGCTCTCTGTATAGTGATCAGTGCACAGCTCTGTGCTCTCTGTATAGTGATCAGTGCACAGCTCAGCTCTCTGTATAGTGTCAGTGCACAGCTCAGCTCTCTGTATAGTGTCAGTGCACAGCTCAGCTCTCTGTATAGTGTCAGTGCACAGCTCAGCTCTCTGTATAGTGTCAGTGCACAGCTCAGCTCTCTGTATAGTGTCAGTGCACAGTTCAGCTCTCTGTATAGTGTCAGTGCACAGCTCAGCTCTCTGTATAGTGTCAGTGCACAGCTCAGCTCTCTGTATAGTGATCAGTGCACAGCTCTGCTCTCTGTATAGTGTCAGTGCACAGCTCAGCTCTCTGTATAGTGTCAGTGCACAGCTCAGCTCTCTGTATATTGTCAGTGCACAGCTCTGTGCTCTCTGTATAGTGTCAGTGCACAGCTCAGCTCTCTGTATAGTGATCAGTGCACAGCTCAGCTCTCTGTATAGTGATCAGTGCACAGCTCAGCTCTCTGTATAGCGTCAGTGCACAGCTCTGTGCTCTCTGTATAGTGTCAGTGCACAGTTCAGCTCTCTGTATAGTGTCAGTGCACAGCTCAGCTCTCTGTATAGTGTCAGTGCACAGCTCAGCTCTCTGTATAGTGTCAGTGCACAGCTCAGCTCTCTGTATAGTGTCAGTGCACAGCTCAGCTCTCTGTATAGGTACAGTGCACAGCTCAGCTCTCTGTATAGTGTCAGTGCACAGCTCAGCTCTCTGTATAGTGTCAGTGCACAGCTCAGCTCTCTGTATAGTGTCAGTGCACAGCTCAGCTCTCTGTATAGTGTCAGTGCACAGCTCAGCTCTCTGTATAGTGTCAGTGTACAGCTCAGCTCTCTGTATAGTGTCAGTGCACAGCTCAGCTCTCTGTATAGTGACAGTGCACAGCTCTGCTCTCTGTATCGTGTCAGTGCACAGCTCAGCTCTCTGTATAGTGTCAGTGCACAGCTCAGCTCTGTATAGTGTCAGTGCACAGCTCAGCTCTCTGTATAGTGACAGTGCACAGCTCAGCTCTCTGTATAGTGATCAGTGAACAGCTCAGCTCTCTGTATAGTGTCAGTGCACAGCACAGCTCAGCTCTCTGTATAGTGACAGTGCACAGCTCAGCTCTCTGTATAGTGATCAGTGAACAGCTCAGCTCTCTGTATAGTGTCAGTGCACAGCTCAGCTCTCTGTATAGTGATCAGTGCACAGCTCAGCTCTCTGTATAGTGATCAGTGCACAGCTCAGCTCTCTGTATAGTGTCAGTGTACAGCTCAGCTCTCTGTATAGTGATCAGTGCACAGCTCAGCTCTCTGTATAGTGATCAGTGCACAGCTCAGCTCTCTGTATAGTGTCAGTGTACAGCTCAGCTCTCTGTATAGTGATCAGTGTACAGCTCAGCTCTCTGTATAGTGATCAGTGCACAGCTCAGCTCTCTGTATAGTGTCAGTGTACAGCTCAGCTCTCTGTATAGTGTCAGTGCACAGCTCAGCTCTCTGTATAGTGTCAGTGCACAGCTCAGCTCAGCTCTCTGTATAGTGATCAGTGCACAGCTCAGCTCTCTGTATAGTGACAGTGCACAGCTCAGCTCTCTGTATAGTGATCAGTGAACAGCTCAGCTCTCTGTATAGTGTCAGTGCACAGCTCAGCTCTCTGTATAGTGATCAGTGCACAGCTCAGCTCTCTGTATAGTGACAGTGCACAGCTCAGCTCTCTGTATAGTGGTCAGTGCACAGCTCAGCTCTCTGTATAGTGATCAGTGCACAGCTCAGCTCTCTGTATAGTGATCAGTGCACAGCTCAGCTCTCTGTATAGTGTCAGTGTACAGCTCAGCTCTCTGTATAGTGATCAGTGTACAGCTCAGCTCTCTGTATAGTGATCAGTGCACAGCTCAGCTCTCTGTATAGTGTCAGTGTACAGCTCAGCTCTCTGTATAGTGTCAGTGCACAGCTCAGCTCTGTATAGTGATCAGTGCTCAGCTCTCTGTATAGTGTCAGTGCACAGCTCAGCTCTCTGTATAGTGACAGTGCACAGCTCAGCTCTCTGTATAGTGACAGTGCACAGCTCAGCTCCCTGTATAGTGACAGTGCACAGCTCAGCTCTCTGTATAGTGTCAGTGCACAGCTCTGCTCTCTGTATAGTGTCGGTGCACAGCTCAGCTCTCTGTATAGTGTCGGTGCACAGCTCTGTGCTCTCTGTATAGTGTCAGTGCACAGCTCAGCTCTCTGAATAGTGTCAGTGCACAGCTCAGCTCTCTGTATAGTGATCAGTGCACAGCTCTGTGCTCTCTGTATAGTGATCAGTGCACAGCTCAGCTCTCTGTATAGTGTCAGTGCACAGCTCAGCTCTCTGTATAGTGTCAGTGCACAGCTCAGCTCTCTGTATAGTGTCAGTGCACAGCTCAGCTCTCTGTATAGTGTCAGTGCACAGTTCAGCTCTCTGTATAGTGTCAGTGCACAGCTCAGCTCTCTGTATAGTGTCAGTGCACAGCTCAGCTCTCTGTATAGTGATCAGTGCACAGCTCTGCTCTCTGTATAGTGTCAGTGCACAGCTCAGCTCTCTGTATAGTGTCAGTGCACAGCTCAGCTCTCTGTATATTGTCAGTGCACAGCTCTGTGCTCTCTGTATAGTGTCAGTGCACAGCTCAGCTCTCTGTATAGTGATCAGTGCACAGCTCAGCTCTCTGTATAGTGATCAGTGCACAGCTCAGCTCTCTGTATAGCGTCAGTGCACAGCTCTGTGCTCTCTGTATAGTGTCAGTGCACAGTTCAGCTCTCTGTATAGTGTCAGTGCACAGCTCAGCTCTCAGTATAGTGTCAGTGCACAGCTCAGCTCTCTGTATAGTGTCAGTGCACAGCTCAGCTCTCTGTATAGTGTCAGTGCACAGCTCAGCTCTCTGTATAGTGACAGTGCACAGCTCAGCTCTCTGTATAGTGTCAGTGCACAGCTCAGCTCTCTGTATAGTGTCAGTGCACAGCTCAGCTCTCTGTATAGTGTCAGTGCACAGCTCAGCTCTCTGTATAGTGTCAGTGCACAGCTCAGCTCTCTGTATAGTGTCAGTGCACAGCTCAGCTCTCTGTATAGTGTCAGTGTACAGCTCAGCTCTCTGTATAGTGTCAGTGCACAGCTCAGCTCTCTGTATAGTGACAGTGCACAGCTCTGCTCTCTGTATCGTGTCAGTGCACAGCTCAGCTCTCTGTATAGTGTCAGTGCACAGCTCAGCTCTGTATAGTGTCAGTGCACAGCTCAGCTCTCTGTATAGTGACAGTGCACAGCTCAGCTCTCTGTATAGTGATCAGTGAACAGCTCAGCTCTCTGTATAGTGTCAGTGCACAGCTCAGCTCAGCTCTCTGTATAGTGATCAGTGCACAGCTCAGCTCTCTGTATAGTGACAGTGCACAGCTCAGCTCTCTGTATAGTGATCAGTGAACAGCTCAGCTCTCTGTATAGTGTCAGTGCACAGCTCAGCTCAGCTCTCTGTATAGTGATCAGTGCACAGCTCAGCTCTCTGTATAGTGATCAGTGCACAGCTCAGCTCTCTGTATAGTGTCAGTGCACAGCTCAGCTCTCTGTATAGTGATCAGTGCACAGCTCAGCTCTCTGTATAGTGTCAGTGCACAGCTCAGCTCTCTGTATAGTGATCAGTGCACAGCTCAGCTCTCTGTATAGTGTCAGTGCACAGCTCAGCTCTCTGTATAGTGATCAGTAGACAGCTCAGCTCTCTGTATAGTGATCAGTGCACAGCTCAGCTCTCTGTATAGTGACAGTGCACAGCTCAGCTCTCTGTATAGTGAAAGTGCACAGCTCAGCTCTCTCTATAGTGATCAGTAGACTGCTCAGCTCTCTGTATAGTGTCAGTGCACAGCTCAGCTCTCTGTATAGTGACAGTGCACAGCTCAGCTCTCTCTATAGTGATCAGTGCACAGCTCAGCTCTCTGTATAGTGATCAGTGCACAGCTCAGCTCTCTATATAGTGATCAGTGCACAGCTCAGCTCTCTGTATAGTGATCAGTGCACAGCTCAGCTCTCTGTATAGTGATCAGTGCACAGCTCAGCAGCTCTCTGTATAGTGATCAGTGCACAGCTCAGCTCTCTGTATAGTGATCATTGCACAGCTCAGCAGCTCTCTGTATAATGTCAGTGCACAGCTCAGCTCTCTGTATAGTGTCAGTGCACAGCTCAGCTCTCTGTATAGTGTCAGTGCACAGCTCAGCTCTCTGTATAGTGATCAGTGCACAGCTCAGCTCTCTGTATAGTGATCAGTGCACAGCTCAGCTCTCTGTATAGTGATCAGTGCACAGCTCAGCTCTCTGTATAGTGTCAGTGCACAGCTCAGCTCTCTGTATAGTGATCAGTGCACAGCTCAGCTCTCTGTATAGTGATCAGTGCACAGCTCAGCAGCTCTCTGTATAATGTCAGTGCACAGCTCAGCTCTCTGTATAGTGATCAGTGCACAGCTCAGCTCTCTGTATAGTGATCAGTGCACAGCTCAGCAGCTCTCTGTATAATGTCAGTGCACAGCTCAGCAGCTCTCTGTATAGTGTCAGTGCACAGCTCAGCTCTCTGTATAGTGTCAGTGCACAGCTCAGCTCTCTGTATAGTGTCAGTGCACAGCTCAGCTCTCTGTATAGTGTCAGTGCACAGCTCAGCTCTCTGTATAGTGACAGTGCACAGCTCTGTGCTCTCTGTATAGTGATCAGTGCACAGCTCAGCTCTCTGTATAGTGATCAGTGCACAGCTCAGCTCTCTGTATAGTGTCAGTGCACAGCTCAGCTCTCTGTATAGTGATCAGTGCACAGCTCAGCTCTCTGTATAGTGATCAGTGCACAGCTCAGCTCTCTGTATAGTGTCAGTGCACAGCTCAGCTCTCTGTATAGTGATCAGTGTCAGTGCACAGCTCAGCTCTCTGTATAGTGACAGTGCACAGCTCTGTGCTCTCTGTATAGTGATCAGTGCACAGCTCAGCTCTCTGTATAGTGATCAGTGCACAGCTCAGCTCTCTGTATAGTGTCAGTGCACAGCTCAGCTCTCTGTATAGTGATCAGTGCACAGCTCAGCTCTGTATAGTGATCAGTGCACAGCTCAGCTCTCTGTATAGTGATCAGTGCACAGCTCAGCTCTCTGTATAGTGATCAGTGCACAGCTCAGCTCTCTGTATAGTGACAGTGCACAGCTCAGCTCTCTGTATAGTGACAGTGCACAGCTCTGTGCTCTCTGTATAGTGACAGTGCACAGCTCAGCTCTCTGTATAGTGACAGTGCACAGCTCTGTGCTCTCTGTATAGTGATCAGTGCACAGCTCAGCTCTCTGTATAGTGATCAGTGCACAGCTCAGCTCTCTGTATAGTGATCAGTGCACAGCTCAGCTCTCTGTATAGTGACAGTGCACAGTTCAGCTCTCTGTATAGTGTCAGTGCACAGCTCAGCTCTCTGTATAGTGATCAGTGCACAGCTCAGCTCTCTGTATAGTGACAGTGCACAGCTCAGCTCTCTGTATAGTGACAGTGCACAGCTCTGTGCTCTCTGTATAGTGACAGTGCACAGCTCTGTGCTCTCTGTATAGTGACAGTGCACAGCTCAGCTCTCTGTATAGTGACAGTGCACAGCTCTGTGCTCTCTGTATAGTGACAGTGCACAGCTCAGCTCTCTGTATAGTGATCAGTGCACAGCTCAGCTCTCTGTATAGTGACAGTGCACAGCTCTGTGCTCTCTGTATAGTGACAGTGCACAGCTCAGCTCTCTGTATAGTGACAGTGCACAGCTCTGTGCTCTCTGTATAGTGACAGTGCACAGCTCAGCTCTCTGTATAGTGATCAGTGCACAGCTCAGCTCTCTGTATAGTGATCAGTGCACAGCTCAGGTCTCTGTATAGTGACAGTGCACAGCTCAGCTCTCTGTATAGTGACAGTGCACATCTCTGTGCTCTCTGTATAGTGACAGTGCACAGCTCTGTGCTCTCTGTATAGTGACAGTGCACAGCTCAGCTCTCTGTTTAGTGACAGTGCACAGCTCTGTGCTCTCTGTATAGTGACAGTGCACAGCTCAGCTCTCTGTATAGTGATCAGTGCACAGCTCAGCTCTCTGTATAGTGACAGTGCACAGCTCTGTGCTCTCTGTATAGTGACAGTGCACAGCTCAGCTCTCTGTATAGTGACAGTGCACAGCTCTGTGCTCTCTGTATAGTGACAGTGCACAGCTCAGCTCTCTGTATAGTGATCAGTGCACAGCTCAGCTCTCTGTATAGTGATCAGTGCACAGCTCAGCTCTCTGTATAGTGATCAGTGCACAGCTCAGCTCTCTGTATAGTGACAGTGCACAGTTCAGCTCTCTGTATAGTGTCAGTGCACAGCTCAGCTCTCTGTATAGTGATCAGTGCACAGCTCAGCTCTCTGTATAGTGACAGTGCACAGCTCAGCTCTCTGTATAGTGACAGTGCACAGCTCTGTGCTCTCTGTATAGTGATCAGTGCACAGCTCAGCTCTCTGTATAGTGTCAGTGCACAGCTCAGCTCTCTGTATAGTGTCAGTGCACAGCTCAGCTCTCTGTATAGTGATCAGTGCACAGCTCAGCTCTCTGTATAGTGACAGTGCACAGCTCAGCTCTCTGTATAGTGACAGTGCACAGCTCTGTGCTCTCTGTATAGTGATCAGTGCACAGCTCAGCTCTCTGTATAGTGTCAGTGCACAGCTCAGCTCTCTGTATAGTGTCAGTGCACAGCTCAGCTCTCTGTATAGTGACAGTGCACAGCTCTGTGCTCTCTGTATAGTGACAGTGCACAGCTCAGCTCTCTGTATAGTGACAGTGCACAGCTCAGCTCTCTGTATAGTGTCAGTGTACAGCTCTGTGCTCTCTGTATAGTGTCAGTGCACAGCTCAGCTCTCTGTATAGTGACAGTGCACAGCTCAGCTCTCTGTATAGTGTCAGTGTACAGCTCAGCTCTCTGTATAGTGATCAGTGCACAGCTCAGCTCTCTGTATAGTGACAGTGCACAGCTCAGCTCTCTTTATAGTGATCAGTGCACAGCTCAGCTCTCTGTATAGTGACAGTGCACAGCTCTGTGCTCTCTGTATAGTGATCAGTGCACAGCTCAGCTCTCTGTATAGTGATCAGTGCACAGCTCAGCTCTCTGTATAGTGACAGTGCACAGCTCTGTGCTCTCTGTATAGTGACAGTGCACAGCTCAGCTCTCTGTATAGTGACAGTGCACAGCTCAGCTCTCTGTATAGTGACAGTGCACAGCTCAGCTCTCTGTATAGTGTCAGTGTACAGCTCAGCTCTCTGTATAGTGTCAGTGCACAGCTCAGCTCTCTGTATAGTTATCAGTGCACAGCTCAGCTCTCTGTATAGTGATCAGTGCACAGCTCAGCTCTCTGTATAGTGACAGTGCACAGCTCAGCTCTCTTTATAGTGATCAGTGCACAGCTCAGCTCTCTGTATAGTGACAGTGCACAGCTCTGTGCTCTCTGTATAGTGATCAGTGCACAGCTCAGCTCTCTGTATAGTGATCAGTGCACAGCTCAGCTCTCTGTATAGTGACAGTGCACAGCTCTGTGCTCTCTGTATAGTGACAGTGCACAGCTCAGCTCTCTGTATAGTGACAGTGCACAGCTCAGCTCTCTGTATAGTGACAGTGCACAGCTCAGCTCTCTGTATAGTGTCAGTGTACAGCTCAGCTCTCTGTATAGTGTCAGTGCACAGCTCAGCTCTCTGTATAGTTATCAGTGCACAGCTCAGCTCTCTGTATAGTGATCAGTGCACAGCTCAGCTCTCTGTATAGTGACAGTGCACAGCTCAGCTCTCTTTATAGTGATCAGTGCACAGCTCAGCTCTCTGTATAGTGACAGTGCACAGCTCTGTGCTCTCTGTATAGTGATCAGTGCACAGCTCTGTGCTCTCTGTATAGTGACAGTGCACAGCTCAGCTCTCTGTATAGTGATCAGTGCACAGCTCAGCTCTCTGTATAGTGACAGTGCACAGCTCAGCTCTCTTTATAGTGATCAGTGCACAGCTCAGCTCTCTGTATAGTGATCAGTGCACAGCTCAGCTCTCTGTATAGTGACAGTGCACAGCTCTGTGCTCTCTGTATAGTGACAGTGCACAGCTCAGCTCTCTGTATAGTGACAGTGCACAGCTCAGCTCTCTGTATAGTGACAGTGCACAGCTCAGCTCTCTGTATAGTGACAGTGCACAGCTCAGCTCTCTGTATAGTGTCAGTGCACAGCTCAGCTCTCTGTATAGTTATCAGTGCACAGCTCAGCTCTCTGTATAGTGATCAGTGCACAGCTCAGCTCTCTGTATAGTGACAGTGCACAGCTCAGCTCTCTGTATAGTGACAGTGCACAGCTCAGCTCTCTGTATAGTGACAGTGCTATCAGTTCTCATCTCTAGCCGTTATACAGGGTGACCAGTGTTGTGCTCTCCTTAGGAGCAGCATGGCAGGGGGCGGGCCGTGGGCGGGGTCGCCGGCGAGGGGCGTGGCCGGAGCCTGCACTGACTACCTTGCTGCTGCTCCCGGTGAGGAGGTCACTTGTAGTATCTGCGGTGGAGGATAATCCTCGGAGACGTGTGAGGAGCAGCCGGTGCCCGTGTGTGAGCAGCCACCGCCATGGGCTGGGATGTGCTGTGGTGTCTGCTGCTGGTCGCCCTTCACACAGGTCAGCCGGGATCGGGGGAAGGTTCCGTGCACGATGCTCTGCAGTTTCCAGGCACTTTGCAGCGGTCACTGATGCGCTGTATGGCGATGTCTCGTTCTGGGAACTTACTGCTCTTTGCAAACTTTGGGACTGAGGAAAAAAAACAGCAAAAGTGCAAACTAGAGCTGGCAGTGCTGGCTGCAGGCACTGAGCTGTGCATAGACAGTGGCGCATCCTGCTCCCTGGCAGGCAGAGGGTTAACCCGGTGTATCGATCGCCTTATCTCGGCTGTTTGTGCCGGCGTGTAATTATTAACCTACCCCTGCTACCAGGCTGACGGCCAGTCCTGGGGGATTACTGGTGTCTGCTGCTCCTACTGGGAAGTCTGGCACTTGTAGTGCCTCGGCAGCAGACCTTAGTGCATGATGACAGCTAGCTGCTGTGGATTAGTGCTTTTCTCTATGCACAGCGATAGTGGCATGGACATGTTATGGCATGGACATGGATTGTTAGTGGCATGGACATGTTACTAGTGTGGTATAATGTTATCAGTCATGCAGGTGACTGGAGTGACCCCTACAATGTGATGAGCATCTTTGTGTTGTGGCTACAATCAGCTTCATCCATTAACCCTTATCTGTTATGATTTTGGTGTGTTGTACCCCCCAGATTTTCTCGGTAGGCGCTGTCACTGTACCATTAGGTTCTGTGTCCATGTGCCGGACCTTCCTGGCATTTTTGATGGTGGGAACAGAGAAGTCTGTATCACTAGTTTTTCCATTAAAGATGCAGAACCAAAATAAGGTTGTCAAAGAGATCCAGCGTATTATGGACCAATATAGACGTTGGGAAAGCGAATGGGGGGAATCCAAATATTCATTGTACCCCATTATCAAAATAACAGCAAACAAAAATGATCCTGTGATTCAAGACACCTTTTCAATGATCCCTCTTTTTGTTGGGATCCACTGTAGTGTCGCCAAGTTGGCATATTGTAAATCCTGCTCTGAAAATGCCGGCTTTCTGCTTACTTTTCTGCTGCGCAGACGTCGCAGATCTGTCACAGAACTGAAGGGTTTCCTTATGTGGATGAGAGTCCTGAAGTTTCGCGCACAGGTTGCTTATTTTTTACCTACTGGTAAGTTTTCAGCATGTCGATTCTTTCAGCGTTTTTGCTGCAGATTTCACCGATACTAATGAGTGGGGAAAAATCTGCAACAAAAAATGCTCCTATTTTACTCTGCATTTTTCTTTCCAAGAGATGTAGACCTTTCTGCACCATGTACATAGTGTGCACGTCCCCTAATGGTGTGATCCTAGATGCTACGATCAAATTGTGAATTGGCAGATTAGACGCCTAATGGCTGATGCCCACACACGCCATATTTTAATATTTATACAACATTGGTAGATAGTTGTGGTTGTGTGTAATCCCAGCCTTATAGTAAGCGCTCACAGTGCCAGGGGGCAGACTGATTTTTGTGTTTGCCAGTGCCATCATTACCCATATCCTGCTGAATACATGCTTGCCAGTCACCTCGTCATTTGCATCACCTAACGACCTTCCATTACGTGCCAGGAAAACTGTGTGTTTCATTAAACTACTCTGTTCTCCAGCCATCAAAACATAGATGTCGCCTTGTCTAAACGCAATGAATTAGCAATCTACTGCCTTCATTATTCATTCATCCGCTGAGATGAACTCATGTCACTTGACATAGTGACACCACTTCATCTATGGAGCGCAACTGAGGCTTAAAAGTACAGGTAATTGAGGTTGACCAGGACCTGAAGACAAGGGGAACACAATATATTGGAATGTGTGCACAGCTGGTCCATGGCTCATTTTGTGTCTGATCTGTTGCCTTGGAAGTGAATGAAAACTTTGTGAAACCTTAGGGTACCGTCACACTATACGATTTACCTACGATCACGACCAGCGATATGACCTGGCCGTGACCGCGGTCCTGCGCTTAGTTACCCGATGTTTACCCTGGTTACAAGCGAACGCATCGCTGGATCGCATCGCTAGATCGGTGTCACACACACCGATCTAGCGATGACAGCGGGAGATCCAGCGATGAAAGAAAGTTCCATACGATCTGCTATGACGTACGATTCTCAGCAGGATCCCTGATCGCTGCTGCGTGTCAGACACAGCGATATCGTAACGATATCGCTGGAACGTCACGAATCGTACCGTCGTAGCGATCGAAATGTTATAGTGTGACGGTACCCATAGACATATACAAGGTGCTAGAAAATGACTACCTTCCTTATGTTGTTACGGTGACCAGGCTGGAGATAAGAGACTGGGACAAACACAACCTGCCCCTTCCCTAATCACCTTCTAGAGATCTTTTTGGTGCATTACTGTGCAAGTTACCGTAGGAGAAGGTGAACCAGTGACCCAATATTTACCATAGGCTACTTTATTCTACATTTTGTTCCTTTTTTTTTTTTTTTTTTTTTTTTTTTTTTTTTTGGATCCTTCATTATTAATCACTGGAGGGTTTCTGGATTAGTGGCCTGTAAAGTAAACATATTGTTCATTTAGGAAGCAGCAAGTAACAGTAGCACAGGGATTACACTGTTTACCCCATGTTGTGCTTTTATGTAACAACTTTCCATTTATTGGTGTTCTGCTTTGCTTTGGAACAACTGTTTTGTAAAGGTATCCATTTTTTTTCTCTGCATGTAGAAAAATGCACTATATGCTACAAATATACATCATACCAGTCATAATCATTATAGAATCTGCGTTCAATACATTCTAAGGCTGCGGTCACACTAGCAGTATTTGGTCAGTATTTTACATCAGTATTTGTAAGCCAAAACCAGGAGTGGGTGATAAATACAGAAGTGGTGCATATGTTTCTATTATACTTTTCCTCTAATTGTTCCACTCCTGGTTTTGCCTTACAAATACTGATGTAAGATACTGACCAAATACTGATAGTGTGACGGCAGCCATAGACATACACTGTAGACCTCAAAAGAAAGTTTGGCACCAACAACAGATATCTAGGAACATTGGCTACCTGACTCCTGGAGTTTTGCCAGCCTAGGATAATTACTAATAATGACCTTTTACATGATTACCTTTCAGACAGTGTGTAAAGCTGATCTCTTTAAGAACACGAGTACATTTCCTATTTACACATCTGCTAAACAGCCAAATAAAATGGATATAAATCATTATATGTTTCTCACATTTGATCTATTATTCTTTGCAATATTTAAATTGTTTCTTAATGTAGCACTTTCACCGTTGATACTTTTTCTTGTGTGATCTGTAAATTCAGTGAACCAGGTCTGCAAAGCTGGTCGCCAAAATACATGCTAGTAGGATTAAGTAACTTCATTGCCTTCATTTTAACATTTCCCATTTTTATGATAGGGGTCAGGTTTATGAAGGCATAAAATACAAGTTAAAACCTTAATAGGGGGTCAGCTAGTGGGGACTTGAAAGGGAAATGTATGTTTGCATGTTACAAACTGCTAAAAAACAAATATGGATAGGAATTTACAAGCAACTCTGATCATTGTCAGAGTCTAGACCTAAAGTCCACATACCTTGTACTCACTCAGGTAGAGTGCATTTAGTTCGCACATGAAAATTAATACTATTTAGACCCCAAAGGGTTTTCTTGTGTGTGGAATATGTTAGCAGATGTAAACAGGAACCACATGACAGTCCTGTAATGACTCAACTACAAAGTGAGGAGTTGACATAGAGCCAAGTGTGGTCTAATAAGATTTTGCAATGTTTGAATTAATGGCCTGCAACCTGCAGCGCTCCAGTTGTAAAACTACAACCTCCAGCATGCCCAACATCCCTGCTGCTGGACAACTGGTTTATTAGTTTGGTTCAACTCTTAGTGCATACTGAATATATTATTGGAGGTTTACATAATATGACAGTTCAGTGGTGAAATTAGTTTTGGGCAAATTTAAATGCAAGAATTATTATTTATTTATATAGCACCATTGATTCCATGGTGCTGTACATGAGAAGGGTTACATACAAGTTAGGCTACGTTCACATTTGCGTTGTGCGGGGCTGCGTCGGCGACGCAACGCACAACGCAAACAAGAACGCATGCAAAATGCATAGTTTTGCGACGCATGCGTCCTTTTTTTGCCGGATTTTGGACGCAAAAAAAATGCATCTTCCTGCGTCCTCTGCGCCCTAACGCTTGCGGCAAAAAAGATGCATGCATCGCAAAATGCATGCAAACGCATGTCCATGTGCCCCCATGTTAAATATAGGGGCGCATGGCGTATTCGTTGCCGCGGCTGCGCCCGACGCAGCCCGGCAGAACGCAAATGTGAACGTAGCCTTACAGATATCACTTACCGTAAACAAACTAACAATTACAGACTGATACAGAGGGACAGGACCCTGCCCTTGCGAGTTTACATTCTACAGGATGGTGGGGAAGGAGACAGTAGGTTGGGGGTTGCAGGAGCTCTGGTGGTGGTGAGGAGGCAGCGGGGTCAGTGCAGGCTGTAGACTTTCCTGAAGAGATGGGTTTTCAGGTTCCGTCTGAAGGATCCGAATGTGGTTGATAGTCGGACGTGTTGGGGCAAAGAATTCCAGAGGATGGGGGATATTCGGGAGAAGAATTAGTGCAGATGTAAAGATTATATATGCAGCGATTTTGGTGCCAACGATGTCTAAACATTTTTTATAAGGTTATGGTGCCGATTAGGAATATGACTTTGGTTTTGCCAGATTGGCTCTATATGAGATATTTAAGGATTAATTACAGTAGACTTCTGGCTTCAAAAAGTCCCTTATAGCACTGTAAGTCTACAAATTGAAATACAAAATGACTATATGAGATATTTCATTACCTAAGACACTGTGAAAAGACCTAAAGTTATTACATTTGTTATCACACACAAGTCGCGTTGGGGGGATTGCATTATTTTCATGGATGAATTATCTCAAAAATTAGAACCAACTCAGCAAAAGTAATGGGACATTTGTATTCAGCATCCTCAAAATGCCTTAAATCCATTAAAAACCCGTGGCACGTGAACTGTTTTGGAAGACGTGTTATCCGTGACCATCCAAACCATTTTATTATTGGTAACTGTAATTAGTCATTGTAAATGGAGAAAAAGGTTAGAAAACTATAATTTGTCGACGATCTTCTTTGGTAATGCTGATGTAATGTCGAATAAGTCATTGTACCAATTACTGTAGGTATTCCCCCCTAGCGCACATGGTGTTCATGCCTATTCACAACCTGGAAAAAATCTGATACAAAAATCTGGTGAGCATTTCTATGTTGGATGAGTATTCCAACCACTATGCGTTCATAGTTGATTTGAAAAAGTCGACCTTTCTACTTATGATATCCCTTTTATTTGCAGTTCCAAAATCTTAGTAATATATTTACTGCAGCGTATGACACTTGGGATTGCAAAAAAGCAAATGCAGTATGAAGTGTGTACAGATTTAGTGTTTGTTGACGAATTGAAAATATTTTAGTTGACATATTTGCTCTTGTGGAAATGTTCAACACTCAGCAAAACTTAACCTGTCTACCATGCTCTTATCTGTTAGATTTGTCTGGGTTATGCAATCTTTTGTTATCTGCCTTAATGAGGTATGTTTAACATATTCAAGTGATTCCTCTGATCATCTTCCCTGTGGCATTCCGCAAAATTCTGCTTTTGGGAATTGGTAGATATATCGATTTAATTTGACTGTGAGGGTTGCTCATCAGTCTGGACCCTGTGTATAAAACTATCTCAGAAATTGTCTTGGGTCCCTTTTTTGTATGTAGGCTATTTTCCTTTTTTGCACTTTGGCCGTTCTATCTAAGAGCAGAGTGAAGGGACCGGTGGTGGATTGCTCGAC
Organism: Ranitomeya imitator; assembly: GCF_032444005.1. Classification (NCBI taxonomy): domain Eukaryota; kingdom Metazoa; phylum Chordata; class Amphibia; order Anura; family Dendrobatidae; genus Ranitomeya; species Ranitomeya imitator. The sequence continues at coordinate 1,126,479,916 of NC_091282.1, read as the reverse complement.
TGTGGGACCATATAAACCAGATATAACTTAATAGCTTAATCAGACCAAAATTCATTGGACTATACCTGGTATTGCACAAAGCCAGGTAACCTGTTGAAAGGTTATTCTAAAAGAAACTACCGTAAGTTATTGCCTAGCAATGAAAGCCCAGTGGTCAAAAATCAGCAAATGCAGCACATGGTGGACCTCCACTTAATTCTTTGTCAATGGGACTGCTAGAAATTGCCAAGTACAGTAATAGATTATTTCTGGCAGTCCAATAGATAATGAATGGACGAGAGGTCTCAAACACACTCTTTACCACTCCATTCAAGACAGGGCTGTAGAGTCCCATTCTCCTGGTTCCAGAGTTGCAGTCTTGAGCATCCCACCACTGGGACCCTATCCCAATGGATAAAGGATAAGTTGTTGTTTTTTTAAGGGGAATAAACCTTTTAAAGGGAACCTGTCACCTCCAAAATCGATGGTGAGGTAAGCTCACCGTCATCAGGGGCTTATCTACAGCATTCTGTAATGCTGTAGATGATCCGCCGATGTTACCTGAAAAAGGAGAAAAAGAGGTTATATTATACTCACCCAGGGGCGGTCCCGCTGCGGTCTGGTCAAATGGGTGTCTCAGGTCCGCTTCAGCGCCTCCCATCTTCATCAGATGACGTCCTCTTCTGGTCTTCACGCCGCGGCTCCGGCATACTTTGTCTGCCCTGTTGAGGGCAGAGCAAAGTACTGCAGTGCGCAGGCGCCGGGCCTCTCTGACCTTTCCGGCGCCTGCGCACTGCAGTACTTTCCTCTGCCTTCAACAAGGCAGACAAAGTACGCCTGCGCCGGAGCCGCGGCTTGAAGACCAGAAGACGTCATGGAATGAAGATGGGAGGCGCCGGAGCGGACCTGAGACACCCATTTGACCAGACTGCAGCAGGACCGCCCCTGGGTGAGTATAATCTAACCACTTTTTCTCCTCTTTCAGGTTACATTGGGGGCTTATCTATAGCATTACAGAATGCTGTAGATAAGCCCCTGATGACGGTGAGCTTACCTCACCATTGATTTTGGCGGTGACAGGTTCCCTTTAAGGCCCAATACACATTAGATAAAAGTCTCCTTGAACCAGCTGATTTCAGCAGGTTCTGATGACCTACCGATTATGTTGGTGGACATAAGAATCAGGAATTCAATCAACCAAAATCAACCAATCATTTTTGTTTGGCTTCGAGATAAGCTACTGCCAGATGATTCTGGCAGAGGAACGCTCAATCGATCTGAGCATTCCTGTTTAGGAATGCGGGGAAGTCAGGAGAGAGCGGTCAGCCAAATGATAGATCAGCCAACAGCTATCTTTGCCTGTACTATCATGTAAAAAATGGATCAGTTAATAGATGACATAACAGATGACGATCTATTGTTACCAGTTTTTCATAGACTTGAATGTTAAAAAAAAAAAACAAGCAAACATGCATCCATTTTTTGGGCTGACATACAGATTGTGTGGACTACTGGACTACATTTTTGATTCAGGTGACAAAACAGAAAACTGGATTACTGTCAAGCAAAAGCCATTTTAGGACTTTTCCATCAAATGAATGGATCATTTTATTTCCCTTTTTGGTATCCCAAAACGGACCCCACACGCAAAAAAAAGGACTAACTATTGGACATGAAAATCGCTTTATGGGTAGGATCAGCTTTAGGCCATGTTCACACGTTCAGTATTTGGTCAGTATTTTACATCAGTATTTGTAAACCAAAACCAGGAGAGGAACAGTCAGAAGAAAACCATAAGGCTATGTTCACACCTTGCGTCGGGTCCCTGCAGGTTCTCCCGCAGCGGATTTGATAAATCTGCAGGGCAAAACAACTGCGGTTCTCCCTGCAGATTTATCGCGGTTTGTTCCGCGTTTTCCGCTGCGGGTTTCCGCCTATACTATTGATGCTGCATATGCAGCAATATGCAGCATCAATAGTAATGTTAAAAAATAAAAAATCTGGTTATACTCACCCTCTGATGTCCGGATCTCCTGGGCGCTGCACCCGGCGGTCCGGTTCCTAAGATGCTGTGGGAGAAGGACCCTTCGTGACGTCACGGTCATGTGACCGCGACGTCACCGCAGGTCCTGGTCGCACAGCAACTCTGACCGGACGGCCGCGTGCAGCGCCCAGGAGCTCCGGACATCAGAGGGTGAGTATAACCAGATTTTTTATTTTTTAACCCCAAATATGGTTCCCAGGGCCTGGAGGAGAGTCTCCTCTCCTCCACCCCGGGTACCACCCGCACATTATCCGCTTACTTCCCGCAACGTGGGCACAGCCCCATGCGGGAAGTAAGCGGTTCAATGTATTCCTATGGGTGCAGAATCGCAGCAATTCTGCACAAAGAAGTGACATGCTGCGGGTTGTAAACCGCTGCGTTCCCGCGCGGTTTTTCCCGCAGCATGTGCACAGCGGTTTGCGGTTTCCATAGGGTTTACATGTTACTGTAAACGCTATGGAAACTGCTGCGGACCCGCAGCATCAAAATCGCGGCGGTTCCGCGGTAAAAACCGCTAAGTGTGAATATAGCCTGATAGAAACACATCACCACTTTGTATCTATCACCCACTCCTGGTGATGTGAAATACTGATGTGAAAGGCCGGCGTCACACACAGCGTATGAAAATACGGTCCGTATATTACGGCCGTAATACGCTGAAAAGTCCCGAAAATAGTGGTCCGTAGCTCCTCCGTAGGCAGGGTGTCACCGTTTTTTGCACATGGCATCCTCCGTATGTAATCCGTATGGCAGCCGTACCGCGTGTTTTTATCGCAGGCTTGCAAAACCGACATACGGCTATACAAGGGATCCATGTGTTAAAAAAAAACAACATATACTGTGTGTGTATATATATATATATATATATATATATATATATATATATATATATATATATATATATATATATATATATATATATATATATATGTGTGTGTGTCAGGGAGACACATATATGTATATATATTATTACTTCATACAGCGAGAGATAGCAGAGAGCCGGTAATTCAATTGCCGGCTTTTGCTTTCTCCTTCTTAAACCCGACATGATATGAGACCTGGTTTACATACAGTAAACCATCTCATATCACCATTTTTTTGCATATTCCACACTATTAATGTTAGTAGTGTGTCTATGCAAAATTTGGCCGTTCTAGCTAGTAAATTAAGGGGTTAAATGGCGGAAAAAATTGGCGTGGGCTCCCGCACAATTTTCTCCGCCAGAGTAGTAAAGCCAGTGACTGAGGGCAGATATTAATAGCCTGGAGAGGGTCCATGGTTATTGGCCCCCCCTGGCTAAAAACATCTGCCCCCAGCCACCCCAGAAAAGGCACATCTGGAAGATGCGCCTATTCTGGCACTTGGCCACTCTCTTCCCACTCTCCTGTAGCGGTGGGATATGGGGTAATAAAGGGGCAATGCCACCTTGCTATTGTAAGGTGACATTAAGCCAAATTAACAACGGAGAGGCGTCAATTATGACACCTATCCATTATTAATCCAATACTAGTAAACTAAGTAAAGGGTTTAAAAAAAACACACACATTATTAAAAATTAGTTTATTGAAAAAATCACAAAGGTTGTTGTATTAATTTATTCTACTCTCAATCCACTCACTGAAGACCCTCAATCTGTAAATTAAAAAAAAATAATAACCCAACAATATACATACCTTCCGAGGATCTGTAAGGTCCAACGATGTAGATCCATCTGAAGGGGTTAAAATATTTTGCAGACACGAGCTCCGCTAATGCAGGCTGCTCATTTCTGTAAAACCCCGGCGAATGAAGGTAAAGTAGGTCAATGACCTATATTTAGCTTCATTTGCAGTGAGGCTGTTCCTAGATCGTGGGAACTTTCCTAGAAAGCTCCCTTGCTCGAGTTCATATGAGGACAACCAGCAGAGGGCGCCCTCTTATGATCTTGAGCCAGGGAGCTTTCTAGGAAAGTTCCCACGATCTAGGAACAGCCAGCAGAGGGCGCCTCACTGCAAATGAAGCTAAATATAGGTCATTGACCTACTTTACCTTCATTCGCCGGGGTTTTGCAGAAATGAGCAGCCTGCATTAGCGGAGCTCGTGTCTGCAAAATATTTTAACCCCTTCAGATAGATCTACATCGTTGGACCTTACAGATCCTTGGAAGGTATGTATATTGTTGGTTTATTATTTTTTTTAATTTACAGATCGAGGGTCTTCAGTGAGTGGATTGAGAGTAGAATAAATTAATACAACAACCTTTGTGATTTTTTCAATAAATTAATTTTAAATTGTGTGTTTTTTTTTTAACCCTTTACTAGTATTGGATTAATAATGGATAGGTGTCATAATTGACGCCTCTCCATTATTAATTAGGCTTAATGTCACCTTACAATAGCAAGGTGGCATTAACCCTTCATTACCCCATATCCCACCGCTACACGGGAATGGGAAGAGAGTGGCCAAGTGCCAGAATAGGCGCATCTTCCAGATGTGCCTTTTCTGGGGTGGCTGGGGGCAGATGTTTTTAGCCAGGGGGAGGGGGGCAATAACCATGGACCCTCTCCAGGCTATTAATATCTTCCCCCAGTCACTGGCTTTACTACTCTGGCGGAGAAAATTGTGCGGGAGCCCATGCCAATTTTTTCCGCCATTTAACCCCTTATTTTACTAGCTAGAACGGCCAAATTTTGCATATACACACTACTAAATTAGTAGTGTGGAATATGCAAAAACAATGGTGATATGAGATGGTGTACTGTATGTAAACCATGTCTCATATCATGTCGGGTTTAGGAAGGAGAAAGCAAAAGCCGGCAATTGAATTACCGGCTTTTCTCTCTAACAGCGCTGCGTATTCCTCGCAAGTCACACTGCTGGTCCATGTGTAATCCGTATTTTTGGGGCTTCCATAGACTTTCATTGACGTTTTATTTGCGCAATAAGGTGACAAACGCAGCATGCTGCGATTTTTCTACGGCCGTAGAAAGCCGTATAATACGGATCAGTTTAATACGGCAGATAGGAGCAGGGGCATAGAGAATAATTGTGCCGTATTTTTTGCGAGTTTTACGGACGTAGTTTCTGCGCTCTTACGTCCGGAAAACTCGAAAGTGTGACGCCAGCCAAATACTGACCAAATACTGAACGTGTGAATTTAACCTTAAGGATGGGGTCACAGTAGCGTATTGCATCCGATGCGAGGTCATCCGATGCGATATGCTACTAATACTCGGTTCCTGCTCTGCTGTCAGCAGGAGCCGAGTGTCATGTGTCTGTGCTCTGAGCCTCTTGCAGAGAGCGGATCGGAGCACAGCTGCGGAGGAGGCAGACAAATGATTTTCTCCATCTCCTCCATTGCTGGGGTCAGCGTATAACGCACATCACTCGGATGATATCTGAGTGATGTACGTTGTCTTACTCGCACCCATAGGCTTATATGGGTGCGAGTGAGCAGATACTCGGCCGAGTGTCGGTGACAATTGCAGCACACTGAAAACAGCCGAGGAAAAAAACGGTTATGTGAGCTGCCCCATAGAAAAATACTGGTCCGAGTGCTATGCGAAATTTTTTTTTTTTTTTTATGCATAATCTGCACAAAGAATGAACGTGCTGCGGAATAAACAACGCTACATTTCCGTGCGTTTTTTTCCGCAGCATGTGTACTGGGGATTTCGTTTTCCATAGGTTTACATAGTACTGTAAACTTATGGAAAACAGCTGCAAATCCGCAGTGTCAAAACCGCTGCGGATCCACAGCAAAATCCGCAACGTGTGCACATAGCCTTACATTATTCACTTGTACTGCGGATGGGTAGCAAATGTTAATTGTGAGGAAACAAAAACTTTAAATGCACAGGTGTAACAACCATTAGTTATTAAAAGAATAGTACATCTAACTTACTCCCTTCATCCTTTCTCAGTCTCTCTCAGTATTTCCGTGAGGTCCCTGTTGGGACATTTAGGCTATGTGCACACTTTGCGGATTCCACTGCGGAATTTTCCGCAGCGGAATTCCAAAATCCGCAGTGAAAACCCATCACGGTTTTTACTGCGGATTTATCGTGGTTTTTACTGCGGTTTCTTATGCGGATTTTCATCTGCATTTTCCTATTGGAGCAGGTGAAAATCCGCAGTAAAGAAGTGACATGCTGCGGAATGTAATCCGCTGCGTTTCTCCGCGTTTTTTTCCGCAGCATGTGCACAGCGTTTTTTGCTTCCCACAGGTTTACATTGTACTGTAAACTCATGGGAAACTGCTGCGGATCCGCAGCGGTCAAATCCGCTGTGGATCCGCAGCATAATCCGCAAAGTGTGAACATAGCCTTAGGGTCCATTTATACAGACAAAGGGCTCTTTTCCTCTTGAGAGAAAAAAAAAAAAAACGATTAACGGACCGAAAAAACTGAGGTAAATCTTGCGAGTGTCATGCGATTTTTTTTTTTTTTTTTTTTTTTTATCGCAACATCCGTATGACATCCGTATTGCTGTCCGATTTTTACGCACTGGTGTCCTTTGAAAAGCCGTCAAATCAGTGCTGTGTTCAGTAAAATCACACTGACAGATTAGAATAGAAAAGATAGAATAGATGTATACACATAGAATAGGTATAAATACATATATATGTATATATATTTATATTTAATGCAGCGCTAGATAGCAGAAAAGCCGGTAATTCAATTGCCGGCTTTTGCTATCTCCTTCCCAAACCCGACAGAATATGAGACATGGTTTACATACAGTAAACCATTTCATATCCCTTATTTTATTACATATTCCTCACTACTAATGGAAGAAGTGTCTTTGTGTAAAATTTGGTGGCTCTAGCTGTTAACATAAAGGGTTAAATCACGGAAAAAAACTGGCGTGGGCTCCCAAGCAATTTTCTCTGCCAGAGTGGGAAAGCCAGTGACTGAGGGCAGATATTAATAGCCTAGAGAGGGACCATGGATATAGGACCCCCCTGGATAAAATCATCTGCCCCCAGCCACCCCAGAAAAGGCACATCTGTAAGATGCGCCTATTCTGGCACTTAGCCTCTCTCTTCCCACTCTCCTGTAGCGGTGGGATATGGGGTAATAAAGGGGCAATGCCACCTTGCTATTGTAAAGTGACATTAAGCCTGGTTAATAATGGAGAGGCGTCAATAAGACACCTATCCATTATTAATCCAATACTAGTAAATGGTTAATAAAACACACACACATTAGGGAAAAAGTATTTTAATGAAATAAAGACACAGGGTGTTGTAATAGTTTATTATACTCTCAATCCAATTGAAGACCCTTGTCACCTGAAACAAAGTTAAAATAAAAAATCAACAATATCCCATATCTTCTGTCGTTCAGTCTTGTCCCGCGCTGTAAATCCATCTGAAGGGGGTTAAATAATTTTACAGCCAGGAGCCTGCTAATGCAGCTGTGCTCCTGCCTGTAAAAGCTGGGGAATGAATGGAAGCAGGGGAACCTAGCTACCTAGACTTGCGGTGCTGCACCCCCTGCTGTTATAAACTCATATGAACTCCAGCGTGGGAAGTTTTCTGAATATTTTCTCAGAAAATTGCGGAATGCATTCTAAATAATGGGATGCATAATGTATGCGTTTTTTATGCGGTTTTATAGCGAAAACACGTGACAAAATGCGAAAAAAACGCAACAGTCTAAGGCTAAGCTAAGCCTAAGGCTACTTTCACACTTTCATCGTTACGCGGCCGTCGCAAAGTGTCGGTGTGACGTATTGACGTACGTTGTGAAAATTCGGCACAACGTGGGCAGCGGATGCAGTTTTTCAACGCATCCGTTGCCCATTCCAAGTGCCGGGGAGGAGGGGCCAGAGTTCCGGCTGCGCATGCACGGTAGGAAATGGCGGACCCGACGTACGAAAAAACGTTACATTGAACGTTTTTTTCATGACGACGGTCTGCCAAAACAGGTCACATCCAGTGCACGACGGACGCGACGTATGGCCATACGTCGCAATCCGTTGGCAATACAAGTCTATAGGAAAAAACGCATCCTGCTGGCACATTTGCAGGATGCATTTTTTTTCCCAAAACGACGCATTGCGACGGACAGCAAACGACGCAAGTGTGAAAGTAGCCTTAGGCTGTGTGCACACATCGCGTTTTTTTCGCTATAAAAACGCGATAACGCATAAAAAATGCATACATATGCATCCCATCAATTATAATGCATTCTGCAATTTTTGTGCACATGATGCGTTTTTTCCGCAAAAAACGCATCTCGGTAAAAAACGCATCATGTTCATTCATTTTGCGGATTTTTTGCGTTTTTCCCCGCTATTTAATGCATTGGGAAAACGCGAAAAAACGCACAAAAAATGCGTCAAAAACGCGAGAAAAGCTCACGCAAATTTCTTGCAGAAAATGTCCGGTTTTCAGGAATTTTCTGCAAGAAATCCTGACGTGTGCACATACCATAAAGCTTTTATGTGCAGTCAACTCATTATCAAAAACAGTTAACCAAACTGCACTGACCCTGTGCTGGAGCTTTAGGTGCAGTACAATAGCCTTACATACCCTTTGTCTGTGAGACGTCTCCAAAGCGTAGCTATGCAGGTTTATCAATCATTCCATCTACTATCTTTAGTTATACTTGTAAACTACATTTTTTTGTAAATTTAAAGTTTCTCCTGTGGCAGCTGAATTTCTTCTTGCAGCAAAAAGCAATCATGTTTCTTCTTCTTTTGTCTGCTTTGCTTTTCATCTGTGCTTTTCCTTTCTGTGAAAAAATGAATCTGGTTTAGATCAGAATAATGTTCTAATGAACGCAGATTTCGACTATTTTCAACTCTGAAAATCTCATCCACTTGTTTCTATTTTCTTGTGGATAACGCTGCCTACCAGTCAGGTGTGCCAGGCATTGTAGATGGCATAGTTACCTTCGCTTTTGCTTCACGTGCCCACCCACCGCAAGAAATGGATATTTACATATCCCTATAATATCTGTATAGCCCTTGATTACATGATTTCTGTTGAAGACAACAGGTATATATTTATGGCAGGGATTTAACAGCATGTGAGACAAGAAGCTTGATTTCCAGCTCGTAATCGTATGCGGGGTAAATGGCTGCTTTTACTTTGGCAGTTTTTCTGGAACCATGAGCCTCGTTACGTATAAGAATGATTACCTTTGGTCATAAACGTGATGCAATTTTATTTTTATGCCACCATCTCCGTCTACGAGATGCCTCTTGGATGCTATTATGGGTAGTAATTGAGCACTGGTTTAATGACATAATTTGACTTTAGGGGAGCTGGCCTCGGCTTGAAACCACTAAGCATTTTGCTTTGCAATGAAGAGAGAGTTAAGTGGACAGTAAATGTTAATTGGTCCTTGAAATCTTCTCGTTATCAGTAATGTCTACTCTGACCATATCTACTTACATGTCGGCCCTGGGTGCTCCAGAATTGTGAACTGAGTAATGCCTTCATATTGGCTAGTCTGCTTTGTAAAGAAATGAACGCAGGATTTACTGTAATATTCCAAAGCATTTGACAATGTGTTGCATTGAGTGTTCTCAAAGCTTAACTAACTTGTTTGAATACTACATTTTTTTTTTTTAGAAGAGTCGGTTGATTTATTTTCTTTATATGAGCTATTCTTTAGTATTTTTCCTACCTTTGAAGGAAAAGAGATTTGTACAAGATGTTAATGAAGTTTAGGCTCTGTTCAGATTGTATTTAGAGCTTACATTTGGTCTATAACACTATGAAAGCTCCCAAAATATACAGCAAACATATGCATAATGCTTCCTTTTCTTGACAGTCTAAAAAAGCATCCTGTAGGCCTTTGTTGGGAAAGTATACCATTTTTGTGGCATTTAAAAGGATAGTAGGGTATAAGTAAAAAAAATCCATAATGCAGCATACATTTTTTTTTTTTTTTTACAATTGGAGCCTATGAGTAAGATATCACAGTGTATATATGAGACTTTGCAGTCTTCTGTTTAAGTAGGTTGAGCGCTTCTCCTGAAATTGGCCGCTCCTTACTCCCCGCAGTCAGTGCCCGGCGCCCGCATACTCCCCTCCAGTCACCGCTCACACAGGGTTAATGCCAGCGGTAACGGGCCGCGGGTACCGCACTCCGTAACCGCTGCTATTAACCCTGTGTGTCCCCAACTTTTTACTATTGATGCTGCCTATGCGGCATCAATAGTAAAAAAAATGTAGTGTTAAAAATAACTAAAAAAACAAAAAAACTGTTTATCTCACCCTCCGTAGTCTCCCGAGCCGCTCGCGCCGGCCGCCATCTTCTGTTCCCGGTGATGCATTGCGAAATTACCCAGAAGACTTAGCGGTCTGTGCGCGTATCACCGGAGCTTCGGTGGATCTGAGGGGTGAGTATATACGGTAACTATTTTTTATATTAATTATTTTTTTTAACAGGGATATGGTGCCCACACTGCTGTATACTACGTGGGCTTTGGTAGATACCGCGTGGCTGCTATATACTACATAGGCAGTGTTATATACTATGTGGGCTGTGTGATATACTCCGTGGGCTGTGCTATATACTGCGTGGGCTGTGCTATATATTACGTGGCCACTGTTATATACTGCGTGGGCAGTGTTATATACTACGTGGCTGCTATATACTGCATGGGCTGTGTTATATAGTACGTGGCTGTGTTATATACTGCGTGGCCACTGTTATATATTGCGTGGCCTGTATTAACGCATCGGGTATTCTACAATATGTATGTATATAGCAGCCACATAGTATATAGCACAGGCCACGTAGTATTTGTCTGCTATATACTACATGGCCTGTGCTATATACTATGTGGCTGCTATATACATACATAAATACATATTCTAGAATACCCAATGCGTTAGTATCGGGCCACCATATATATAGTACAGACCAAAGTTTGTGCACACCTTCTCATTTAAAGATTTTTCTGTATTTTTATGACTATGAAAATTGTACATTCACACTGAAGGCATCAAAACTATGAATTAACACGTGGAATTATATACTTAACAAAAAAGTGTGAAACAACTGAAATTTTGTCTTATATTCTAGTTTCTTCAAAGTAGCCACCTTTTGCTTTGATAACTGCTTTGCACACTCTTGGCATTCTCTTGATGAGCTTCAAGAGGTAGTCACCGGGAATGGGTTTCATAATAAGTGGGATTTCTTGCCTTATAAATGGGGGTGGGACCATCAGTTGTGTTGTGCAGAAGTCTGGTGGATACACAGCTGATAGACCTAATGAATAGACTGTTAGAATTTGTATTATGGCAAGAAAAAAGCAGCTAAGTAAAGAAAAGCGAATGGCCATCATTACTTTAAGAAATGAAAGTCAGTCAGTGTGAAAAATTGGGCAAACTTTGAAAGTGTCCCCAAGTGCAGTGGAAAAAACCATCAAGCGCTACAAAGAAACTGGCTCACATGAGGACCGCCCCAGGAAAGGAAGACCAAGAGTCACCTCTGCTTCTGAGGATAAGTTTATCCGAGTCACCAGCCTCAGAAATTGCAGGTTAACAGCAGCTCAGATTACAGACCAGGTCAATGCTGCACAGAGTTCTAGCAGCAGACACATCTCTACAACAACTGTTAAGAGGAGACTTTGTGCAGCAGGCCTTCGTGGTAAAATAGCTGCTAGGAAACCACTGCTAAGGACAGGCAACAAGCAGAAGAGACTTGTTTGGGCTAAAGAACACAAGGAATGGACATTAGACCAATGGAAATCTGTACTTTGGTCTGATGAGTCCAAATTTGAGATCTTTGGTTCCAACCACCGTGTCTTTGTGCGACGCAGAAAAGGTGAACGGATGGACTCTACATGCCTGGTTCCCACCGTGAAGCATGGAGGAGGAGGTGTGATGGTGTGGGGGTGCTTTTCTGGTGAATCTGTTGGGGATTTATTCAAAATTGATGGAATACTGAACCTGCATGGCTACCACAGCATCTTGCAGCGGTATGCTATTCCATCCGGTTTGCGTTTAGTTGGACATCATTTATTTTTCAACAGGACAATGACCCCAAACACACCTCCAGGCTGTGTAAGGGCTATTTGACCAAGAAGGAGAGTGATGCGGTGCTATGCCAGATGATTTGGCCTCCAGTCACCAGACCTGAACCCAATCGAGATGGTTTGTGGTGAGCTGGACCGCAGAGTGAAGGCAAAAGGGCCAACAAGTGCTAAGCATCTCTGGGAACTCCTTCAAGGTTGTTGGAAGACCATTCCCGGTGACTACCTCTTGAAGCTCATCAAGAGAATGCCAAGAGTGTGCAAAGCAGTCATCAAAGCAAAAGGTGGCTACTTTGAAGAACCTAGAATATAAGACATATTTTCAGTTGTTTCACACTTTTTTGTTAAGTATATAATTCCACATGTGTTAATTCATAGTTTTGATGCCTTTAGTGTGAATTTACAATTTTCATAGTTATGAAAATACAGAAAAATATTTAAATGAGGTGTGTCCAAACTTTTGGTCTGTTCTGTATGTGTACCTCCAGTGTAGGCTCTTTACACTATATGGACAGAACTTGAGACTTGAAACTTGGCAAGTCTGGCATTTGCCAGAAGGGTTGGCATGGATTACAGTGCTCTTAGGATGGATTGCAATAAAGTTTCCAAAAACTATGTGACCTTAAGTCAGCCTACTTAGCTCTGCTTACAATAAAGCAGTTGTGAGCTAAAACTCTAAGGTCATGATACATAGCTATGATTCTGCCCAAAAAGCGGTCTTTTAAAAACTGTACTGGACCTCACTAGTGCAGCCCTCCAGAAGTTTCGTACCTGTTTTAATGCCATACAATAACATTTGGAAATATTGGACATAATTCAAGGTACACTTAAAGTGTGAAAATATGTGGTCTGGAAGATGGAGTCAAACTGTATAACTGCCAAACAACTACAGGGCGCATGGCAACCACAAGATTGATTTTAGTACTCTAACATATTAGAAGGAAAAAAGTTGCAATACTAAAACCATTACAATGGATTTCTAATTTTCATTTTAGGATAAAAGATGGTAAAACTTTTAAAGAAAACATCTTGCAAAAGGTGGAGCATCTGAGACTGGTTTATTTTACCGTAAACTCAGTTTTACCCACAAACCACAGCTGGTACATTTTATGCCATTATTTTTAAACTTTGCATTTTTCCATTTGCCCACATGGCAGATTTCAGGAATTTGAGTAATTTCCCCCAACTTTATTAAACAAAAAAGACAACAGGAAGCAAAGCATTCATAACATCCTTGATGAGCGGTCCTTCCCTCACTACTAAAGTAAAAACTTGTGCACATTAGCAGGGAAATGTCTTTCAGTTTGTTGAATCTTAAGTAACTTTGGCGTATACCATAGTCATTTTAGGAAATAGAAAATAAGTAATTTCAATTGTTATCCTTTCATTAGAGATATTTAGCCTAATGATATCTGTAAGCTGCAATTCCGTCACATTAATAGGATAAATATAGAAATGGTAATTTATAGAACCTTGTGTTCTACTCACCAATAACATTTCCTGCATAATTTAGAATCAATTATTTATATATAATTTTTATTGATTTCCCATGACAGCACCTTGAGAGAGGGGATCTGCCCTTCAAGGACAGGAAACCTACAGGCTAAAAAGGGCAGCACCTCTCCCTCGTATCATTTGGTTCCTTATCCTTGATGGGGGAACCTCTTACAGGCGTAACTGAAGAACCAAAGATTATCTTTCCCAGGTTCGACCGGTTGGCTCAGGCAGTGATATTTTCCCTGCATCGGCTGGTGCGGGGTCCCTGGAAGTGCCACAGTTGGTCCAGTGGGACTTTGACATTGCGTGTGGATGCTGGTGAGCGGCATCCTGGGCAGGAATAGCCTGTTTTGACACAGCTCATTGGGGGCTGGTACGCACCATGAGGCATGGTGGATGCACGCTGGCTTGCCTATTCAGTGGTCCAGAGGCGCGCCTGGTTGACATGTGCATGGAGGCAGGGCAATCTTGCCTTGTGCAGGCATGTACTACGGAGGACAGAGAATGAACTTCAATCCAATATTGCAGCCAGCATGCAGCCAGCGGGTAAGGAAAGGGTGAATCAAACACCCGAAAACCCCGCCCCTATGGCTGAAGATTGTCCCCTCCAAATTCAGGTGACAGAGTCCCTTTAATATGAATTTCTCTTTTGACCTTACCTTTGCAAGAAGGCTGTGGTCCCTCCCTGTATTCTTATTTTTCTCTGTAATTCTTTTGTGGTGCTTTCATGGGTGATGGGTAAAGTCTTGGTTACTTACCGGGAACGGGATTTTTGGAACCCATGACAGCACTCTTTTATTCCCTCCCTTCACATGTGGGAGAGCACTTTTGCCAGTATTTTAAGTTCACCTTTTGATTGTGATATGTGGTGTTGGTAAATTTGTAGTAATCATTGGAAATCCTCTCGTGCGCAGTAATCCAACTCATGCGAGAGATGCCACCCTTTTTGGCTTGTAGATATCCTGTCCTTGAAAGGTGGATCCCCTCTCTCGTGTAATGGCTTCCGAAAAATCCCATTACCAGTAAGTAACAAAGACTTTTTTTTAACAGTGGTCTAATATTTATATATCTATATGACTTCTACTCATCTGTAAATTTAAAAAAAGTTATATTTTTTGTTTTAAGCGTTTTCCTTATAAAATATGTCAGACAGGCTGGACCTTTCTGAACCAAAGTATCAAAACAGATCATTTCTCCGTGTCACGTTGCCTGCACTGCAAATATGCAGCCCCTTTATGAAGCAAGCGATGATGCATTGTATGTTCTATTATGAAGAAAAAAAGTGTGATTCGCTAAGAAAGAAGTTGAGATCGTAGAATGTGTTTACTCAGCTGAGCTGGTTGTGCATGCTGCAGGCACAATGCTGGTACAAGCATGGAAGCTAGTGGAATCAGCCCGCTGAACTGGAATGATTCCAAGCTCAGAGTATGGATGATTGAGAAAAACACAGCTTTTAGGTACTACTGATATCTGGTAACATCGAGGATTGGAGAGCAGTTAAAAGAATGTTTACTGACACAACATGTTTCAGTGTAGCTTTAACTCAGTTTTCTCCACCATCTACGTTGGATGTTCTGAAATCTTTCTACCATATAATTCTTTAGAAATTTGAGTTACAGTAGCAATTTTGTGCAAGAAATTACAATCTGTCCTTCATTCCCCATGCACATTGAAGAGCTTTTCGCCAGTTCACCAGTTTTCTTTTCTTGATACATATTTGATAGATGCTAGTCACTGAAATCCAAGAGATCCTTACACGACTTGCCTCCTCAGAAAGTCTTTGACTCATACACATTAGATGTCTCAGGACAGCTTTCTCCATACACAGGAGGAGACTTCTCTGGCATTGGCAGATCTCATAGATCAGTTCAGCAGGCCAAATTTTTCTCTCCCCTGACATCATCAGTTGAGGGACAATAAGGAGGGCCATAAACACTTTAGGCTTTCGGAGGGTCCTGCTGATATTAACGGCTTCTGCTGACTTCAGTCTAATTTTATGTGGACCTTTAGCCATCAGAATGTGGCCTCTGTCAGACTCCTCAGAAGTGTACATTTTGTCTATTTTTCAAGCATCAACAGCACAATAACTTTAAGAACTGAATGTACATTTGGTGCCTAATGGTGCCTTGACAAGTCATTGTCACAAGATAATCCTAGTTCTTCACATCACGTGTTTTAATGTTTTGTCTGATTTGGTGAATTCTTGTATTTGTAATTTCCTTGCTTATTGTAAGTCTTATTGTGCATCATTGTCTCTTGTAAAAGGTTAGGAAGAATTTCACAGTCAGATTATAAAATAAACACAGGATTACATAGTCAGGGTTTGTGGCCATGAAAGAGCTGTAAAACATGAGAATAAGATTTTTCAGGTGTGGTAAAACCTTACAAGGCTTTACGGATCAGCCACCTTGTGCGTAACCTTAAAATAGAAATCCTGAAGTCTTATTTGAGTTCTACTCATAGCAAAACCGGTATATGAAACGACATTTGTTTAAGAATCGATGGAAATATGTTTTGTCCTAGCTCTCAGACCCATGCAATGTTTTCTACCTTCATCCCATGACATGTGCGTATCGAGTTGGCACATTATCGTGCACAGAAAACAATCTGAAGTCTTGTCCACAGCGGCTGACAATCCAGGGCTTGTTTGGCATGGAGCTTTCTGCACTTCATATAAATTGATTGAAATGGAATTCTTTATAAAGGTTTATGAAAGGGGCACTCACACAAGAACAGAAGGCATGTTCACTGGGTGCGATCACCATTAACATTTGATTATCTGCGGGAAGGAAACTTGTGATCTTGTGTCGGTTTTAAGTAAACACTTATGCTATTATTTCATATTTAATGCTTTGTACAGTGCAACAAATGTATTTACGGGTATTTACGTAAATGCAGTACTAAAGTAAAAAAAGCAACTTTTCCACTGTTTGGTGGCTACAGATCGAGCTCAAGTAGTCATACACCCGCCATCCATGTGCCCTCTATTTCTACCCAACATACATCGTAAAGGGAATCTGTCAGCAGGATTGTGCAAAGTAACCTACAGTGTAAGATTGGAGTCGGTATACTGATTAAGGGTCTCTGACTAGTACCTTAGTATGTAGTTAACAGCTTCTTCTGGCTTCTCAATTTGCCTCCCTGGCAGAAGTGTTCTTCATTACTGTGCTCCTATGTATAGACTATCTGCCAAGAGTTTTATTCCGGAGCAGTTGGGTACGCAGAATATAACAGATTATTTTACACTGTGAAGGGTTTCATAAGGTGTAATTCCTAATACTGTTTCCATGTTGTCCAAATAGAGTGACAGTCAGAGTCGCCAGCTGTTTGCTCATTAGCAATGCGCAGTTTTCACATGATTGCTTGTGTATACAGCAGCCATAGTACAGTCACAAGGTTAGGACTAGATTACAATATAAACGATTTCCCCATAAACACATGAACGCTCGACTCGGCTGAGCGTTCATGTATTCTCTATGGGCAGAGTGGAGTAATCGACAACCAGACACCTCACAATAGCTTATTTAGAGGAAGAAAAAAAAAAATCAAACTGCCGATCTTCTATCAGGATAGAGATGGGAGGTTAAAAATGGCTGGTTTGACAAATTTCAATCTAATCTGTATGGGAGCCTTAAAAGGAACCTGTCAGATCAATAATGTTATTACCCTGCAGATATATTGTTAATAGCGTTATGTCCGGCCGCAGTACTATCATCTCTCAACAGGATTGGCAATAACTTTTTGATCAATCGGGGTCCCCCACTGGGACTCGCATCGTTAGGGTGAGCCAGGGGCACTTTATGCTTGTTAGAATGGAGCGGCAATGTGTGTGTTCAACATTAATTCCTTATGGGCTGCCGAGTGCTGTTCTCATTTTCTTTCAGGGGCCCTTATAGGATGAATTGAGTCGCTGTCAAGTGTCTGACCTACTGCTCCATTTTGTAACCTGGATTTTAATACATTTGGGAGGCCGTATTGGCACAGCGAATATAAAAAACGTAGAGTAGGACTGCCCCATTATGAGAATGCCGTGGCGGGGTGGCTCAAAGAATTGATCAATTGTTTGCTAAATGTCTCATTTTGAAATACAGTTAAAAATCAATATGTGCATGTGCACTTTATAGGCTACGTTCAGATTAGCGTTGCGCGCCGCTGCGTCGGCGACACGACGCACGAAAAAACGCGTTTTGCGATGCGTGCGTTGTTTTTTTGACGAAATCGGACGCAAGAAAAATGCAACTTGTTGCATTTTCTTGCGTCCGACGCTAGCGTCAAAAACGACGCACGTGTCGGAAAACGCAACAAGAAAAACGCATGCGTCCCCCATGTAAAACATAGGGGCGCATGACGCGTGCGTCGCCGCTGCGTTTCCCGACGCAGCGTCGGGAAACGCTAATCTGAACGTAGCCTTATAGTGGTCTTCTGACCATAAGCAGCCTTGGCTTCTCCTCTTTTTTATTTTAAAACTTCCCTGTACTGCCAATCGGCGCCGATCCTATCAGTTGGACTCTTGCTAATCAGTAAGTTATCGTCTATCTTGCGGACAGGACAGCTTCTTTAAGACTAAGTTCCCACATTAAGCGATTGGTGAGATTTTGATGTTGCAGAACTAGGTTACCGTATTTTGCGAACTATAAGAGACACCGGACCATAAGATGCACCCAAAACGTTATGGATGAAAATGGGATTTATTTTGTTGTAAATAAAATGGTGGTGCATCGTATAGTCTGATTTTACAATAGCCTACTAGGAGGGAGGGGGGCGGAAGCAATAGAGCAGGACTCCCGGAAATTGGTAACCAGAGGCGGCACGCACAGATTGAGATATTGGCTCCCAAGATCTCATCTCGTGATCAGGTACATTCGGCTTATAAGACGCACCCACATTTTCCTTCCAAATGTTTTTGGGAAAAGTGTGATCTGAAAAAATATGGTACTTGTATTTTTTTTTAAAAATCTGCAACATCAAAAATTCACCAAATACTCATCGTGGGAATGTAACCTAAAGGTCCTTTTATGATTATTTATTAAAACAGCCCATCTCTTGAATGTAAGAAATGTAGTGACTCTAAGGCTATGTGCACACGTTCAGGATTTTTGGCGTTTTTTTTGCATTTTTTTTTGCCGTTTTCCGTGGAAAAAAAACGCTTAAAACGCATACATAAGCATCCCATCATTTTTAATGCATTCTGCAATTTTTGTGCACATGATGCATTTTTTTCCGCGAAAAAAACACATCGCGGTAAAAAATGCAGCATGTTCATTAATTTTGCGGATTTTTCGCGTTTTTGCCGCTATTTAATGCATTGGGAAGCTCCGGAAAAAAAAGTGACAAAAAAGCGAGAAAAACGTGAAAAAAATGCATGAGGATTTCCTGCAGAAAAATCCGGTTTTGTTCAGGAAAATTCTGCAGAAAATCCTGACGCGTGCACATAGCCTAACAATCACTGTACCCTTAATGAACTTTAGGCCGTGCTACTAGCAGTTATGTGTTTGCACGCCATTCAATATGTGGACTTGTCATTCAGCATTATCCTTCATCATCTTCTGTCAGAGTTATACATTACGCTTTCCTCTTGATGATCCTGGGAATCTCCGCTTTCAGCTATGCCAATCAATAGTGGAGGTGGTAGTGTGACACTACTGTAATATGGAGATGCATTCCATCACACTGCTGTTCATTACAGTTCTACAGGGATGTTGCATATTCAGATGGGAATGCAAATGGATGCACTCCAGTGTTGAAGGGTCATCCAACATTTCTAGCAGTGCCCATGATATTATGATGCGACAGCATATGTTCTGGAATATAGACTTCTATGTATATAGTCAGGAGCCACTGTTCCTAATCATATTTCTAATTGTGAGATCAATAATGACTTTTCATCAGATCCTTTTCTATTACTTTTTGGTTTGTGCACCGTACAGTACAGCAGTACTCAAATCCAAGTTGGAGAATAGTTCTGGTTCTGCTGCCAACGTCTATGGAGACGTGCCTGCTTGTAGACATGTTTCATGTAAGTCAATAAAAGTTACAACATTAGCAAGATGAAAACACAAGCCATTTTCTCTGATCTATCTCTACTTTTGTACTTTTTAGGGCAACCCTTGCAATTAATGCAAGGTAGGTGACCTTTATAAATATCTCAAAATGGGTCCAAGTTTTTCATTTTTCCTCCTCTCCTTTGAGGGATGGGGGCATAGCAATTTTTAATTTTTCCACTATGCAAATTGCCTCTTCTGAGAAAGAGGACTTAACTCTATAGCGCCACCTATTGGAAGTAGCGATCCTACAAGTCACAATCAACCCTTTAACGAGTCGTGCAATATGACTTAGGATAAAAGCCAAATCAGTATCTCAATTCGCAGACACGGTGTTTCGGGCTGTTGGCCCTCGTCAGTGCGAAGCATGAGAACTGATTTGGCTAGGTGAGAGGCTCTGGACTGGGATCTAAGGGGTATCGTTTCTCCTTATGGAGAGTGACATACCATCTCTGGCTTGTCAAGGTAAGGAGGCTTATTCACCGTGCAATGCTCATCTGGGAAATATAATATGCAAATTGCCTCTTCTGAGAAAAAGAGGATGTTAGGTCATTTTTTTTATTTTTGCAGGTTGAGTTGTCATTTTAAAGGACACCAAGTGGGGTGAATTGGTTAAAAATAAAACACAATTCTACCTTTTTGTTTTTTGGGTTTAATTTTTTATGGCATTCATTGTGAGGTAAAAATGACTTGGAGACGTGATTATTTAGGTCAAAATGATTATGGCAATACCAATCTTGTTTAGTTTTTTTCATATCTTGGTAGACAAAAAATGTTTTTTGTGCTCCATTTTCTGAAAGCCATTTTTTTTTCTGTTGACAGTTTGGTTATTTTAATTTTTTTTGCTTACCGTCTTTAACAATACAAATTTAATTTGATATTTTCATAGATTGGACTTTGTTTTAATTTGTTTTTACTTTTCATCTGGAAAAAAAAGGTGGTAATATAAAAGATATACCGTATATACATAGTGGCTTGCGAAAGTATTCCCCCCACCACACCTTGACATGTTTTGTGTTTTGCTACCTCACAACCTGGAACTTCACTGTTTTTTTTTTTCTCTGCTGAACAGCAATCTTCAAGTCTGACCTCAAACTCTCAATTAGATTAAGGTCTGCACTTTGACTAAGCCACTCCAAAACATTTACATGTTTCCTCTTAAAACACTTGAATGTTGCTTTAGCAGTATACGTTCGATCATTGTCTTTTTGGTTGTGAACATCCGTCCCAGCCTCCAATCATTGACAGACTGAAACAGGTATTCCCTGTATTTCGCACTATCCAACTTCCCCTTGTCTCAGATCATTTTCCCTGTCCCTCCTGTGGAAACACATACCCACAGCATGATGGTACTACCATGTTTCACTGTGGGTATGGTGTTCTTGAGATATGAGCTGTGCTGACATAGTGTTTACCTTTGTGTCCAAAAAGTTCAATTTTGGTCTCATCTGACCACATCACCTTCCTCCATACATTTGAGAAGTCTCCCATATGTCTTTTGGCAAACTCAAAACGAGCCTTACGATTTTTTGTGTAAATAGAGGCTTTTTTTCTGCCAACTCTTTCATAAAGGCCACCTCTATGGACTGTACTCCAGTCTCTGCTTGGGAACTCTGCAGCTCCTTCAGGGATATCTTTCTGATTAAAGCCCTCCTTGTCCAGGCTGAGAGTTTTGGTGGGCGGCCCTCTTGGCATGTTTGTTGTGGTACCATGTTCTTTCCTTTTGATTATAATGGATTTGATGGTGCTTCTGGAATCCTCCAATATTGGGATATGTTTTATAATCAACCCTGACTTGTACTTCTCAGCATTTGTCCCCGACTTGTTTAGACATCTCCTTTGTCTTTATGGTGTTGTTTGGCTAGTGGTGCCTCTTAATGATGTTGCAGCCTCTGTGGGTTTTCAGAAAAAGGTGTGTATATATATTGACAGACCATGTGACACTTAGATTGCACACAGGTGGAATTCCTTTCACTAAGGTCGGTTTCACACGTCCGTGTCTCCGGTACGTGAGGTGACTGTTTCCTCACGTACCGGAGACACTGACATACGTGTGCCAAACACGGAGACAGGTCAGTGTTCGTGGGAGCGCACGTATTACACGGACCCATTAAAGTCAATGGGTCCGTGTAAAACACGTACCGCACACGGACGTTGTCCGTGTGCAATCCGTGTGCCGTGCAGGAGACAGCACTACATTAAGCGCTGTCCCCCCCACTGGTGCTGAAGCCGCGATTCATATCTTCCCTGCAGCAGCGTTTGCTGCAGAGAAGATATGACTAATAGTGTTTAAAATAAAGATCTATCTGCCCCCTGCCCTCCCACCCCCTGTGCTGAAAATACTCACCCAGCTCCCTCGTTGGCTGTCGCTGCTTCCTGTTCTGGCCGCATCTTCTGTATGCGGTCACGTGGGGCCGCTCATTTACAGTAATGAATATGCGGCTCCACCTCCCATAGGGGTGGAGCCGCATATTCATTACTGTAATCGGCGGCCCCACGTGACCACATATGATTGAGTACATGGACAAATGTGTATTACCAGTCATTTAGTTTGATACAGTTCAATCCACGTTGACATTGCAGGAACACAGTCCTGTGACAAGGGGTATGGCAAACCAGTTGTCAAATTGGTCTTAAAAATGTAGGAGGAATAACGGAGGAGTAACTATTCCATAGAATTGTTAATTCCTGTGGAATACAAAAATTTCAGGTGAGTTTAGAGATCTTGGAGTGTGTTAGATAATCTCTGGATACAAGCTGACCTCCCACTTAGAGTAAAAAAAAAAGGTAAAAGAGAAGCACAATAAGCAGTTTCCCACATGTGTGGGCACTTTCATTCTATTTGAGAAGAGTAATTTTGAATGTGAAATTGAAAGGCTTGTCGCAGATTGAATTACATAATATTAAATGGCATAAGGTGGCCTGTGCAGGGCTGGGAATTTATTGCTGGATTAAAGCACCTGTCGAGTGTGTGACTTTTTCAATTGTGAGAAATTTTACAGTTCGTAAAGGTCTTTATTTGTTCTGCATTCTTGTTTGTGTGTGTTTTTAAATAATTAGTCATGGTCCCTTAAATATTTTTTGAAGATGATCGTTTATTATGAGTTGTGTATTTTGGACATAGCACTTTTATCTGCTTTTAGCAAATCAAGACATTGCCATATTCACAGAAAAAAATAATTAAGGGTTTTTTAAATCCTCATATCGAGTGTAAAAATAAAATGTAAATCTCCAGCTCTTTAAGAAACTAAAACTCCCATTGAGCCCTAACATTCATATCCTTTCAGGGCATGCTGGAAGTTAAATGGGCTGTAAACTGCTCGCCCCATACATCGCTTAGTTCTGGATGCCCCAGAGCAACGCTGATCTGATTGGTGGGGCTGATGGGTTTGTAATCCCTGCCCAATGTACTTTGATGACCTATCCTAAGGCTGGGGTCACACAACAGTATTTTCTCTCATCGGAGAGAATCGGGCTAATTATGGTAATCACACTTTGATCAAACGTAGAGTTTGTTCAGAGTGTGATCCCGTTTTCTCAGATGAGATGAAGGAAATAATTTCTCCATTTTCTCCATTCTGTCAATCCATAAAAATCGGACTACACTCAGATGTGATCCGAGTGCAGTCCGATGTTTTCCATGTACTCATTGACTAGCATGGCTGAGTGCGATCCAAATTTTGTACCAAACTCAGGCATGTTGCACAGCCCCATATAATGACATTGGTCCGAGTCTGAACCGATACTTTTTTGGATCGCACATGGATGAAAATGCTGTCATATGCACAAGCCCTATGGCTAGATCTCAATATGTTAGCCCTGGACCACACCACCTTGATCTAAATGTTTGGCCCTGATAAAATAAAGAAGCCTATGCTCGCCTCCCATGCCAATGCCGTTGCAGCGGTGACGGCACTCGCGGTCCCAGGGTTCTCATGCTGTTATTGTGACGCATGAGCTTGGCACCCAATCAACACTTGCGTCACTGACCCGTCAAGTCAGAGAGTAGCCAAAGCCCTGACTTCCTCTTCAAGTTCAATATGTGCGAAGGCAGGGCCAGTGATTCCTGCGTTGATTGGGCACCAGGCTCATGTGTCACAATAACTGCATGAGAAACCCGGGACCGCGAATGCCAACACCGCTGGAACAGCACCGGGACGGTAAGCGAGTATAAGCTTGATTATTTTAGCGGAGCCAAACATTTACCCCAAGAAAGGATTGTCCTAGTAGTGGACAACCGACTTCAACATTTCCCCCAATGTTTTGGGACGCTGCTGCCGCATGGAGAGAATAATTAAAAGTCTTATGTTCGTTTATTTTACTTATTTGCTTTTACGGTTATTATTGAGCGATTCAGACGCCTGGTGTTATTATGTCCCGGAAATGAACATATATTAATTTAAAAAGGCAAATACGTTTCCTGTTGTAATTTTAGTAACATCCCTACTCGCTGACTGCCACCCACTTATTCTATTGTTTGGATGTTTGAGGAGTGGGCAGCGGGCCAGACCAATAGATGGGGCTTTTCAGGTCTTTCCAGGTTTTCTGAGAGCATTGTGAATGCAGTGTGAAAATCCTAAATGGTTGTAAAGTTTACAAGTTGCCAGAAGAGACATTTTTGTATTTTGTAAAATACCATCAGTATTGTCTGCTGCTTGGCTATACAATACCTGGGTGATTTTATATATCTCTATAGAGATATAACGTTATGATATTTACATACAACCTAACCAAGACTGAACCCTACTGCACGTTCTCAGGTTATCTAGTTATATACCGTACATACAGATACCACTATGTCTAATATGCAAATATGTTATATCCTTGTGTTCTGATTTTGATAATCCGTAAAGTTTAGTTTTTCAGTGCTTTCAGTAAAAGTATTGACAATGCAACATAATATGGGGAATTACTATGCAGGGCTAGTAAATCATCGGGAGAGCCAGCTCGTGGGAACAGTGTTTTATTGATAAAAGATGATTATTTTAGGACTGGGGCAACATTTAACAGTTATTGGAATGATCATGATTGAGACAGACCAACTACATAGGGTAATATAAAATAAAAAGAACTAAGGTTTATTGCTACTGTATTTCAACATGTGTTACTGGTGTTTTTTTTTTTTTTTCATATTATTTAAGTAGCCTTTTGTTGAATTTCATGGAAGTAACATTATGGCAGTTAAATGAGGAAGTCAATTAAGTTACCGTAGTTAATTTGTAAGCGCAGGAAATATAATTAAACAGTATAATAGTATAAACAGTTTCACCATATATTTCTTATTTTTTTCTTTAAAAGCATAAATTTACAACATATTATTTTATTAAAATTATCTGAGGTATGAAAACGGGCAATTGAGGGGCTAACCTGACTTTAAAAGAGCATTAACCTGGAGATGAATGATGAAAGTAAACCAGCTTTATAGTTGCCTTCACTAGCTAAGAAGCCAAACCAAACAATCCATTTGCAGACATATGTTTCATGCTTTTAGCCCCTCATCAGTGCAAGGCAGGAGATCTGATTTGGCTCAGTGAATGGCCTCTGACCAGGGTTGGACTGGGGTCTCTAGGAGCCCACCTTACAGCTATATGTAAATACCTGTAAGCCATTATCCCTGTTATAGTGGAGTGTTGGCTGTAAAACACAGGCGGCTCCTGCACATCTACTCTACACCACCATAACTAGGATGTACAATTACTGTACTTTGCATTAAAGGGGTTATTTGATGAAAACAAGTTATCCCTGAGCCACAGGTTAGGTAAGTGATGACTTATTAATCGGTGAAATCTGACCCTTCAGAAACCGCACCGATCGGAAGAATGAGGAATTTTTATCTCTGACAGGCAGGGCTGTGGAATCGGTAAGCCAAAAATCCGATTTAAACTTTTGGACTCCCAACTCCTCAGTTTCCCTAACCCCTAGTTTGCCTCCACGACTCCAACTCTACAGCACTGGCTTACTACTGAGCATGTACATAAAGTGCAGCACAGATTCATCTCAACTAAAAGCTGAGATCAGGAACAGATCATACATGTATAGGACCTTTCATAACTTTCCAAAATTCTTATGAAAACCTGCATAGCACATATTGCGTTGAACTACTGTACTCAATTTATTATATATTGTCTGAGTCGTTTCATATTATACAGACTCCAACTCAGACTCCGACTCCACCAAAAGGACACTGACTACTAGTGTTGAGCGATACCGTCCGATACTTGAAAGTATCGGATAGTATCGGCCGATACCCGAAAAATATCGGATATCGCCGATACCGATATCCGATACCAATACAAGTCAATGGGACGTCAAGTATCGGAATGTATCCTGATGGTTCCCAGGGTCTGAAGGAGAGGAAACTCTCCTTCAGGCCCTGGGATCCATAGGGATGTGTAAAATAAAGAATTAAAATAAAAAATATTGATATGCTCACCTCTCCGGCGGCCCCTGGACATCACGCTGGTAACCGGCCGGCTTCTTTGTTTAAAATGAGCGCCTTTAGGACCTGCGAATGACGTCGCGGCTTCTGATTGGTCGCGTGCCGCCCATGTGACCGGCACGCGACCAATCAGAAGCCGCGACGTCATTCGCAGGTCCTTAATTCCTAGAATTAGGAGTTTTGTGAATGAGAATGGCGTCGCGGCTTCTGATTGGTCGCGTGCCGGTCACATGGGCGGCACGCGACCAATCAGAAGCCGCGACGTCATTCGCAGGTCCTAAAGGCGCTCATTTTAAACAAAGAAGCCGGCCGGTTACCAGCGTGATGTCCAGGGGCCGCCGGAGAGGTGAGCATATCAATATTTTTTATTTTAATTCTTTATTTTACACATCCCTATTGATCCAATACCGATACCCGATACCACAAAAGTATCGGATCTCGGTATCGGAATTCCGATACCGCAAGTATCGGCCGATACCCGATACTTGCGGTATCGGAATGCTCAACACTACTGACTACACGACTCCAACTCCACAGATGTCTGACTGCAGCTCCATTCATCCTCTTTGGGTCTTCCAGAAAAAGCCAAGTACAGCATGCAAGTACTTCAGGAATGAATGGATCAGTGGTCAAGTCGTACATGCCGCTCCATAATAATGGGGATAAAAACTGCACATTCTGCCAATCGGTGCGGGTCCCAGCAGTCCGACCTCACTAATCAATAACTGATCCTTAGGCCACGTGGCCTAAGAATAGGTGATTACTTGTTTTCACCAGAGAAGTTTATATTTACTACCGTGTAATAGTCACAGGACAGGGAGGGGTTAAATGTCCATGTATTTAATGGGAATCTGTTGCCGCATCTAAACTTTGAGCATACAAATTATAGAGTGCTGAGGAGCGTGAAACCTGTATGTCTCAGATCAGAATGCTTGTTGTTGAGAAAGCATCTTTTATCACTTTGTATAAATGACCTCTTCCAGGCTGTGGGGAGGACTCTGCCTGGAAGATATCTCTGCCTCTAGAGATTACCGGTATTTTAACTATAAGTAGGAGTTACCAGTGTGAGACATAGAATTAACACAGAACACGAGAAATGAAATTTGTCTTCATGCAAACACATTTGTTGTCTTCTGGGAAGTCTGTGTTGGTTTCAGCATTGGGAACTATCCTAAGATCTTTAAAAAGAAAAAGAGGATTGTTAAACAAGTTATCATGAATTCATTCATGTGCCCCTTCATGGTATAATGTTCCCCCCCCTTCTTAGTATAATTTCCCCCATTCTGTCTCCCTTCCTGATATAATTTCCCTCATTCTGTCCCCCTTCCTGATATACCATAATGTTTCCTAAACTGGGCTCCTTCTCAGTATAATTATCCCCATCCTGGACCGCTTCTATTAATAATGTCCTTATCCTGGGTTCCTTTATGGTATAATGTCCCCAATTCTAGGCACCTTCCAATAATAATGTAGCCTGTTCTTTTTTAACACATAGTCAATGGGAAACTGATGGAATGTAGATATGTTTCACTAAGGCTATTGGCTTCAGTGATTTGAAACCCAGAAGTTTGCCCCAGCATAAAGTGTTGAGAGGGGTTAATCGGCCATTTTAAGGCCTGGGTTTTTGTAGACAAACATAGAGCAGGTGGGAGGTTGTCCACCTTATCTCCTCTTCATGGTGTTGTCTGGGATGTAAATAGCCAGCGTTTTGAGTCCTTCAGGGTTCAGTGTGTTTGGAGAGACTAACTCCTTGATAAATGCTTGTGCTAGTGCTAAACTGAGCCGTGTGTGTTTGCTAACTCTAAGTGGGTAGATCCCCGTGAAATGTGGATTGTGAGATACCATTTTGTTTTTTGTTATGCCCAAAGCGCCGTGTTTATTTTTACTTCACTAGGGTTTATGCCGCATGTACTTAATAAAACATTGAAGGACTTGGAGGCAGTGTTTCCATGTCTACCTCTGTGTACCACCGAGTGAGATGATCTACCACAACATTAAAAGAAAAAAAAAATCTTCTTACCTTTCCCCAGTCCCACGACACATGTTGCCCTCTTCTATAACCAACGCAGGAGCCAGCAGCTGACTTTGACTTACCCGCCATGGTGCATGCTGTCACTACCATTCGCCGCCTATCACATGCATGCCAACATCAGCTGCCGTCCTTTGATTTGCTTGTGGCAAGTATTGCTGTCCAGGGAGCCGGTGGGAGCTCTGCACTGTAATACATTGTAGCTGGATGTGTAGCCCTGGACGCACATCCAGCTGAAATAGATGCCAGTTTTGGTGGATCCCCTCCAACTCGGGGCCCTGGTACAGCTACATCGGCGGTATGTCCGCCAGTGCGTTTTAGAGGTGTTATCATGAATAGCCTGTTCGCTGGGCTCTCCATCAAGGTGTCATGACTGTCACATAGCCGCGACACATGCTGCTGCGGAGCTGAACAGCTGATCAGCCGTCACGATCCAGGAAGCAGCTTATTCAGTAAGCGCTATAGCTTGCCGAATAAGCAGGGACCCGATCAAATTCGCTCATCTTTAATCATGATTATTGATATGTTGACATTTTACCTTGCTGTATGGTTCCTCAGATCATGGAAACAATTGATCATTAGCTTAGTTTTAGGGGAACTGCAGTTACCTCATTCATTACCTAACATACTAGCAAATTGAGTTACTCAGCTCAACCTGCGACTCCTCCATACTTCATACTAAAGACAGTACCAAGGTTCATTCCAGAACCTTTAGCTTTACTTGTGTATTAACGATATCTTTTGTATGGAATTCTTTATCTTCCTTGACATGTGATTGGTGTATGCATGATTTTATGTAATTCCTAGATGTTAATGTGGGCATTGTGTCGGGATGTGAACCATCTCCAAGGACACATAAAAGTGGAAGGTTGATACTTTGCGATTTTAAAAGTTTTCTTAGCTGTGGTTTTGTTCTTCGCACCAGTCAACTTCAGTACTAGCAATTGGCATGTGCCCCACAGGAAAACAGTCATACAGATGCTAGACGGTAGTTTCCTGGTGGTTGAGGGTAAAGTGCTGTAAATCTGTCTTCAGCTTCAATTTCTGGGGTGTTGTCCTTAACCCATATCTGATTTTGGATGTGAAGATATTGAAGATAAGTAAACATATAGCAAATTAACTATAAAAAATGTCATATTAGTCAAAGCTGAATTCTGAAAACTAGAACTGAGTGTAATTTCCATTTAAAGAGAATAAGTTAGCAGTAACTACAGTTTATGTCCTTCATTCATCCTCCTCGATCAGACGTACTATTTCTCTGCTTTGTTGTTGCATACATTTTCGAGAGGTGGTGACAATCTATATGCCTATTATATCGCGACTGGTTATTACTTGGCTAAGTAGGACTCGTGAATTGGAAATTGGACTTAGTATACACTGAAACATGTCTAACTTCAGAAGTTTGGACACCCAGCTGGATTTGCAGTTGAGTAGCCATAAAAAAAACTAAGTTCTAACCATTATGGAAGCTTGTCATGCTCTTTTCCTGCCTTGTAATTGTTGCCTATACCAAATGTAAAATACTACATGTTCTGAGATCTGCACTGCCCGATAGTATAACATTGGGCCGTTTATCCTATAAAATGATCTGAATGATCTGTCGCTGATCGGTTAGTGCACATCTAAAACGTACTTAGGCTTTTAAACCATAACTGATCAGCAAATATTTACCGATTGGCTGTAGATTAAAGCTAAAATAGCCAACTTTATTTTAGCCCAATAACACCACTTAATTCAATCCTAAAATGGCAAATTATATTTAGAAGACATACGTTCACACTTGTGCATATTCTCTCATCGGAGAATCGGGCCGATTATGATAATTACACTTGGCTCAAACTCTTAGGGCCCCTTCACATTAAGCGACGCTGCAGCGATACCGACAACGATCCGGATCGCTGCAGCGTCGCTGTTTGTGACCACAGCGGCCGGAAAGCAGAGCGGTGACGTCACCGCTGTGCTTTCCGGCTGACCGACGCTCACAGACAGTACAGGAGGAGTGCAGAGCACAGCGCTGGAGGACAGACAGCGGTAGGTAAGTATGTACTGTTTGTTTTTTTTACTTTTAGGATGGTAACCAGGGTAAACATCGGGTTACTAAGCGCGGCCCTGCGCTTAGTTACCCGATGTTTACCCTGGTTACCAGTGAAGACATCGCTGGATCGGTGTCACACACGCCGATCCAGCGATGTCAGGAGGAGTCCAGCGACGAAATAAAGTTCTGGACTTTCTTCAGCGACCAACGATCTCCCAGCAGGGGCCTGATCGTTGGTCGCTGTCACACATAACGATTTTATTAACGATATCGTTGCTACGTCACAAAAAGCAACGATATCGTTAACAATATCGTTATGTGTGAAGGTACCTTTACAGATCACCTTTGTGTGATTCGATTTTCTCAAATGAGCACAAATGCGGAAAAGACTGAAAACGTAAATTCTCCACCTCATCCATTGCCTCTGTGTGCGTACATTGGACTGCACTCGGATGACATCAGAGTGCAGGTCGATGTTTCACACACACCCATAGACTTGTATGGGTGTGCACTGTCCGAAACGGCATGAGAAAAAAATTGCTCATCTGCACTGCTCCATAGTATAACATTGGGCTGAGTGCTATCTGATAATACATGGCATAGCATCTGTCTAGTTATACGCTAGTGTGAGCGAGCCCTAGAGAGGCATGACATTTAATTGACCCTCTACTTTATGTAGGATTAATCTCTAGCACACGGGGAGTAACTCCACTAGTCATGGCTACTGTCAGCATACCACCAGTAGTCCTCAGGCCCTGAGAATAGTCTGTGTTCAGTATTTTGAGATACAAAGTGCAGTATTACAACATTACTAAAATACTTCTTCGTTCTTGTGTTGCAGTAATGTTCACATGTGCTCATGCCATTTTGTGGACTCGCTTTGATGGCCAAACATATACTGCCCAAATTGATCCATGTAAAATACATGTGAATTGATAGTTAACCAGAAGCATTGTGTAAAATGAATATTTTTCGTTAGGCCGGGGTCACACATGCGAGTTCAATGCGAAAAACTTGCGAGAGTCTCTCGCATCAAGTCCTGGCACTACCGCCAGCACTTGGGACCAGAACGTGCGGCTGCATGTACAGTATTTCTATGCAGCCGCATGCTGTGGTCCCAAGTGTTGGCGGCAGTGCCGGATTTGATGCAAGAGACATACGCGAGTTTCTTGCATTGAACTTGCAAGTGTGACCCCGGCCGTAGTCTGAAAATGCTGGATATGCTGGTTATTCTTCAGCAATAGACCCTTTTTACTCCCGATAAATGTCACTTTATGGTCTTGTTACCTAAACACTTTAACTACAAGCCTCTCAAAGTTGCCGGAACTTGCTCATTTCGGTGGAACAGGGTGACTCTCGTATTTTTATGAGGGCCTCCTGACTCTCCCCTGACATTGATTTTAGCTACTCATCTTTGCTCTCCTAAGGCCGGGATCACACTTGCGAGAAACTCGCACAAGTCTAGCATCTCAGTGCCCGGCACTGCCGACGGCACTCAGGACCAGAGCGCTCAGCTGCATAGAAATACATTCAGCCGCACATTCCGGTCCCGAGTGCCGGCAGCAGTACCGGGTACTGAGATGCGAGACTCGTGCGAGTTTCTTGCAAATGTGATCCTAGCCTTACAGATACATCCCAGCCAGAGGTCAATGGCAGTAGCTAATTTTTCCTCTCCCCACTAAAAGCATACATGCTCTTAGACCTCATTTTTTATGTATCTAGTTATGTTCTGCTAAGTTGAATATTTGTTTTTTCGTTTTACAGCATATACATATCCAACATTATCTGTTTCTGGAAGGAGACAACTTGTGAATGCTGGAAGCAAATTCATAGTGTCTTGCAAAGATTCTAACCCAGTAGAATGGCATCATCAAAAGCTGGGGTATTTGAAAGCACGACCTGTTTCCCGTTCACAACTGCAATCATTCAATGACGGTGTCAACCTCCTAATCTCCCAGGCTGAACGCAGACATGTTGGGAAATATAGCTGCTTCACTAAAGGGATTGCCCCTACAGATAACCAAACCTTCTATCTCTTCGTTAAAGGTAAGTCCGTTATGTTTTGCCCAGTACCGATTTCTTCAAACCTTTAAGAAAAATACTGAAAATAAAATAAATGGAGCTAAAATTGTTGATATTCAAAAAGTCACAATTGTTTTGTTTTTTTTGTTGTTTTTTTTCATATAGATTCAAGTAATCCATTCTTTGACATTCGGGGATATTATGATGTGAAAGAAGGTTCAGATATTTCTGGAATATGTTTTGTCTCTGACTCGGAGGTTTCAGATTATTCTATAAGAAAATGTGACAAATCCTCCTTACCGGAAGGTTTTGTCTATGAAAGTAACATTGAGACTGGCATTACCATAAAAAACGTCCAGCGGAATTTCATTGATTGCTATATGTGTTCTGTGAATCACGCTGGAGTTTTGAAGACCTCACAGACTTTCAGATTGGTGGTGACTCCAGGTGAGTTGGATTGATAGCTGACCTTTTTACTGTCTGTTGATTTCACTTAAAAGGGGTATTCTCAAGTTTTGAAAGTTATCTCCTAACCCTGGGATAAGGTATGGCCATTAGATCTCTGAGGTTCTGACATCTGGGACCTCCACTGATGATGGAAACTGGGTTTTTGAGTAATGGAACGGAGTGGTTCTTAATGGGACTACTAGAGGTAGCAATAGCTAGAAGTAGCAGTGCACCTGATCGGCCACCACTCCATTCACACTGAAGCCTCAGTTCTCAGGGGGAGTGGGGATCACAGCAGTTGGACCCCCAGCTAATGAAGTGCAATGAAGATTTCATTTTTCACTCCCATTACAGCGGCTGTTTGTGACAAGTGTCATAAATGGATTGGCTTTAGTTAGCTGCAGGAAACTGAGCAGTGTTGGGCTATGTTCACACTTTGCGGATTCCACTGCGGATTTTTCCGCAGCAGAATTCCAAAATCCGCAGTGAAAACCCGTCGCGGTTTTTACTGCGGATTTATCGTGGTTTTTACTGCGGTTTCTTCTGCTGATTTTCATCTGCAGTTTCCTATTGGAGCAGGTGAAAATCCACAGAAAAGAAGTGACATGCTGCGGAATGTAATCCGCAGCATGTGCACAGCGTTTTTTGTTTCCCATAGGTTTACATTGTACTGTAAACTCATGGGAAACTGCTGCGGATCCGCAGCGGTCAAATCCGCTGCGGATCCGCAGCAAAATCCGCAAAGTGTGAACATAGCCTTGGGCTGAATTTTCCCAAGCAAAGTCACTTTAAGGTTGGGATCACACATACGCGAGATACGGCCGATTCTTGCAGGTGAAAACCCAGTTCTGGCGCTGGCTCTCCAGAGCGGAGCGTGCAGCTCCATGTATTGCTGTGCGGCTGCACGCTCTGCTCCGGAGTGCCGGCGCCAGAGCTGGGTTTTCACCTGCAAGACTCGGCCGTATCTCGCGTATGTGTGATCCCGGCCTAAGAACAAATCATTGGGTTTTATTCTATACTGTGAAGTAATGAGTCGGAGGTTTCTTAACCCTGAAGCTGTTCTAAGAAGTGAGGTAAAACCGCTTGTGACCCGTCTTACACCACTTTCTGAGTGGAATCCACCTGAAAAAGACGCCGTGTGCACATAACCTTAGCTTGCTGCACTGTAAACACGTTCACGTGACTTAAATCGAAACATTCCAAAAATGATCCTGTATCCGGTGGCAGAGATAGGCCTAGAATTAATAATGCTGACAACCTATATCTGAAGAGCAAGTTTTCTAGCCTGAAAAAAACCATGTTTCTTGCACTATTTTGTAACTTTTTTGAGGGCAGGCTTTTTTTTTAAAGATGGGTTATTGCATAAACTTTTTCTGTAGAGAGGCCTATGGGAAAATACATTAAAAAGAAAAGCCTAGAGGATACTAAGTTCAGGAAAAAAAAGAAACGGACAACATGTAAAAGCCTACAGTCAGTATTTAGTCAGAATTTCACATCGGTATCTGTAAGCCACAAACAGGAGAGGAACAATCATAGGAAAAGCATAATAGAAACATATACACCACTTCTGTATTTATCACCCACTCCTGGTTTTGGCTTACAAATACTGGTGTAAAATACTGACCAAATACTGACTGTGTGAACATGGCCTCAAAGGTTTTTTTTTTTGCAAATCTGCAGCATTTTTCATCCGTTCAAATAAATGGTAAAAATCTGCTGCAAATACTCCAAAGTGTGCACAAAGCCTTAGGAGAAATTTTGAATCCTAATCTGTGGTGTATAGAAATTGGAATATTTTGTATAGTGGATAAGAAAATGTTCGTAAATATAAACCTTTGCTTTGAAAATTGCTGTTAGAAAAAAATCTCACACATGCATTTGCCTTATTATATTTTTCTTAAAGAAAGCGGTAAATTAGGAGTTTGCCAATTTTTGCATTTTCATCTATGCTGGAGAACATTAAGACCAATTTGTATATCGTGCACATTTTTCTGCGTCCCATTGCATAAAGAACGATATGACATTTGTATGGTAGCGTTCTGCTAAAAGTCTCTCCCAAGCCGCCTGCAAAATGACTTTTCTTCTAATTCACTGAATGAAGTCATGATGCTGAGCTTCAGCTGGAGCTTCACTGTCTCATCCATTAACACGTGACCCCGGCTACTAATGATCTTCCATTCTTCCCTGGAGTATCTTGCACTCTCCCTCATCACATAATAGGCATATTAAGATAAAGTTCTCTTTCTAGGCTCAGATACATCTATGCCAAAAATCAGATTGAAGCCAGTGGTGAAAAAATGCGTTTTTACTTATTTCTGTGAATGTCCACATTAAGAAGTCATTTAGATTTTGTCACTAGACTGTACCTGCAGTAAGGCTATGGTTACATGCAGCATTTTTGCTGTGGTTTTCAGCAGCCAAAACTTGCTCTTTGGGCAGAAACAATGCTGTGTTCACATCGGCCCAGTTTTAGCGTTTTTCACTGGTTTGACACATTTTTGGGGCGTGAATTACATGTGTTCTCTGTCTACAATGTTTAATGGAAACCTGTCACCATGCAAATGCAGTCCAGCCTACAGCCATCATGTAATAGAGGAGAAAAAGATTTAGTATAAGGCTACGTTCACATTTGCGTTGTGCAACGCCCAACGCATGCAAAACGCATGCACAACGCAGCGTTTTGTGACGCATGCGTTCATTTTTTGCATGAATTTTGGCGCAGAAAAAACTGCATCATGCAGCGTCCTCTGCGCCCTGACAGTTGCGACAAAATGACGCATGCGTCACAAAACGCAAGACAACGCATGTCCATGCGCCCCCCATGTTAAATATAGGGGCGCATGACGCATGCGTCACTGCGGCTGCGCCCGACGCTGCACCGCACAGCGCTAATGTGAACGTAGCCTTACCGGTGTTTTATCGCTCGCTCCCACTTTCGATTAAATCGGACGAATGCAATCAGATTAAAAATCGGATTCCGTTCGTATCAGTTTAATCCTATTGTTCACTTCTGAGTGGCATTTTGTTTTCCTGCTCCGATCTGATTGCGATCGGACAGGGAAAAAAAATCGCAGCATGAAGTGATTGCATGCTGAATTCAGATCGCACTCACCCATATAAGTCTGTGGGTGCGTGTGAAACATCACACTGCACTCTGATATCACCCGAGGGGAGAGCCATTCCCACCGACTCCGGCAGCAGAGGAGATGGAGAAATTAATTTCTACGTCTTCTCCGCGGCTGGGCTGCAATTTTGTCATGTGTTAGGATCGGAGCACAGAGCACTGACAGTCACTGATAGCGCCGTGTTCTGGACCAAAAATCCCTGAAAGAGCAGAGATTTAAATAAGGAAAAAACGGGTCACACTTTCAGTATTTGGTCAGTATTTTACCTCAGTATTTGTAAGCCAAAACCAGGAGTGGGTGATAAATACAGAAGTGGTATCGTGTTTCTATTATTATACTTTACCTCTGATTGTTCTACTCCTGGTTTTGGCTTACAAATACTGAGGTAACATACTGACCAAATACTGCTAGTGTGAACGTGGCCTTATACTGAAACTTCCCAGAAATCAATTTATTGACCTAATCTGCTCCCTATGCTCTATAATATGATGCCTGCAGATCAGACTGCATTTTCCTGGTGACAGATTCCCTGTAAGACTATGTGCGCACGTTGCGGATTAGACTTAGGAATTTCTGGTGCGGATTCTGCCTCTCCTGGCAGAAAACGCACCTGCGGATTTGTTGGTTTTTTTTGTGCGGCCCGCAGCGTTTTTTGTGCGTTTTTGCTGCGGTTTTCTTGGGGATTTGCTGCGTTTTTTTACCCCTGCGGTTTTCTATAATGGAATGGGTACAAAAACGCTGCAGATTCACAAAGAAGAAGTGACATGCTACTTCTTTTAAACCGCAGCGGATTTTCCACAAAGTGTGCACAGCTTTTTTTTTCTCATTGATTTACATTGTACTGTAAATCAAGTGCGGATCTGCAGCGTTTCTGCACTGCAAAAAACGCTGCGGATCCGCAGATAATCCACAACTTGTGCACATACCCTAATAATAGTTTTTTTTATTCACCACAAACGCTTTAAAAAAACAGCGAAAAGCACAGCAAACAAGATATTTGGGGGGGGGGTTTGCATTGTTTTTTCATGTTTTCATTGCTTTTTATGGATGTAAAAGCACTAAAAGAATTGACATGCTGCATATTTCAAAAACCTCATAGCTTTTACTGGTATTATAAAAAGCAATTTTCAATTTGCAGAAAAAACACAATGTGTGACTATAACCTAATGTTTACTTAAGAGGTGTATTTACATGATGATTGATGACCGAATTGAGCATTCACTTGTAGTAATTTTTTTATTTTTTTTATTTCTTAAGTTCAAAAACTATTACCATTGCTTTCCCTAACAAAATCCAGGCTGGTTGTGAAAGCAGGGGAACCGTTTGAGGTGAGCTGTGTGGTGAAGGATGTTAACATTGTGGAGGTCAACTGGATAGATGCACCCACCATGGTAAGCAAAGGCTTCGCTTCCTAATGTCTAGAGGCGCATCATATGAGAACCCAACGTGACATTTCCCACAAGATATCAATCACTTTATTTTTCAACAACATCCCTCGCTGTATCTGCAAAATGAAAACACGTCTCTGAATAATGGCCTGCAAACAATGCTGAATTATTAAAGCGTGGTTGTGCCGCTTACGTATTAATTTGCTGTTTTGGCCACATAAAAGCTTTTGTGATTTGAAAGGCTCCTTTAATGAAGGGAAGGATTGCTCGGTGATGACAGCTGGTCGGTGTCTTGAATTCTCAGTGCACTATAATCGGAGGTCTGTAGATCTAGTGGCAGGCGCCCTGGAGTGTATTTCTGAAACGTCCGCTTAGAGCCAGCCAATCTCAGCAAATATATCAGTGCGAAATAGAAAAATGTGGGATTGTCCGCAAATGAATGTTTGTACACATTTCACAAAGCTGCACGACTTTACTGGAAGAAAGTAGGATAGTCTTCTGCTCTACCCTACATGACCTTTCAACGCTGATGAGAAGAAAACTGCTTTTACACATTTTATCACTCAAGTTTTTACATTTTTTTTTATATGTAATATTGCAAAGTATAATGCCACCCAGCTATTCCTGTAGACTTCACTCTCATTTTTCAATGGGGAAAAAATGAATACTCTGCTGTCAGCTACCTCTGTTGTGACTTATCTACTTTCCGCACAAATAGTCGAAATCCAAATTGTTGGGGTTGGAGTTCCTCATGAAAAGTCTATCTAACTAAAATTAACAAATTTTGACAAATTTTATCAACAATATGGATAGATCTCCTTGACTTGTAAATATAAAGAAGCTTGGATGAACAGATCACTTTATATTTGTCAAGTTATTTTTAGCTGTATGTCAATTTTTTAGAATTTTGATAGTGTAATGCCATTACAGATCTGAATCCGGCTCAAGAGCTGAATTGTTTGAGTAGATACTAAACAACTGCGGTGGTAGTAAGCATGCCCCTTTTTATGTTCTACAATGATTAATGTATCCATGAGATTGTGGGCTGAACATCCAAGTTATGACTTGTCAGCTGATGGGCTGAATGTCCATGTAGCAGCCATCAAGACCCTGACCAGCAGAGAGAATCACTATAGTAGACGCAGATGACCTAGCTAGGTAAGTAAACATCCAGCCAGCAGCTCCTTGCCTCAGGGTCTGTGAAGAGCTGAAATGGGTTGTCAAGGTGGCATGGCCACTCTGAAACATCTTCATTGTATTTATCTACCTTGCTTCAGACCTTTCTGTTGCTGTTTAGCCCAGGGCATTCCAAGAAAAGCAAGTGAACGTCCTATCTATGTACATGTTGCTATGGACATCTCTGTTTACAGCTTCGTGGTAGCCATGCTCATGACACGTTGTCCTATTGAAAATTCTGTGCGATCTTCATTCCATTGTCCTGGCGGTCTATCACTCCTCACCTACCCAGGGGTCATCAAGGCATTGTGAGCAAATACAGAGGGAGGTTCACAGCTCGGGTTACTGACAGCTGTCTAATAATAAAAACAATTTATAACAACCCACACTTACTTATGCCTGACATCAAAAAGAATTACAATATCTGCCCGAAAATGAAAATTCTAGATGGATAGATATAATATTACACCACATTTTTTCAAGATTCTTTCAACTTACATTGCTATTTAGTTAAACTTCGCTCACTGAAGTATTTCTGTGTAGTTAGGCATATTTGCTTTTTGAGAAACTAGGAAAGCCGGGTGATTCATTATTGTTCCTGTGCTTTTTTTCTTGAATACAGTAAGGTTGGGTCCATGTGGCGACTTTGGCTGTGACATGGCATAATGCAGGTGAATGGGATCACTTTGCGACCAATAGGATACTGTGCAAATGAAGTCGCAAAAAGTCAGAATTGGTTTAGAATTTATGACTTGCTTGTTATGGAGGCCACACCGTAAGTGATCCCATTCACCACCATAATGCTGCGATACTAGCAACACAGAACGATCTTAGGCCATGCGACATGTCGTGGCCAAAGTCACTGTATAGCTCCATCCTAAGGGCGCAGTCAGGCGTCTGTATAACACGGATGACTGTCGCATTGCAATTCTCGGACTGGCCGGCGGATCTCTTGACTTTATTGTGACTGCTTCTGGGTCAGGAGAGCCGACGTCCAGTCCGAGCATTGTGATGCGATCGTCATTCCTGTTATACTGCTGTTTTACTGTGCCCTAATAGTGACTTTTTTTTTTTAATTTGTGCCTTATTCATCATTTGACTTGTGCCTTTTTTTCAATTTGGCATATGAGCCGATTGATAATGGCATTTTGTAGGGCAGTCTTGATGAAGAGTCCTCTAAATTAAGATTCTCTACATTCAGGAAAAGATGTACACTTTTCAGCAAAAATTTATATGACATAAATTTATAATGAATTTGCTCCGTGGTGCTAGGCCACGCCCCTCCCACTATGCACCGCCCATTTACCAAAAAATTAGCAGAGCTGACCTAAACACATCAAATTTGCAACATTTTTTGCGTGAAAATTTGTTGCACAAAAATGTTGTGATGTTTGTAACAGTTTTATGCCAATTTTCTTTCGCAAACTGTTTGACGGTTTGGGGTCTTATGGGTGTGATATATCTATCCAGATGTTTTTGCCTAATTCATCACTTGGAAATTTTTAAAAAATGTTGCAAAATTTTGGAGCAATTGTTGTGCAGTATCCTAGTGGAGTATGAAATCTGGGAATTGTTTTTTTCTTCTTTGCAGTTGAAGACTTAAAGGGAACCTGTCATGTCCTCCATGCCCTCCAACCCAGCAGCAATCACCTATGTAGGACTAAATTCTCTAACTAGTCCTGTAAAACTAGTTATGCTAATGAGGGCTTTAACTAGTCAACTGGGCGTTAGTTTCACCAGACTAGAATTTAGTCCTGCATAGGTGAATGCTGCTGGGTTGGAGGGAATGGGGGACCTTACAGGTTGCCTTTAACATGTGATATTTTAAAGCTTCTTGATAGGATAGTGCAACTTTTTAGTTTAGGCCACGTTAACATGTTCAGTTTTTGGTCAGTATTTCACATCAGTATTTGTAAGCCAAAATCAGGAGTGGGTGATAAATACAGAAGTGGTGACGTGTTTCTGTTATACTTTTGCTCTGATTGTTCCACTCCTGGTTTTAGCTTACAAATGCTAAGGTAAAATACTGACCAATCAAAGGAAAAGTATAATAGAAACACATCACCAATTCTGTAATTTTTACTTAATCCTGGTTTTACTGATGTGAAATACTGACCAAATACTGATAGTGTGAACATGGCCTTGGAAAGATTCAAAGCTAAACAGAGCAACTTGTATTTTGTGCAAAATTCACCAAGCATTGTGCACCATTTTGCTGAATTTGGCACAAAATCTGTAAGCACAAAAAAAGAGGCAAGATTAATAAAAAAAATAAATGTGAATGATGAATCGGGGGTAGCGATGAGCGAATGTGCTCGGATAAGGTGCTATCTGAGTGTCTTCGGCGTACTCAAATAGCAGCTGCATGTCTCGCGACTGTTAGGGTATGTGCACCACGTTGTGGATTTGACGCTGCGGATTTTCAGCAGTTTTCCATGCGTTGTACAGTACCATGTAAACGTAGGTAAAAAAAAAATCCGCAGTGCACATGCTGCAGAAAATACCGCGTGGAAACGCTGCGGTTTATTTTCTGCAGCATGTCAATTCCTTGTGCGGATTCCGCAGCGTTTTACACCTGCTCCATAATTGGAATCCGCAGGTGTAAAACCGCATGTGAAATCCGCACAAAAACCACGGTAAATCCGCAGGTATAACGCAGGGCATTTTACCTGCGTATTTTTTAGATTTTGCTTGGAAAAATCCACACACGAATTCGCAACATGGTCACATACCCTTAGACAGCCACAACATATGAAGGGATTGACTTAACAAACAGGGAATCCCTGCATGTGTTGCAGCTGTCTAACAGCCACGAGACATGCAACCACGGGGACTCAAACATATTTTTCAAGCACGCCAAAGACACCCGGATAGCACACGAGCATGCTCTGATAACACCTTATCCCTGCACGTTCGCTCATCACTAGTCTGGGGTATAAATGTTAAGTCGAAAACCACCTGAAAAAGACGTCATACTTAACATTTACAACTTAGACACCGCAAGATGCAGGTTTTTTTTTTAATTTTTATTCTAAACATACTAAACATAAAAGATAAGATTGCTAAGACATCCTGTAGTATAAACACAGGTGACTGAATTTATTTTTCAAGCAGAGGATGAACTATACGGGAAGTAGTCTCCGAGTTTGTGATGTCAATGTATTGTTTGGTTGGAAGTTCAGTGTAAACATGACGGTTGTGTGAAGATAAGTATTCTGCCATCCTTTGCAAGTAGCTAAAAGAAAGATATAAATTCGTTATGGTGTATATTCAGAAAATGTAATACATATGGACATCACAATGGCTCATTTTTCGCACAATCTTCATCTTCCTCACCAATCATTTACATTTTTTCATTCGACATCTTATAAAAAAAATAATGAAGCTGTGTTTTTGGAATCTTGAAGCCCCCCTCTTCCTTCCTTCCTCTCCTTTCGTAGTCCTCGCTCATCATCCACCATTTCCTATCTGTCATTTCATTATATTTCTTTTGTCTGCACGTAGAGATTCAGCCGGCCGCTATTCTGTCATTAGCATATTTTAATGAATCGGGAAAGGTGAATTTCCAATCGGGGACATCGCAATCTTGCACCGTCCCGGTACTCAGGATTTCTATTGTTAATATCCATTTATCTGTCATTACAATAAAATATAGTTTTTCTAGACTGTATGACAGGTGGTTACCGTAATTTGGATTCTTTAGGTGCTTATTAATATGACTTAAGGAATGGAAATGAG
Organism: Ranitomeya imitator; assembly: GCF_032444005.1. Classification (NCBI taxonomy): domain Eukaryota; kingdom Metazoa; phylum Chordata; class Amphibia; order Anura; family Dendrobatidae; genus Ranitomeya; species Ranitomeya imitator. Next base: position 1,126,437,978 of record NC_091282.1, on the reverse strand, counting down.
GGCAAATCTGGCTAACATGTCATTAATTTAATAATTTCTTTACAGAAGTCGACTTTAAATAGCAAGTACCTATCCGATACTGTATTTCAGAGGAACAACACTCTGAGCAGTCGTTCTGTTCAACTTAATGAGTCTGGAATATACACCTGTCAAGCCAAGAACAATGTTGGGGTTGTCAATGCCACGTTCACATTAGATGTTGTTGGTAAGTCACTACACGCATTCACAGCTAAATATAGAGTTCATGAGATTTCCATTTAAATGGATTTTCTAGGCAGAACATGCATTACTGCAGTTTGAGTCTTGACGGTGTGCAATATGCACGCTATTAGGATTCCCCTGTGGTGGTCACTTGACAACTAGCTTTTCTTTCTGCTACTCACAGTATATTTTTGAGCAGCAGATGAGAAGCTAGTTGGCACATGACCGCAACTGTGCAAAAAGCATACTGTCTGCCGGTCATATGATGACCACTGGAACTGGCAATAGAGAGGAATCCTAATAAGGTGTGTGGCGCTAGCTAGTAATTACTCATGGATTCACCATGAGGCAAGATAGGAGGTCCAGGGTCAGTACCAAGAAGGCTCATAATTAACAGAAGGGTGAGACAAAAGCATAATCAGGGCACAGTCCGAGGTCAGAGAATCAAAAAGGTAGCGAATCAAGACAAAGGGGTAAGTCATATGGATGGTCAAAAATCTAAATCCCAGGTCAGCAACAGAGATCAGAATAAAACTCAGAGGACAGACCAAACACACACACCACTTGAGCAAAGCTACAATTGGCAAAGGTCTGACAATAGAGTGCTAAATAGCCCTGTAATCACCCAGAACAGATGACACGTGAAGGAGATCCACAGACCCAGCCAGATAGGACGGCTGAGCCGTCCATCAATCCTAACACCTCTACCTCAGATTGGGCGGTCACTCAGAATCCTGACAGCTCAACAAGACCTAGATCTCATAGTATGGCAGAGCTGTTAGTCACAGCGTCCATAGCACAGCGTTCGTGGTGGAATTGTGACAGTGTGCATGTTGTTCACTGTCAAGATTTGTCAGTCTATAGTCACATTAGAGTTCAGCCTGGAAAACCCTTTTAAACATATTGTTATGGTCTTTTTTGAACTTACAGTATATAACTATATAAGAAGTACTGAATAAACAACACAGGCGGTTTGACAGCTGATTAAGCTGGTCTCCACAGGCTGCTCAGTGCCAATGCAGCTCTCAGACATTTGGGACAGTCTGGTTGCTATAGATGACAATTGACACCTAAACTTTCAATTAGGTTGTAAAATCTTTGGTTCAAAGGGGTTGTCCACTCGTAAAAAAAAAAGCAATTTACTAAAATTTTCTTAAATTAATACACTTTGCAATTTATTAATGATTCATGTGCCAAAAGTGGCCATTCTCTGCTCTAATCTTGGGTCCTGGCATGTCATCTTACAGTTTGTGCCTGAGAGTAGAGCATTGCCTGTGTCGAGGACATCATCATCAATGCTGTTTGTTAAGGGGGTTCAATGACAGAGTTCTCATTTCAATAGCTAAGCCAGCCCCCTCTGTGTATACATAGGCATATTCAGTTTCTTTATATCTGTATTTGTCAGCTGAAATCTAAATGTTGCTTTGGGCAGTACGTAGTAAAGCAGCAACTATTTACAGCGCTCTTTCCATTCACATCTCTTATAACCATCCCAGTAGTTTTTACTTTGTTCTCAATTTTATCCACATTTATTCCATTTATTTCACATTTTTTCCATTAAATGTGTAAGCTGTGAGAAGATACCTGTGTTCCCCTGCCATATATATTCTTGCTCTACTTGGCCTTCTGCAAATTGTTTATATTATTATTATTATCATTATTATTATATTTCAGAAACTGGATACATCAGTCTGACTGTGATGGACAACACCACACTTGATGTGTCTATAAATGCTGGGGAGAACATTGTGCTTGAGGTCTACATTGATGCATATCCCCGACCAGATGAAGAGTTATGGATCTTTATGAATGAGACTGTTCTCAATACCTCTGACCATTTTGTACAGCCAAGAGATGAAGGCAGCAATAGGTACGTCAGTCATATAATCATAATTATATGAGGTCATTCAGCAAATACAGGAACTTTCCCGAAAAGAACAATTTTTGACCCTGTTCATATGGAAAATGTAGATGTTAGAATAAATCTAGAATATACTTATACTTACAAATCTATATGTATCTGTATCCCCCTTCATTGAATTTGCTATTCTACTCCTGATAGGTATGCTAGTGAGCTACATCTGATCCGTCTTAAAGGGAATGAAAAGGGAATCTATACATTTTATGCCTCGAATTCTGATGCCAACTCATCTGTCAGCTTCAATGTATCGGTGAAGAGTAAGTGCAAACTTTTACCTGGGTTACAATGTGTAGAATTTCAGAAGTATTTATACTAATGGGCTTCTTTTGTATTTCTGCAGCCAAACCAGAAATCCTATTTATTGATCAGCTTAGTCATGACATGCTCCAGTGCGTGGCCGCGGGATACCCTGTGCCGTCTATTGACTGGTTATTCTGTTCAGGATTCGAATCCAGGTATCAGAACTACACATGGCTCATTAGTAATCGATATTTGTATGTTTTTACGGTCCTTTTAGTTTCAGGCTAGGGTCACACAAGCCTATATTCGAGAGAATCGGGTCGATGTATCAAACTCTGATCAGAGTGTGATCTGATTATCTCGGATGAGGAGAAGATGGAGAAAAAAAATGTTTCCATCTTCTCCATTGTATCAGTCCATGGAAATAGGACTTCACTTAGATGTTATCCGAGTGCAGTCCCGTGTCTTCCATGCCCTCATTGACTTGCATGGCCGAGTTCAATCCGAATATCGGATCAAATTTGGGCATGCAACGATTTATTTATTTATTTTCCTCGACCGTCTCTGTCTGAGGAAAAAAATCGGACATATGCACAGCCCCATAGAATAACATTGGTCCGAACGCTCTCCAATGTTTGTCAGATTGCATTCGGACCGAAAGTAAGGGCATCTACACGAGTCCTCCTCTGATATCTCAACCCAATTTTGAAGCAGGAACACCATTTTTTTTAAATCTTAGACATAGACTGGTGTCCTGAGTGCAGACTGTAGATAGCCAGACCTCGCTGCTGACGTATGTTTCCGTGCATTACTGACACAGGTGCTATTTAAGTACTGCTCTGAGACATTAGCACAATTACTTACAGGTCATCCAACTCTATGGGAGTGACACTGTACTCTGCAAGTGTCTCGTGTATCAACACAAATGACTCCATTTTTGTACTTCTATTGATGTCTGTAGCTTTATCTGAAGTTTCCATTTGCATTTCACACCGAGTCTCCCTAAAGAAACATATATGACCCGACTTTGTTATTGCAGGTGTGCAGAAATCATGCCAATTGATACAAAACAGAGCATGGAAAACTCCTCTCTTGGGCGCACCGTTGTAGAAAGCATCATTGATGTGAGCTCTATTAAGGAAAAGAACGGCACCGTGCAGTGCTTCGCATACAATGGGGTGGAGAGGATTATGTCCGTTTTCAGTTTTGCCGTTAGAGGTAAATATAATTGTTCATTTTGTTGTTCTAAGCCAACTTCAATTAAATAGAACCTCATAAAATGGCTGACACATGTCACAAATGTACAGACATGGTATATATACTGCTTGTATACTTTAGTCACACAATGGCCTCAGACTGCTGACCTACCTATCAAACAGTGGTCGTTTCACGAGCAGATCCTCCTGTTTGTTCTCTCCGTTTTGCCTAAATTAGTCCATCTATAGAATAAACACTGATATGTTTTACTTTGCCTTCCTCTTGTAAGAAAACATTTCTGTCTCCAGCAGAAAGGAACTCCCACAAACTCTTTACGCCCTTGCTAATCGGATTCATAGTAGCTGCCGCTGTGTTGTGTGTCGCCATGTCAGTCCTCATGTACAAATACTTGCAGGTACGGCAGACGCTTACGTTGTGCTCCTATCAATGGTTTACGTGGGTTTGTTGTCCTTTTACTTAGTTGATGTTCTTTACTTAATACAGAAACCAAAGTATGAAATTCAGTGGAAGGTAGTGGAAGAAATCAATGGAAATAATTATGTGTATATTGATCCAACCCAACTTCCTTATGATAACAAGTGGGAATTCCCTAGAGACCGGCTGTGTTTTGGTTTGTATATTGTGTTATTTCACTACTATATTGTACAATTCTTTGTCGCATTTTACTATACTCTACGTGACAACAACGTACATTTCTCTGCTGATAATGCACTTTGCTGATTTTATGGTTCTTTGCAACCTCTGAGACTTAGAGCGGTTTTCCCACAAACAAAAGTTCATTTTATTCACTAGATCTTGGGATAAAAATAATTTCCACAATTGGATGTGTGAACAAAAATCTTCCTGTGCTGAGATAATCTTATAAATGTGCCCCTGCTGTGTACTATGTAATGGCCGTGTCTGACCGTGCAGGAACATGGTCTGATCACACCACAGCTCCTGGGCAGGAGGACGCAAAAGAGTATACAGACATTACAGCAGGGGATCACAGTTGATTCATTTTGTGAGGTAAAACATTTCTCTGCCTGTTATTAAGAAATGTTTTACCTCACAAAAAGAATCAGCTGCGTTCCCCTGCTGTTATGTCTGTATACTCTTTTGCGTCCTCCTGCCCAGGAGCTGTGGTGTGATCAGACCATGTTCCTGCACGGTCAGACATGGCCATTATACAGTACAAAGTAGGGGCACGTTTGTAAGATTATCTCAGCACAGGAAGATTTTCTTTTAACACATCGAATCTAGTGAATAAAATTAACTTTTCTTTGTGGTAAAAAACCCTTTAATGCCATGCCTATAGCTATAAAGCCAAGTAGTACACCTGTATGCCTCCAATTTTATTTGAGAGTACATACATTTAAAGAAAAAGTGCCAATGGAAAATGACCTGCTATTTAAATCAGGTCTTACTTATGTATGTATGTATATGTGTATATATATATATATATATATATATATATATATATATATATATATATATATATATATATATATATATATATATATATATATACGGTGTATATATATATATATATATATATATATATATATATATATATATATATATATATATATATATATATACACACACATAATGAGACTTCTGAAAATCCTTCTCTAAAGACCAGGAAATATGAGTCTGAAATGGCTTCAGTGGCTGATATGAAACTTGCAGGATTTCTAATGTGTGTTTTTGTCAAGAACGTTAAAAATTACATTCAATGCAAAACCTGATTTAAGCAATAGGTCATTTTCTGATGTTACTACCTTTTATATGAACCCGACAGAGCAAAATTCATATCTTGTTCTGTTTGATTTACTTCTAGGGGAAAATAGACGGGTAATACTAATAACCCATCCCACCAGGTTCCATTGAGGGGGACACATTGGCTCTGGCTACAGCTCTTATTATGGCGCTCTGTAGACTCGTTAATATCCCTGTTATTCAGTCCCATGTTAATAACAATCTGTGTTTTATCATACCCTAAACTACTGTATTTAATAATCTATTCTATTTTTTTAACATTCAATTATCTTTCATTTCCTAATAGGTAAGATTTTGGGTGCTGGTGCCTTTGGTAAAGTGGTTGAAGCCACGGCATATGGCTTATTTAAGGAAGATAATGCACTCACAGTTGCAGTTAAAATGCTGAAACGTAAGTATTATTCTTACTTGGGTTTAATTTCCAAGAATTATTAACACTGTGTGTACCTGACATGAAATTTCTTAATTTCCAGCAAGTGCCCATGCTACGGAGAGGGAAGCCCTTATGTCTGAGCTGAAGGTCTTGAGCTATCTTGGCCATCACAAAAACATTGTAAATCTGCTGGGAGCCTGCACTGTGGGAGGTAAATAAATGCCTGGTTTTGGAAGTTAGTATCTAGCACTGAGACTATATGTAACGAATTATAGGATGCTCATGAATTGGAGCGAATTGTGCCACGCTCTTCCAAGCCATCCATATCAGTCATAGAATGTTAGAGTTGGAAGGGACCTCCAGGGTCATCGTGTCCAACCCCCTGCTCAATGCAGGACTCACTAAACATCTCAGACAGATGTCTGTCCAGCCTCTGTTTGAAGACTTCCATTGAAAGAGAACTCACCACCTCTTTTGGCAGCCTGCTCCACTCATTGATCACTCTCACTGTCCAGAAGGATTGTGGGGCATAATGCCATTCCTTGCTGTACCGAATAACGAGGTTTAATCTGAGTCGTGTCACTGCTGCCATATGACTTAAGGAGAGATAATCCACCACATATATTTATTAAGTAACATTCCCAATACCCATTGATGTTCTTTGAAATTCAGAAGATTTGCTTTCATATTTTACAATTAAGCACAATGTCAGCACGGCGAAGTAGCCTTCAGTTTCATCGCTTAGCTTCCTGTATGATGAAATTGGTTGTATCATTTATGCTTTTTTTTACATTTGCAATAAACATAGCCCCTAACATGGTAACAACTGAGGAAGTTGGAGTCATAAACAATACGTCTTCTGCTGTTTGTGACATAGGTTGTATGGACTAATTGCTCGTACAGGATTACAGCGGGATATTATGAATTATTCTGTTGTATTTTGTTTTTGCATAATTTTATAAGTGTTGTTGTGTACTGACTCACGCGTGCTTATAATACAACGGCCACCTGGTTGCCTAAGGGGTTAATGATAATCGCTTAATTGTGAGTTCAGCTTAAGTCTCGATGTGTGACTAAGCCTTTATGGAGCCAGCGACAACTGAAAAGCTGTTCATATGGACTTGTGCCGTCGTAGGTTGAGCATAGTAAATGCATCATCAATCATCCTTCATCCGACAGAAACACATCATCTATTCAGTGGAGTTCAGGCAGCAATACCCTTTAATTTGCCGTCTCTACCTGGCAGATTATGTGCTGAGCAAATGTGCATGGGCACAATGGAAACTCTCCAACATCCCACTCTTTCTATAGGGAGGGAGCTCATTACGAGACAAGAAAGCAAGTTTTCAGAAGTACTACTTGCTACAATGTGTGTGAAAATTGATTTGATTCTGCCCCAAAATATTAACTGTTCTGAACATTTTAGTTTAAATGTGTTTTCTATTGTCAGAAAACCTATGTCCCCAGGCACAATTTGTTTTAAAGAAGCAAACTGCACATTACTCACCCTCCACAGGTCCAGTATTAAGTCTCTGCCGCTGCTCCCGATCCCTGTGTTTGTTATTGTCTACCGGGCAGCCAACCACTAAGCTCACCAACTCGGGTTGTCCACATTGGCAGAGACGCTGAGCTCTCTGCCTGCAGCACTTTTGACAGTAATGACTTCAGGAGCAGAAGCGTAGACTTAGTGCTGGACACGGGGAGGGTGAGTAAAGTTTAAACAAAAAAAAAAAAAACAATTTGCACATGGGAACAGGTTTTTTTTTTTAATTTCATGTTAAAGCCCTTTAAGAGGAGCCACCACCAGTCTCTGATTTTGGATTTAGTAGAACTTGCTCATATCTTTTTAGTAGTGAGGTGGCAGGAAGATTCACCGGCAGCCCATGTTAAATGTATCCTACGAATGGAACAGACACGTGCAAATGAAAACATCTTCCTATTCGTTAATTGAGCTTTTCCATATTCCAGGATAATCAAGAATCAATAATAATCCTAAATAAATACGGTTGTCACTGTCAAGTTCAACAAATTTTGTTTAAATCAGTCATAAAGGCAAACGCAAGAAACTATGTAATATATCTTATCAGAAACATGCAAGTCTTTCTCCACCTACAAGCCACTTTTCCACTCTGCATCCATAACTTCTCATTCATTTAGAAATAAAGTTAAAATCTGTCTTGCTCAAAATAAGACGGACTGTCAACACACTGATTACAGCTGCCTATTGACGTCTATGTAAAGCAGAGCAAAGTGAGAAAAGCAGAGACACAAGCAGACAGTGTTCCTTTCTATTAAGAGATTTATCTCCACCTTGAGCTGGATTCATACCTACACTTCTCAGTACCGCTATATAAAAAAAACATTTTTGTGGTTTCTGTTTTTGTGCTGTGTATAGGAGACCCTGTAGCTAGTTTTCACCCACTAGTTTAGAGACAGCTGAAAATGAGATAGTGTGCATTGGGGAAAAATGCAGGATACAAGGCAGATACTGTAAAAAAAATAGTGTTATTCTTCATGTACATGACAGTTTATTCTGAAAAACTGTCTGGATAGCAATTACTCTTTGTGGAGAGTTTCACAAAATTTATTGGTGCCTTGTTAATCTGGTATAAAAGGACTGATTGACTCCAGATTTCAATGGAGAAAAAGCGTTCATGGACAGACTCCTCTCCACGGAAATCTGGGACTTTGAGCTGTTCATTTTCAGGTAAGGTGGAGTTGCAGGCAAATGACTGAAATGTCATAAAAGAAAATTATGGTATTATATCCTTTAAATAAAAAATAATATTTCTCTAAGTATCTACAAGTCATGCCTAAGCTTGTAATTTGTGTCTATCCAGTTTGCAGACAATAGTGCAGATTTATTAAAGCAATTAGTACTGGGTTCTGACATAAATACCTTGAAAATATGTTGTTTTATCAGAGACCCCTGCACCACGTTTTCTGACCTGTCTGAACGTGTCAGAAAAATGCGGTGGTTTTTAGTCAGTTTTCCGTGTACTCACTTATCAAACTTTTCTGTTTGTGAAAAGTGTAGGAATACAGCTCCAGTCTGACCTGGTGTTGTTTACACTTGTGCACCTAGGTTTTATTACCATTTGCAAAAGGCACTTTAGGAAAGGGGAAAAAAATTATGATATAGGGGGATCTTTCTCATAAAAGAAGTAGCAAATTCTTGTGTGCACAAAACATGCAGAAATTTTGACTTTATCATTGAGGTGACTGTAGAAATGGCATTGTACAATCTCGTGCAGTGACCCGGCAAGTTGTCCTTACGCTGTTGACAGCCTCTTTAAGTGGATCACTTCTCCAACTAGAAACATGTTACGTGTTCTCCGGCTGCATTCTGGTGCTTGTTGTAATTTGCATTCTTTAGAAATTAGTTGTTTCACTACTTGCAATAATTAATTCAATAGAAAACTTCTCGGGTACATAATATCTGCATAGTGTTTTTTTGGATCTGGTTATTAAAATTTATTATTTAGGAGCATTTGATATTTAAATTTCTTTACTGATGCTGAATTCATCGGACATACAGTTGTTTTTCATATCTTTACATTATTTAAATAGGAAATATAAGTTATTACTTCATTTGAAAGCAAAACCTTTGTATTTAATGCGTTCTTTAGAGTAGAGCCGCATGCTAATATTGTAAAACGTGGCTGGGAAATCTGAAATGAGAAGTTACTTTGATTTGCACTTGGAGCCGTCATTTCCAGCTAAATGACAGCATATTATACTGTGATGCCATACTCTTATAGTGGCATCAGTAAAGCACATCTACGTAGTGTTGTGATCTTGTTGTGACCCCAGGCTGATGTCATTCATTATTTTATCACATTGGCTCCTGATTTATAGTACTCCTTTCAGATGGGCTTTAAAATTTCTTTCCCAGGTCCAACTCTTGTCATCACAGAGTATTGTTGTTACGGAGATCTTCTGAATTATTTAAGGAGAAAACGTGATGCCTTCATCTGCCAAAAGTTTGAAGACCATTCCGAAAGTGCCCTTTACAAGAACCTTCTTAACTCAAGGGAAAATGTTTGGTGAGCAGCGTATTATCTTGTCTTATATAGTGTGTCACATTAATTTAAAGAAAAATTGTTTTCTTGATTAACTAGGACAACATGAGGTGCTTTGCTGAAATAGTGCTTAAAGTGTGGAAATCACACATAATAAAGAAAATATTGAAATATTGAATTACAGAAAGTTATTCTGGTCCTGAATGTCCCTTCCAAAGTAGTATCTATTAAAACCATGTCATCATTTGTCCTATTTAAAGGGGTTGTCCAATGAAAACAAGTTATTAATCGCTGGGAGCCTAACTACTAGAACCCGCATCGATCGTCAGAAGTTGACACTTTTTGACTCATTATTATTCATTCTGTATGTGATCACCGAGCACTGTGCTCAGCTTTTTACGCCAGCCCTATAAAGAATGAATGGAGCAGCTGTCAAGTCAGACCCACCACTACAATTTGGAATGGGGATAATAGTCCTCGTTGGAGATTAAAATTTACCATTCTGAAACATCGATTAGTCATGGAATCATAGAGTGTTAGAGTTGGAAGGGATCTTCAGGGTCATTGTGTCCAACCCCCTGCTCAATGCAGGATTCGTTAAACCATCTCAGATGTCTGTCCAGCCTCTGTTTGGAGACTTCCATTGAAGGAGAACTCACCACCTCTCGTGGCAGCATGTTCCACTCATTGAGCACCCTCACTGTCAAAAAGTTTTTTCTAATATCTGTATCTTCTCCCTCTGTTTCATTCCATTGCTTCTCGTGTTTCCCTTTGCAAATAAGAATGATCATCCCTCTACACTGTGACACTTCAGTTATTTGTAGACAGCTATTAAGTCTCATCTTTCTTTTTTGCAAGCTAAACATTCTCAGATCCTTTAACCGTTCCTCGTAGGACATGGTTTGCAGCCTGCTCACCATCCTGGTAATTCTTCTCTGAACTTGCTCCAGTTTGTTCATGTCTTTTTAGAGTGTGGTGCCCAGAACTGGACACAGTATCCCAGATGAGGCCTGACCAGGAGGTGCAGATGGGCATGATTACTTCATGTGATCTAGTCATCCAGTCATTACCTGGTTAGGTGATAATTTGTATTCTCCTTAAAACCCCTTTTACGGATCTTGAGATAATGGAGGGTATATCTCCTTATAAGCTTCTCCATCTAATATATAACTTTCCTCTAATATTTATGGTGTCACATCATGACTCATAATAACCATTGTAGATGACGCTACAAGAAAAACTAGCATTTCCAGCTGCCCTGATAATAACTGGGGGGGAGCTTTCAAAAAGGGAGTGTCATCATAAAATGACCTATTGTTAGATATGGGTGAACCCGAACAGTAAAGTTCGGCGTCCGTACCGAACACCTACTGTTCGGGCACGGACACCGAACACGGACTTCACCAGGAAGTCCGTGTTACTGTTCGGGTTCGGCTGTCCGAACACTGGGTGTTTGTCATGCTGTCATGCTGCTATTAGCAGCAGCAGGTGTCGGATGATGGGAGCAGTTGTCCCATCAGCTGTCACCAGTGACCAGAGGCAAACTTTACACCTCCGATCACAGCTGAGCGCTCCCGCCGTCTTCTGACAGTGTGGGAACAGCAGCTCTCTGACCGGCGGGGATGATTTCACCACCGATCAGCAGCACTGTTTGCCGTTCTGTCATGCACATTACAGCGCAGCAAACACTGGATGTTCGGGCCCCCCATTCAAGTGAATGAAGTCTGGGTTCGAGTACCAGAACCCGAACTTTTTGTAACTGTTCGGCTGGACCCGAACATCCAGGTTGTCCACCCATCTCTACCTATTGTTTAAATAAAAAATCTTGTAATTTTCACTCTGGTCACTTCTCTGCAGTCTCATTATAATCACAGTCAAGATTACAATGACAGTTAAAGGTACCTTCACACTGAACGATATCGCTAGCGATCCGTGACGTTGCAGCGTCCTGGATAGCGATATCGTTCAGTTTGACAGGCAGCAGCGATCAGGATCCTGCTGTGCCATCGTTGGTCGGAGCTAGAAGGCCAGAACTTTGTTTCGTCGCTGGACTCCCCGCAGACATCGCTGAATCGGCGTGTGTGACGCCAATTCAGCGATGTCTTCACTGGTAACCAGGGTAAACATCGGGTTACTAAGCGCAGGGCCGCGCTTGGTAACCCGATGTTTACCCTGGTTACCAGCGTAAATGTAAAAAAAAAAACACTACATACTTACATTCCGGTGTCTGTCCTCTCCAGCGCTGTGCTTCTCTGCAATGTGTAAGCGCAGCGGCCGGAAAGCACAGCGGTGACGTCACCGCTGTGCTCTGCTTTCCGGCCGGCGCTCAGTGCAGAGAAGCACAGCGCCGGAGAGGACAGACGCCGGAATGTAAGTATGTAGTGTTTTTTTTTTTTTTTTACATTTACGCTGGTAACCGCGGCCCATGTTTACCCTGGTTACCAGGGGACCGGCATCGTTGGTTCGCTGGAGAGCTGTCTGTGTGACAGCTCTCCAGCGACCACACAGCGACGCTGCAGCAATCGGGATCGTTGTCTGGATCGCTGCAGCGTCGCTTAATGTGACGGTACCTTAACACCTCTATGTAAAGTAGATAACACAGGATCCATCTTTTATGATAGGTAAAGGCCCCTCACCACCCACTGCCTTCACAATGATCTTTGCCCTGATGATGGCGAGCTCATTACATACACACTTTGTTGGGTCTTAATCAGTATATTGCTGCTAATGTGTATGTGGCCAACAGAACATAGGAGTGAACTATTAGGCCTAGTCATTAGTGTGAAAATCACTTTTTGTCTATGATATATGAAAAATAATCATAAATAATAAAGTATATATGTTTAAAGTGTGACTGAATTTTGGAGTATTTTATTTATTTTTTGTAGGCTCTTAAATTTCCTCCAGACTTGTGGGGTACGGGTCCCTAAGCCCCCACTGATTTGCAGAATAATTTAATATAAAAAAATTCCTAAGTTAAGTTATACTTTGGTATAAAATCCAGATTTAAACAATAGGTCATTTTCTGATTTCCTTTTTAAACAAAAAAACCTAGCTCTTTGGCAAAACATAGCTCTTTGGCAAAACATATCAGCCATAAAAAGTTGAGAAACTTCTAAGAACGAAATTACATGACTCACTCTACCACAGTAATTAATTGCACTAATGTAGACCAGGACATTAGGCTTAAGTAAAAGTGCAGGTTTAGCCGGTCTCCAAATAAAAATGAATATTCACAGACGCACCACCTACTACAGCAGCAGAAGTCTTAATCAGTGTTCTCCTTGACCCCTGAACAGCATTTGTGCAAGGTCTTGTTTCATGTAAACCACAGCAACTTAAAACATCCCTGGGGACTGTTCTATTGTTCATCACTTGCTGTCTTCCCTCCTGATCCAATGTAATGGGTATAACTTCTGCTCCTAGCATGAGTAATCACGTTAAGAGATGGCGGAGCACCTGATCCTGCAATTTTGTATAAATAAACATCACATGGCTTGTAAGGAGATGATGCACAGGTGGGATTTTATGTATGAATTTATCATTTTTATTTCAATGTATCCAACAATTTTTGTTGTTGCCACCAGTGGTAGTCTCTTCAGTAATTAGACGTGCATCCTGTGCTGCAATTCCTCCAGTACATGGATGTCAGGAGTTGTTATGCTTGTTCTCCTGCCAAGCAAAACATTGATATCCTTGTCTTTTGTTCTTGGATCCATCGTTCGAGGAGCCGTAAATAGTGGCAATGTTTTTCAAAAGCAATCCTTCCTCTTGTTTTACAGTGAAGGATTGAGTGAGTACATGGATATGAAGCCAGGAGTATCTTACGTGGTGCCAACCAAGGCAGACAAAAGAAAATCTGGTAAGATGAATTGAGTTTTTCCAAAATTTCAATTCCAAGTAGCTTGAGCCGTCACAACTGCGTCAATAAGTACAATTTACAGCAAAGTGAAAGCTTGTGTGAAGTTTTTCTAAAATACCGTATTTCTTAAAAACAAGCTTTTTTTTTTTGTTTTGTTTAAATTTCACATTGATTTATTTCTCTGGCGAGGATTTTGTTTGGTTGTATGGAAGAATAAAGTGGTAATTTCTCAGGCTCTTGATTTGGTTGTTTGAAATTTCCTTCTAATTGTTTAAACGATTTATCTTGAATAGGTTCCTATGTTGATCAGGATGTCACCATCGCAATGCCCGAAGAGGATGATTTAGCCCTAGATACAGAAGATCTGATTAGCTTTTCATATCAGGTTGCACAGGGCATGAACTTCCTGGCGTCTAAAAATGTGAGTTAATACACAGATGCTCACACACATTTGTACTTGAAAGACACGCAAGGCAAAGATACAGTTACTGATCTATGTCCACGAGCAAGGTTCAGTGCAACAGTCCTGGCATGACATTGTATATTCTCAACAATTATGTTAAAATCCGTTTTTTACGGAGGACTTGTCACCAGGTCAGAAGTGGCCAATTGTTGCTTTTATTGTATTCCTACTGACTCCTTAGTATTTTGTTTTCGTTTTTCTTAAATCCACCATACAGTCCCGGCAGATATGGGTCTTTTTTATTTTGTTCTAATTCTTATAGTCTTTACTAAGTGGGTGGTGCTTGCAGAGTAATTATGAAGAGCAGACTGAAGACATACCCCCAAAGTAAAAAAAAATAGATTGGTAGGGGGCCTGACATATAACACCCCCACTGATTAGCTGAAAACGTCCTCTGGCAGTGGCCAGAACTTTGTGATGTTTGGGACAGAGCACCTCAGCCCCATGCATTGCTCAGTTGGGGCTGCCAAGTACTACACTTTATCTCCTATTCAAATATATGGGAGATATGATGCAGTACTCGGCAGCGGCAACCAAATAATGTCCATGGCTGCTATGTTCTGCCCGTATATATCATAGTTCTGAGTGATATTAAAGCAGTTTTCAGCTGACCGGTGGAGGTGCCAGGTGTTGGACACCCGCCGGTCTCATATTCATTACCTATCCTAACAATAGGTTCTCTGAATCCTTGGTTGGATCCCCTTTAAAACTGGTCTCCAACCAAAGATTCAGAACTTCCTTTTGTCCAGAAATTGGAATCTCAATTCCTTCCTAATCTTGTACTCTAGGCTACCATTTCTAGGTTTAGGGATGGAGATGTGTTCATGAAGTCGCCCATACACAATCAAATTAAGCAAATAATGTGTAGTACTCGTCCTGTTGTACTATTTAGTAATATTTGTATTTTTGTGTTCTAGTGCATTCACCGAGATCTCGCAGCAAGAAATATTCTCCTCACTCATGGTCGAATAACAAAAATCTGTGACTTTGGCCTCGCTAGAGACATAAAGAATGACTCAAATTATGTGGTTAAAGGAAATGTAAGTCTTGGCAGGTGTAATTCAGTTAGCGCTACTCAGCATTCTCAAATTCCCTAAGAAAACCCTGAGAAGATGGCAAATCACATCAGGGCACTATCTCTTAGAGAGAACATAATGATTTGGTGATATAATGTAAAATTTCATGCAAAAATGACACTTCAGTAGATCTATTAGGCACATTTTACTGGACTAATGGAAGCTATGGACATAATGCAGTTTTTGGAGAAAAATAAATACAATGTATTGATCTTTTTAACCTGGTTAGCAATTGACAGAAAAGGTAATATAGTTTGGCCATGACTTATTAATATATCAGGAAATCGCAAGCTGAGGTCTATACTTTAATATTATCGTCCCCATTTAGAAAATTATAATGTTGGAATGTGTTACTTTTCAATAGCGGCTGGAAAGACTGGGCTCCTCGGATATTTCTTCTTATATACTTACACAATTATTGTACAGTACTTCCAGCCATAGCATGGATTAAAGATTTTTTTTTGTTAGGGGAAAAAAAGCTAATGGCTTCAACAGCCTAAAAAAATTAAAATAAAACAGGTCATACTCGCCTTCGCCAACCCTCAGCAGCTGTGTTTCCACAATTAACCTGTGTTAGCTGGTCTCTACTTTCTGAGTTCATCGCGACAGACCAGGAATGGGTGGAAAAGTCCAGCCTGTCATTGACCGAGGTGGGTCACTGCCACCATTTCTTGTCCCAGGAGTGGACACAGACAGAAGAGGCCCCTTTACTAGAACAAATAATGGCCTCTTTACTGTCCAATAGCTCATCATAATGCACAATTCCACTTGCTCTGGAGATGGACGTGTCCCCCTTATCGCTTGGGCCCCAGGTTGCACCAATGGTATGTCTGACACTGTCCTTTCAGTTCAGGAAATTTAGACCATCGGGGTCCAAGTAACCATCAAAATGCGAGATATGGGGCATCGCTGAGGTGATTACTACTTTTTATAGTTTGTTTTTTTAAGCAGTCTGAGCCTTTTAAAAAACGACGCCTAAGGTTCTCCAGAATTGTCCGCTAATACGAAGGAGCTGTGCTACATGGCTTTTCCTCCTAAGTTATCTCTTCATGCCATCCTCGGATATATCACATGACAATTTCTACACCTGACTTTCCCTTTAAGCATGTTAACAATTTAATATTAGATGCATGATAAGGTACCAACTATGAGCGAAATATGACATGTCATGAAATTATGGCCTTGTAAAATGGAGATATAACAGATGAAATTTCATCTTTTACTAGCAGTAAGATAGAAACAAAGTTGTTTTATTTATAAGGTAACATAAGCAGATCGAGAACTGCCATTCCTCAGACTAAGCAAGGAAGCTTCACAGAACAAAAAGTGTCATTCTTGGTAAAGAACCAGGTCACGGGACTGATGTGCTGTGGCCTCTCCTCTATCTGGGTCACTATACAAGATCTAACAAATGTATTCATATGGTCAGTTCACTTTATAGGTCAGATTTGGTCCTATTGTGACATTTTACTAAGGTGTATTATTTCTGTATCACAGTGCGTGCAAATGGATCACAAATATAGACAGTTCAAGACAGTTTAGTGGTGATGCAGCTCTAGAGACTGGGGTCCTTGTAGCTCTAGAGGCAGGGGGTCCCTCCACCTGTAGAGTCAGGGGGGGTCCTTGCAGCTCTAGAGGCAGGGGGTCCCTCCATCTCTAGAGACAGAGGGGGTCCTTGCAGCTCTAGAGGCAGGGGGTCCCTCCTCTAGAGGCAGAGGGGGTCCTTGCAGCTCTAGAGGCAGGGACTCTTAGGTCTTTGCAGCTCAAGAGGCAGGGAGTCCCTCCATCTCTAGAGGCAGGGGGGTCCTTGCAGCTCTAGAGGCAGGGGGTCCCTCCTCTAGAGGCAGAGGGGGTCCTTGCAGCTCTAGAGGCAGGGACTCTTAGGTCTTTGCAGCTCAAGAGGCAGGGAGTCCCTCCATCTCTAGAGGCAGGGGGGTCCTTGCAGCTCTAGAGGGTGGTGGTCCTTGCAGCTCTAGAGTCTTGGGGTCCTTGCAGCTCTAGAGTCTTGGGGTCCTTGCAGCTCTAGAAGCAGGGAGTCCCTCCATCTCTGGAGGTAGGGGTTCTTGCAGCTCTAGAGGCAGGGGGTCCTTGCAGCTCTTGAGGCAGAGGGTCCTTGCAGCTCTAGAGGCAGGGGGTCCTTGCAGCTCTTGAGGCAGAGGGTCCTTGCAGCTCTAGAGGCAGGGGGTTCTTGCAGCTCTTGAGGCAGGGGGTCCTTGCAGCTCTAGAGGTAGGGGGTTCTTGCAGCTCTAGCTACAGTGTTTTTCAATCAATGATTGGCGGTAACCTATGTTTTCTAATTAGTTCCTAACATTGTGTTTTTATAGGCTCGACTCCCAGTGAAGTGGATGGCTCCTGAAAGTATCTTTCATTGCGTATACACATTTGAAAGTGACGTCTGGTCTTACGGGATCCTGCTTTGGGAGATCTTTTCTCTTGGTATGTTGAGTTCATTATTTAATAAATTGTTTGGGAGATCTTTTCTCTTGGTATGTTGAGTTCATTATTTATTAAATTGTTCTTAGCTACACCATAAGAATATGAAAAACACAAAAGCGACATTTCTGTTTCTCCACTGCCCCCATGACAACCCTTACTTTACTGTCTGCTCATAGAACTTGGAACCGTAGTAAATTAGTTTTAGCTGTTAGATCTGAAACTTAAAGGAATAAAGTGGTAAAAAATGAATTGTGAAGAAAAGTGGCATTCAAGGAAGTTGTAATTTACAAAATAAAAGTGTTTTTTGTCAGCCTAACCCTCACCATACTAATGTATTCTTATACAGTATTTCCAACCCTGTTTTTACATTTCATTGTTTGATTAATGAACAGGAAGCAGCCCTTACCCTCGAATACCGGTGGACTCCAAGTTCTACAAAATGATAAAGGATGGTTACCGCATGCTGAGCCCAGAATGTGCACCAGATGAGCTGTGAGTAAACTTACAGTTACTACGATTTTTTTTTCTATAGAAAGCCGTTACATAAAGAGAGGGATAAAATAAAAGTATAAATACCATGAAAGAAAATAAACAGCATAAAAGTCAAATTACATTAAAATGTCAAATAGGCATAAACGTTTCATTTGATTTACTACATTAAGCAGTCTAGTGTGATGGCCCTGTAACAGTGTGTTGGGCCCATAGGATGGTTCTCAGGATGCCTGCATTGGGCTCATCACTTTTTACTTATTAGTAGCAGCAGAAGTTGAAAATATAATATTTTGTAGGATCAATACATCTGGTTTTATTAGTAATCAGTGTTTTTGTTGTTGTTTTTTTTACTTGTAGCTATGATATAATGAAGAGCTGTTGGAACTCCGACCCAGTGAAGCGACCCACCTTCAAACAGATTGTACAGATGGTGGAACAGCAGCTTTCAGACAGCAAAGGGCATGTGAGTATAATGTTATTAGCTATAGAACTTCTGCTGAAATGCCTTAAATTGTATAATAGATGATGATGAAGACAGACAAGTTGTGATGGCTGTAATGTTAGCACTGAGAGTTAGCGGTTCAGGTTCACTTCCCTCCTATATCTACTTATGTACATCATATTATTTACCCAGGAGTAGGCTGTCGCTCGGCAGGGCGATGTACCCAGAGCCGGCATTGTACCTCTTACTTTGCGTGCACTTCACTTGCTGCCATGTGGTACCTCTGTATGACACAGGTATCCTCCACCAAAGGCAATGTTTCTAGGGGAGAATACTTTATAAAGTGGTATCTGATGGAACATGGTTAGTCGCAATGATTTTTATAAGCACCACATTACAGCTCTGTACATCTGAGCTTGCGCCTAGACCTAACATTGTAGCGTTTATAAGCACTAATGCTAATGTGAAATGTTCCAAAATGTTAAAATAACCATAGAAGCTTTTACAATGATAATTTCCTAAGCTGTCAGTAAAGCACTACCAGACTGTATAGGACCGACTCCGAGATTGTTCACATTTGTTATATTGGGGTAGGCACGTTGTCTTGGTCTTTGACACAGCCCAGAACAACGTGCCTGTGAGTAGTTTAAAGTGCTGGGACAATTCCGATTAGTTTTAGTGCTCGGGATCACAATTATATTATGACTAAGCACAACACCTAAGTTGGCTAGATAAGTAAGGTGCTATGTTCATAGCCCAGGATGTAGTCTGTGCAGTTAGCTTCTCATATTTTGAACATTTTGGACTTCCGGTAGCGCTCAAGAACATGACCGTATCATGACTATGCACATGAGTTGGCTACATGTTGGGGCAGCACTGTTGTTTTTCAGCATTGGGGTCCTGGGTTCAAATCCCACCAAGGACAACATCTGCAAGGATTTTGTATGTTCTCCCTGTGTTTACGTGGGTTACCTACGGGTTCTCCGGTTTCCTCCCTCACTCTAAAAACATACTTATAGGGAATTTTGATTGTGAGCCCCGATGAGGACAATGATGATGTCTGTAAAGCGCTGTGGAATATAATGGCGCCAAATAAGTGACTAAAATAAATCATACATGCCTACAGTTTAGATGTGCTATATTTGTTGCCAATTAGGCTAACATTGTTTCTTTTCTTTCTCAACAAAGCAGAAGATTTCAAACGCCTTTCCCGTATGTCCAAACCATACCCCCGTGGACCATTCTGTGAGGATCAACTCAGTGGGTAGCAACACGTCATCTACTCAGCCCTTACTAACAAGCGGGGAACGCTGAACACCTTTCACATTGCCGCTCTCTGCTTGTGGATTTTATCCTCACACACATTTCCACCTGTTACAACATTGCCATAATCCTACTGAGCTGCTGAATTTTAAGACAGAGTGTTCTCCGGCAGTGATGATCCAAACGTCGGCCGAGTCCTATGCCGACTTCTGTCTGTAATCAAACATATTGTCATGTGTTTCTTTTGTGGAGACGATATAGAAACGCCCTACCACATGTCTCCGTGACCAGTGACGGACTATAAATGAAGACTTGAGCTCCTGCTTTTCATCCTGCTGAGATCACGGATGTAGAAACTGTTGAAGAAACTTAAGAACCTTGTTGTTGAATTGTAGCATTAGAAAAACACACAAATGTTGAAGTCCTGCAGTTGCAAAACGAATGCAAAACCAGAATCCTGCTGAACCGCTTCTGCTATGTGACCTAACACATACGTCTCCAGTGTCTTGCTACTGATTCATTTTTTCCCTACAGTATATTTCATGCCTATATTTATTGACCATTCTCATGCACTTATTCACATTGATAGATACAGCAAATATAGTTAAGAGTTAAATTATTTGGATATATAAATTTCACCTTTAGTACCAGCAGGTACTTGTCTTGTATAGATACAGAGAGGGTCAAAGCACAAATTACTCATTGGCAAATTGGGGAGTTACTACTACCATCATCTTTGGATGATTTACAACCGTTATACAGTGGCTTAAGAAAGTATTCACCCCCTTTGACATTTTTCGTGTTTTGCTACCTCATAACCTGGAATTTCAAAGAACATGCCTACAACTGTGAACATTTTGGTTTTATTTTTATTGTGAAGCAAACAACAAATAGGACAAAATAACTAAAAACTTTATAAGTATCCATAACTGTTTACCCCCCTAAAGTCAGTACTTTGTAGGACCCTTTTTTTGCGGCAATTACAGCTGCAAGTCACTTTAGATAAATCTCTGTGAGCTTTCACATCTTGCTACTGGGACTTTTGCCCATTTTTCAATGGCAAACTGCTCCAGCTCCTTCAAATTACGGTTTCCTCTGGTGAACAGCAATCTTCAAGTCTGACCGCAGATTCTCAATTGGATTAAGTTCTGGGCTTTGACTAAGCCACTCCAAAATATTTACGTTTCCCCTTAAATCACTCAAGTGTAGCTTTAGCAGTATGCTTTGGGTCATTGTCTTGTTGGAAGGTGAACCTCCATCCCAGTCTCAAATCACTGACAGACTGAAACCGGTTTTGCTCAAAATATCCCTGTATTCCATCTTACCCATGACTGGGACCATTTTCCCTATCTGTGCTGCTGAAAATCATCCCCATAGCACAATGCTGCCACCAACATGTTTCACTCTGGGGATGGTGTTTTTGGGGTAATGAGCTGTGTTGGTTTGGCACCAGATATAGTGTTTTCCTTGGTGGTCAAATAGTTAAATTTTCGTCTCACCTGAACACAGCACCTTCCTCCATACACTTGGGGAGTCTCCCATGTGTCTTTTAGCAAACTCTCACTTCACCAACTTAGACTGTTTAGTGCTGATGCATCACACACAAATCAGATTATAAAAATATTTAAACACAGGTTGTAAGGTAACAAAATAGGTAAAAAGCAAAGGGGGTAAATACTTTTTCAAGCCACTGTACATAAGAAACTGGTGGGATCAATAGCATCTCCCTGTTTTAATAATATCCTTTCCATACTGGTTCTATACAGAAAGGCGTGAGACATCACCCCGTATTTGCACTGCATTTGTCTGTTTTTGCACCTTTTAAAATGTTAAATATTTTCTAAAAGAAAAAAAAATTAAATGCTTTGAACTTTTGCTCATGGCTGTTCAGGGAGGGGTTAAGTAGAAATTCCACTGTATGATTTTGGACAAATCACTTAAAATATGCTTGTTAACCAAACCATTAATACGAAAGGTACTTTTGGGGGCACTTACTCTGACACTTTTATTTTAATGGTTTAAGATGTTATATTTTTGTACATTTTTACGGCAACTGTTACTTTCAATGTGACTGGATGTTAACATTTCGTTCTTATGTTTTATTTTGTGTTACTTTGTTTCTGTAAATATGGAAATGTAGCAATACGTTCTTTTTTTACCCCCACCCTCTACTCAAAGTATTTTTGTATGTATGTATATAGGCATAATAAGTGTTGCAAGTTTCAAAACTTTTGGGGTATGTTGCCTGATTGTTGAGAAGAGTTGTTAATAATAAAATGTTTAGTCAGGTTATCGTTTGTTCCTTTTTTCTTGCAAACATGAAGACCAATTCAAGATGCTTAAAGGGAACCTGTCAGCAGGATTGTGCTCAGTAATCTACACACAGTGTCAGGTTGGCGCTGTTATATTGATTAAAATGATACCTTGGTTGATGAAATCCATCTTGTGGTTATTGGTTAATCTTTATTTTAAGTTTTGAGTTAATGATATGCTCGTGGGGGTCTTCACGTGGTGCTCTAATTAGGTATTCATAATGAAGACTGCTGAATATTATATATTTTCTTCTCGCCACGACAGCACCCACTTGAGAGAGGGGATCCTCTCCTAGTAGCAGGAAACCCTATGGAGAGATAAAAGGGGCGGTCCCCCTCGCTTCCACAGTTGGTTTCCTGTTCCTAAGGGAACTCATGGAGAGAAGAAGATGCCTAGCCTGGATGCCGCTTGCACAGTTACCTTGAGGACGGCAAGGGCTCCAGAGCTGGAAGCAGCATTGGGGGTCCTGTCTTCATCTCCCCCCTCTGCTGGCAAGGCACCGTGAGGCCAGGTTCGGGGAGACGCCTGGCTCACGGAGGATGGGTATGCTCGTGGCCTGCGGAGGGCGAAAAACACGCAAGTAAGCGCGTCGCCATGCCGTGCTCGGGCGCATGCGCGGTCGTGTGGCCCAGTGTGCTTTCACCCGGAAATGATGCGAAAGCTTCCGGGGTGAATTAATAGAGACGGCGCCTGCGCTGGGGACAGCGGTACTGTGCAGGCACACACAACATGGCTGCAACAGGAAAAAGATGGCAGCCTCGATTATAAAAAGACACCGGCTGTGATTCTCCGGTGTCCAGCATGGAATCCCCAAAGAACTCAGCGGTGCCTTCTTTAGAAGACACAGCGGTAACAGCACGCAGCCGTACAAGCAGCAGTGCACTCTCCAAGCAGTGCAGATCTTCCACAAGGAGCACTAAAGAAAAGAGATCTGATCGATCTACCTCTCAGCCTGTGCCTCCATCTCCTCTTCAACCGGTACCTTGACAGAAGGCTTCACTGGGGTGAGTGTGTTTCCCACCCTATTAAGCTGATTGTTGTTCCCTCTTTCTTCTATGCACCCTAGGCAAAAAGAACTGAAAAATCTAAGCACAAACATTGTGCTTTATGATCCCAGCCCCTCCCTGATAGTTATACAAAAAGGATGTGTCATACATGTATTGAGACCACCTTACATGAAGAATTTTCAGTATGGTCAGAAGATATTAGACTAATGATCAGAGAGGAATTACGAGCCTTAAGAGGTTCGGATAGTACAGGTCCTTCTCAAAAAATTAGCATATAGTGTTAAATTTCATTATTTACCATAATGTAATGATTACAATTAAACTTTCATATATTATAGATTCATTATCCACCAACTGAAATTTGTCAGGTCTTTTATTGTTTTAATACTGATGATTTTGGCATACAACTCCTGATAACCCAAAAAACCTGTCTCAATAAATTAGCATATCAAGAAAAGGTTCTCTAAACGACCTATTACCCTAATCTTCTGAATCAACTAATTAACTCTAAACACATGCAAAAGATACCTGAGGCTTTTATAAACTCCCTGCCTGGTTCATTACTCAAAACCCCCATCATGGGTAAGACTAGCGACTTGACAGATGTCAAGAAGGCCATCATTGACACCCTCAAGCAAGAGGGTAAGACCCAGAAAGAAATTTCTCAACAAATAGGCTGTTCCCAGAGTGCTGTATCAAGGCACCTCAATGGTAAGTCTGTTGGAAGGAAACAATGTGGCAGAAAACGCTGTACAACGAGAAGAGGAGACCGGACCCTGAGGAAGATTGTGGAGAAGGACCGATTCCAGACCTTGGGGAACCTGAGGAAGCAGTGGACTGAGTCTGGTGTGGAAACATCCAGAGCCACCGTGCACAGGCGTGTGCAGGAAATGGGCTACAGGTGCCGCATTCCCCAGGTAAAGCCACTTTTGAACCATAAACAGCGGCAGAGGCGCCTGATCTGGGCTACAGAGAAGCAGCACTGGACTGTTGCTAAGTGGTCCCAAGTACTTTTTTCTGATGAAAGCAAATTTTGCATGTCATTCGGAAATCAAGGTGCCAGAGTCTGGAGGAAGACTGGGGAGAAGGAAATGCCAAAATGCCTGAAGTCCAGTGTCAAGTACCCACAGTCAGTGATGGTGTGGGGTGCCATGCCAGCTGCTGGTGTTGGTCCACTGTGTTTCATCAAGGGCAGGGTCAATGCAGCTAGCTATCAGGAGATTTTGGCGCACTTCATGCTTCCATCGGCTGAAATGCTTTATGGAGATGAAGATTTCATTTTTCAGCACGACCTGGCACCTGCTCACAGTGCCAAAACCACTGGTAAATGGTTTACTGACCATGGTATTACTGTGCTCAATTGGCCTGCCAACTCTCCTGACCTGAACCCCATAGAGAATCTGTGGGATATTGTGAAGAGAAAGTTGAGAGACGCAAGACCCAACACTCTGGATGAGCTTAAGGCCGCTATTGAAGCATCCTGGGCCTCCATAACATCTCAGCAGTGTCACAGGCTGATTGCCTCCATGCCACGCCGCATTGAAGCAGTCATTTCTGCCAAAGGATTCCCGACCAAGTATTGAGTGCATAACTGAACATTATTATTTGTTGGTTTTTTTGTTTGTTATTAAAAAACACTTTTATTTGATTGGATGGGTGAAATATGCTAATTTATTGAGACAGGTTTTTTGGGTTATCAGGAGTTGTATGCCAAAATCATCAGTATTAAAACAATAAAAGACCTGACAAATTTCAGTTGGTGGATAATGAATCTATAATATATGAAAGTTTAATTGTAATCATTACATTATGGTAAATAATGAAATTTAACACTATATGCTAATTTTTTGAGAAGGACCTGTATTCCAGAATTTAAAACCCGAAGAAAAAATATGATTCACCAAAATCCGACCATTCCACTGACAATGAGGATAGGGATACAGATATTTCCCAGGAGTACCTTTCCTCAGAAGGTGAACAAGACACATGCTTTCCAACAGAAATCATTGATAATCTCGTTAAATCTGTCCGAGACACCATGGGTATTACAGATACCAAAAACCCCAAAACCCCACAGGACATCACGTTCGCAGGCTTAGAGAAAAAAAGACCAACCTTTCCAGTAATTACAGCAATCAAAAACTTAGTCAAAAAGGAATGTGAAAGTCAGGGGCAAAAAGGGTTGCCTTCATCATCAAAAATGCGCTATCCCTTTAATGATGAGGATTTGTCTACGTGGACAAAAGCCCCAAAAGTAGATGCTGCAGTAGCATCCACATCCAGAAAATCTTTACTACCAGTAGAGGATTCGCGTTCCTTACAAGACCCGCTGGATCGTAAAGCTGACTCCCTTCTTAACAGATCATGGGAATCATGTATAGGGGCTTTTAAACCGGCAATATCAGCTACATGTACGGCAAGGTCCATGTTAGTCTGGTTAAACAATCTAGAGGAAGGCTTAAAAGGCGGTCTCTCCAGAGATAAACTAATCTCTTCCATACCTTTGATTAGAGGTGTTACAGCCTTCCTGGCAGATTCTTCTGCTGACTCTATTCATTTACCAGGTTAATCAGCAGGCCTGACCAACACAGCACGATGAGCACTTTGTGTTAGGGTTGGCGGAACGCACCGAATATATTTATTAAGTGGGATTGGTGCGTTCGCAACCCGGGATCCACCGTGCAGGAAAGAACCTGCTGCTAAATAAATGGCGGCACTATATGGCTGCTTCACAGAGCAGCCGAGAAGGCAAATCTCTGTGCCCTGTTAGACTTTCACAGAGGCACAGGCTAACTACCCAGATGTGAGCAGTGAGTGGTCATGCATGCACACAAAACTCCTCGCCGGAGGTGCCAGCATTCTAGGGGCTTATTTCAGCCAGGTCCCTGAACACATTCAAACACATGACCACACTGGCGCAAAGCACATAACATAAGAGGATACTAGTGCATGGCCGTGCGGCCATGCAAGCCTTAAATAGCTGCAGCACGTATAGGACCTTTCAAAGAAGGACCAATGGAATTGCTGCAGTACCTGAGCATGTGACCCTAGATCTCCACTGAGAGATCTTGCCCTGGGCATGCTTAGTGTGTGCAAAGTAGGACTTAGTCCCAGAAAAGCTTGCTCGCTGCAGATCAGTGCAGGGTACAATAGCAGAGCCAGGAGAGGCAGTAGTAACCCTTTGCACAGAATCAGTCTTAGAGAGACACTGGGAGCAACGTCTCCGCTGAGCAGGCTCCACTGCGGCCGATGCAGAATGGGAGACGGCAGCAGACACGGATCAAGATTCCCCCTGTGCAGCAGAGGAAACTCGACTCCTAACACTTTGGCTAAAGGGTTGGAAAGGAGATGCTCAGACGAAATCCAAACTCTGTAGCTTACCATACCAGGGTGAGTACCTGTTTGGTACAAAACTAAGCGAAATTCTCACCAAATCGGGTGAGAGGAAAAAGGGATTCCTTAATATTTATATTCCGTCTTATAGGCGAGCATTCCAGAAACCCGTATTTAATAAGAGAAAGAATTTTAGAAACCAGGACCGCTGGGCCAATAAAGATACCAAACAAAAACGTGTATTTTCCGGGAAATGTCCATTTAGAATGGAAGACAACCACGTTACAGAATTACCAGTGGGTGGTAGATTGTCCTTTTTCTGCCAACAATGGGGAAGAGTAACATCCAACTTATGGGCAACTAGCCTCGCAACTTCAAGCCTAAGATTAAAATTTGCCTGAGTCCCTCTGGACACCTTCCTGTTGACTTCTCTAAAATCCCAATCTCAACAGGAGTTTTTGGAGCAGGAAATAATAAGTCTTCCATCCAACCGGTTCTTAGTAGAAGTCCCGTTTCATCAGAGGGGGAAGGGATTTTATTCCCCTTCATTTTTGGTTCCAAAACCAGATGGGTCATATAGGACTATAACAAAATCTAAAGAAGTTGAATATCTTCTTAGACTCCATCTGGAGTCTGGTTTTCTATCTGATCCACTGTAAAACTTCTGTTTCCCAGGTGCTTTTTGGCAGTCCTCGACCTCAAAGATGCGTATTACCATTTACCAATTTATATCGAACATCAGCAGTATCTTCGTGTGGCGGTCATTATGAAAGGACAAGTATGTCATTTTCAATATACAACAATGCTCTTTGGACTGTCAATAGCTCCCAAGGTCTTCACCAAATTAATGTGAGAAGTGATGTCATACATAAGGTTAAAAGATACCCTTATAGTCCCATACTTAGGCATTGCTGACACTGTGAAGGGGAATTTCCCACCACTAGGTTGTCTAAGTGATACAATCTCATCTATGCAGAAATTGGGATGGTTAATTAACTGGGAAAAATCCAGATTGTCCCCAACAACCCGTCAAACATTCCTAGGTCTTCTCCTAGACTCTGTAAGTCAGAGGTGTTTCCTTCCAGAATCTAAACAATTGACAATAAGGAATAAAGCACAATCAGTAGTCAATAACCCTACCATTTCCCTCAGAGAAGGCATGTCCCTTCTTGGTTCCTTTACATCATGCATTCCGGCTGTCCCATGGGCTCAATTCCATACTAGACGGCTACAGTAATCGAGTCCCTTACCTGGTGGCTGGAGCCAAATCATCTTGTAGGTGGGGTCCCTTGGGTGGTTAAACCTTCAAAAATAATTTTTACAGATGCCAGTCCTAGTGGTTGGGGAGCACATCTAGGAGATCAGATAGTTCAAGGGCAATGGTCTGTTAGTGAGTCAAACGATTCCTCTAATGAAAGGGAACTAAAAGCCATCTATCATGCCATGTATAAATTCCTTCCGTAGTTACAAGGAACACACAAGAATATTATCAGACAACATGACACCTGTCGCGTACATCAATCAAAGAGGAACGAGATCAGGAGCTCTTATGTCTATAGCAGACAACATCCTAACTATAGCCGAGAAACATCTTCTATCCTTGTCAGCACTGCATGTCAGAGGAGTGGACAATTCCAAAGCAGATTTCCTCAGCTGTCACACCCTCCACCAAGGAGAGTGGGTACTCAACCGTCGCATCTTCAGAATGTTAACCGAGAGATGGGGCACACCCGAAATAGACCTTTTCGCAACAAGGAGCAACATACAAGTCGAAAAATTTGCTTCTCTGTTTCTGACTGACAATCCCAATACCCTCAATGCCCTCCAAGTTCCATGGACATACTGGCAAGCATATGCATTTCCTTTAATGATACTCCTTCCGACAGTCATCAGGAAGATAAGGGAGGACAGAGCCAATGTGATTCTCATAGCACCATTTTGGCCCAAGAGGCCATGGTTCTTCTGGCTCAGAGCCATGTCAATCTCGGATCCATGGATTCTTCCAGAGGATCAGGATTTCCTGTCCCAGGGGCCCTTCTACCACCCTCACGTGAAGGGCCTACGGTTAACAGCCTGGAATTTGAGAGGCAGTTACTAAGGCTAAGAGGCTTTTGAGAGAAATTAATTGATACCCTTCTACTGAGTAGGAAAAAGACCACAACAATTATATATGTAAGGGTATGGAGGAAATTTCTTAGTTTCTACCCAGCAGCTCTGTCCAAAGAAATTCCCATTTCCGCTATCTTAGAGTTTCTACAAAGAGGGCGCGATTTAGGCTTGTCAGTCAATACTTTGAAAGTACAAGTATCTGCTCTAGGGGCCTTATATAGTCACAATGTTGCAGGAGACAGGTGGATAGCCCGATTCATTTCAGCGTGTCAAAGGACAGAACCAGTCCAGATTCCCCATATACCACCATGGGATCTCAATCTAGTTCCCGAAGCCTTAACAGGGGAACCATTCAAGCCACTACACTCAGCCCACATAAAATACATCTCCCTTAAGACAGCTCTTTTTGCCCTAGCATCAGCAAGAAGAGTAGGTGACATTCAGGTATTATCAATAGATCCTCCCTTTCTGTCAATATTCCAGGAGAGAATTGTCCTAAAAACAGACCCTTCTTACTTGCCTAAAGTAGGCACTAAATTCCACAGGTCTCAAGAAATCTTCCTTCTTTCCTTCTATAATAACCCCGCAAATCAGGAAGAGGAAAATACCATACACTAGATGTAAGAAGGGCAATAATAGCTTATTTAGACAGAACTAGCCCCTGGAGGAAGAGCAGGGCTCTCTTTGTTTCCTTCCAGGGCCATAAAAAAGGTTCTGGAGTCACGAAAAGTACATTATCCCGGTGGATTCGGGATGCAATACGCCTGGCTTATTCATCAAAAGGGGAGAATCCGCCTGAGGTCGTAAAAGGACACTCCACCCGGGCGATAGCATCATCCTGGGCTGAAAGAGCGGAGGTCCCAATTGAACTAATATGTAAGGCCATAACTTGGTCTTCTCCTTCCTTTTACAGTCACTATAGATTGTACTTGTCTTCTTCCACTGTCAAACAAATAAGGCAGCACACTGTAGCGCCAGGACATGCAAACATAAAATATGAAAGTTAGACTGCATTATTGCACTAGAAATATGAAAAAATGAGAGCGTTTAGTGCATAAATTGGCCAATATACGTGTACCTGGTAGCCACTTTATGGCATCTCTCGTATACCAGGTCCTACGCTTTCCCTGCTGAGAACAAGCGTCTTCATCTGAATGGGTACCTGTGAATTTCTGTGGAGGGGTAATGGACCTGCTGCGATTAAAACACCTGTGGCTAAGAGGCGGAGTGCTCGGTCAGAAGGCTAGTAAATACAAATTTCAAAAAACTGACCGTCACATCCAAACATAGATCAAGTGTGAACAGGTGCTGAACCTAGAGTGACAGTCTACCTCTTAGCCACAGGTGTTTTAATCGCAGCAGGTCCATTACCCCTCCACAGAGAGAGAGAAATTTAGTCTAAGAAGAGGTTTCACAGGTACCCATTCAGATGAAGACGTTTGTTCTCAGCAGGGAAAGTGTAGGACCTGGTATACGAGAGATGCCGTAAAGTGGCTACCAGGTACACGTATATTGGCCAATTTATGCGCTAAACGCTCTCATTTTTTCATATTTCTAGTGCAGTAATGCAGTCTAACATTCATATTTTATGTTTTCATGTTTTGGCGCTACAGTGTGCTGCCTTGTTTGTTTGACTGTGTACGAGTTGGTGACTCTAGGTTCAGCACCTGTTCACACTTGATCTATGTTTGGATGTGACGGTCAGTTTTTTTAAATTTATCTTCCTCCACTGACTCATCTTTCGGTAGATCAGTTCTTAACACGGTGATCACCCCAAATGATTATCTCTGAAAGTCTCTCAAGTGGGTGCTGTTGTGGCGAGAAGAAAAAAATGGATTACTTACCGGTAATACTCTTTTATAGAGCCATGACAGTACCCACTCACTTCCCTCCCTAATAGCTATTTTGCATAGAGCACTGATAAGGGTGAATGGTTCATGTAGTTAGTCATACTTAAGTAAATGTAAATAAAAATATTGGATTGCCTACTACAACTGGTGGCCGGTTCCTCTCATTCTCTGTAACCCAACTGTGGGAGTGAGGGGGATTGCCCCTTTTATCTCTCCATAGGGTTTCCTGTTCCTAGGGGCGGATCCCCTCTCTCAAGTGGGTGCTGTCGTGGCTCTATAAAAGAGTATTACCGGTAAGTAATTCGGTTTTTTTCGGACAATAAGATGTACATTTTTCCTCCCAAAATGTGGAGGAAAATGGGTGCGTCTTATAGTCCAGATATATTGGCTCTGGCTGAGATGGGGGAGCGGAGGAGCAGTGGGTCACAGAGGCAGAAGCCGGCGGCTCTGGCTTACTCTGGTGCCCACTGCTAAAGAGAAATGAATATGCACTGCATTCCACGCCCATGGGCGTGAAGGGCAATGAATATTCATTTCTTCCTGCCATCCCCTTGTTGGTGTGATTGGCCCCATCCCAGTCCTGGTATCCATGGCCCCATCAGAAAAGATTTAAAAAAAAACCCTTTACTCTTACCTTCCTCCGCTCCCTCGCAGTCGCAGTGTCCTGGTCTGGTGCCAGCAGCTGCTTAATGCTTATAAGCAGCGCATGGCAGGAACATCATGTGTTGCTCACAAGGAGAGCACAGCTGCTGGAATACTCACCGGGTGTTCATCATAGATCGCGGTGAGTATCCATTGCTCTTCAGTAGTGTAGCTTGTCCTTGCTTCTGGGCAGCCTGGCACACATGAGGCAATATATGCTGTTGTGCCTGCGGAATGACCACCGAGTTGGCGAGATTGTTACAGATGCTGATTACTCTGTGGCCACCATGCTGGATCCCCATTACAAGCCTTACTTCAGTCACTAGAGCGAGATTGGAAAATGCGGGACTACAAGCGCATACTGATAGATGCACTACTGAAGGTGTCCTCATCTGACGGGGGAGGCTCAGTGGAAGCACAAGGCAAAGGAGGAGGAGGATGTCACCAACACAGTTGGGGCACCATCACCACCACGGAAGGGATTTCTAGCATGGCAGAAATGTGTAAAACCTTATTTAGCACGTCACAACATCCAGCACCACCATCTGATATGGTTCGTATTAGCAAGAGGCAGTGTTTCACGTTATGCTTGTGTAACAACTCACTTAGGATTTTTTGGTGCTTAACCTATTAATCCCAACTGAGCCTGCTGGTTCCTGTACACGCTAGATATCCTGTAACCATAGTCCCTAGTGGTGAATGCGGGTACGGAGATAGCCCTAACCAAAGAATTATTTTTGACAACCAGCCTTGCTAAATCAGACAGCTGGGGGCTAGTATTCTCAGGCTGGCAAGGGGCCATGGATATTGCCCCCCAGCCTAAAAATAGCAGCCCGCAGCTGCCCAGAAAAGGCACATCTATTAGATGCGCCAATTCTGGTGCTTTGCCCTTCTCTTCTCACTTGTACTGTAGCGGTGGCAAGTGGGGTGATAGTTGGGGAGGGTTGATGTCACCTTTGTACAGACACCAAGAATTAAGTCCTGTAACCCCTTTCTGACATCTGACATACTATCCTGCCATGTGGGCTGGGCCCGTATGACCATGAATGGGATAGTAAGTCTAAGCTGATCGGCCGCGCACACGGGTGGTGTGCGGCTGATCGGGGCCAAGTGTCAGCTGATTATCACAGCTGACACCCGATATTAAGTGCCAGGAGTGGTCACAGACCGCTCCCGGCACTTTAACCCCCGAAACACTGCGATCAAACAAGATCGCAGTGTTCCGGTGACATAGAGAAGCATCGCACAGAGAGAGGGCTCCCAGAGACCCTCAGAACAACGCAATGTGGTTACGTTGTTCCGAGGGTCTCCTCCCTACAGGCCCCCAGATCCAAGATGGCGGTGGGGTCCTTCCGGGTCCCGCAGGGATGTGGATTCTCAGTGCCTGCTGAGAGCAGGGCCCTCTGAAGCCTCCTTCACTGCCTGTCAGATCGCTGATCTGACACAGTGCTGTGCAAAGTGTCAGATCAGCGATCTAACTTTATACAGTTATGTCTCAACCTGTGACAATGTAAAAAAGTTTTTTTTTTAAATAATATACTGTGTACAAATATTTTTAAAACATTTCTAAATAAAGAAAAAAAATAAATATTGTTCCAATAAATAAATTACTTTATGTAAATAAAATACAATAAGGCTATGTGCCCACATTCAGGAT
Source organism: Ranitomeya imitator (assembly GCF_032444005.1). Classification (NCBI taxonomy): domain Eukaryota; kingdom Metazoa; phylum Chordata; class Amphibia; order Anura; family Dendrobatidae; genus Ranitomeya; species Ranitomeya imitator. Next base: position 1,126,405,297 of record NC_091282.1, on the reverse strand, counting down.
TTTTCGCTGTTTTTTGCATTTTTCAGCTGAAAAAAGCGCAAAAAAATGCTTACATTAAGCATCCCATATTTAGAATGTATTCTGCAATTTTTGTGCCCATGCTGCATTTTTTTCCGCATAAAAAACGCTTCGCCGATAAAAAAACTCAGCATGTTCATTAATTTTGCGGAAAATGTGGGGATTTTCTACTATATTATTGCATTGGGAAGCTCCGGAAAAAAATGAGACAAATCTGGCAAAAAAAATGCAATAAAAACGCGTGCGGATTTTCTGCGAAAGGAGTCCAGTTTTGTTCAGGAAAATTCTGCAAACAATACTGAACGTGGGCACATGTCCTAAAAGTACACATATTTGGTATCGCCGCGTCTGTAACGACTCGTCCTGTAAAACTGTCCCACAAGTTAACCCGTTCAGTGAACACCGTAAAAAAAATAAAAAACTATGCAAAAATCACGGATATAAATAAACATGATACCTCTGAAAATGTAATCTTGTCCCGCAAAAAATGTGCCTCCACACAGCATCATCAGCGAAAAAAATTAATAGTTATAGCTCTCAGAATAAAGTGATGCAAAAACAATTATTTTTTATATAAAATTTTTATTGTATAAAGGAACAAAACATACAAAACATAAAAAAAATATAAATGAGGTATCGCATTCATCGTACTGACCCAAAGAATAAAACTGCCTTATCAGGGTTAGTGGTGTGTTCGGGTTAGGGGCGTGGTTGGGGGTTATGGTTAGGGTTGGGATTAGGGTTAAGGGTGCGTTGAGGTTAGAGTTGGAGTTAGAATTGTAGGGGTTTCCACAGTTTAGGCACATCAGGGGCTCTCCAAATGCAACATGGCCTCCGATCTCAATTCCAGCCAATTCTGCGTTGAAAAAGCCAAACGGTGCTCCTTCCCTTCCGAGCTCTGCCGTGCGCCCAAACAGTGGTCTATCCCGAAATATGCAGTATCAGCGTACTTAGGCCAAATTGCACAACAGCTTTTGGGGTCCAATTTCTCCTGTTACTATTGGTAAAATAAAACAAATTGGATCTGAATTAAATTTTTGTGAAAAAAAGTTAAATGTTAATTTTTTTAAAAACATTTCCAAAATTCCTGTGAAGCACCTGAAGGGTTAACAAACTTCTTGAATGTGGTTTTGAGCACCTTGAGGGGTGCAGTTTTTAGAATGGTGTCACTTTTGAGCATTTTATATCATATAGACACCTCAAAGTGACTTCAAATTTGATGTGGCCCCTAAAAAAAAATGGTGTTGTGAAAATGAGAAATTGCTGGTCAACTTTTAACCTTTATAACTCCCTAACAAAAAAATGTTGGTTTCAAAATTGTGCTGATCTAAAGTTGACATGTGAGAAATGTTACTTATTAATTATTTTGTGTCACATATCTCTGATTTAAGGGCATGAAAATTCAAAGTTGGAAAATTTCAAAATTTTCTCCTAATTTCCGTTCTTTTCACAAATAAACGCAAGTAATATCAAAGTAATTTTACCACTATCATGAAGTACAATATGTCATGGGAAAACAATGTCAGAATCCTGGTCATTACCATGCAAACCACCCTTGGGGTAAAGGGGTTAATTGAAAAAATTACACAGACTCCTTTAATAATTTCAATTAAACCATACTTACAACCTCGCCTAATTCTTCCGAAGCCCTCGTTCTCCTGTAATAGACCAAAAATAATAAAGCAACAATATACCATACCTGTCCGTCGTTCTGTCCCTAGCTGTAATCCATGTCTGGGGAAAAAACAGTTTTCAACCTGGATGGTGCCAAGATGCGACCGTCCAGGCTGTGAACCACTGGTGACTAAACTGCTGCAAGCGCAGTGTCAGTAATTAGGCAAGGTTGTAAGTATGGTAAGTATGAGATAATTAAAGGAGTCTGTGTCATTTTTTCAATTAAAGGACTTAATTTTTGGTGTCTGTACAAAGGTGACATCAACCCCCCCCCAACTAGTACACAGAAAGGTTTTTTGGCACAGTACTGCTAGAGGTTTGGGGCACAGTACTTGCAGAGACAGAGTTGTAGAGGCTTAAAGGCAAAGTTATTTTTTTAGGCCCAGCTACAACATGTACAACTACATCGGTAGAGTACAACTTTTTTTAGACATGGTACCCAAAAAAAGACATCTGCAAAGTAGCGGCGTCAGCTGATCCCTAATTGCCGTGGCATGCGATTATGGATCAGCTGACGCCGCACAGTCTGAAGAAGGCGGAGGGAGATGAGTGAGAGGCGGAGATATGCACTGCACATGCCCATGAATCCCAGCCCCACAGTGTGAATAAATCAGAAGACTCTGCGGGGCGGGATCTCGGGCAGCGTGGCCGCTCAGGCGCAGTCAGCCTGACATCAAATGATGTCAGAAGATGGGCAGCGCTAACTGCGCATGCCCAAGGGATAACATAACAGCGCAGGCTCCGGGACAGATTCAAACAAAGCTGAGGAGGCGGCGCCCGGTGCCAAGGGGGTATGAATGACAGCTGTGCTGTGTCTGATTAGGAAGGAAAGTCACGCCTCCCGGACGGTTTCACGGCATGAGGGGGCACATTTTATAAGTGTTTATTTGGTGTGTGCAAGGAGCATAACTAAAAGAGCCACCTTGTCCAAATGCAGCATTAGTGCTGCACAAGGTGGCTCTTTTAGTTACAAACGCCTGGGGGGTGACAGGTTCCCTTTAAAGTAACAGTACTCCTACAGGCGGGGGGTGCAGAGTACGCACAAAGGCCTAAAAGCCACTATCAGCTTAAAGGACAGTACTCCCGCAGGTGGTGGAGTGCACAGTACACATAGCATATTAATGGACAGTACTCCCACAGGCAGTGGAGGGGGTGCAGAGTACACACAGTGGCTTAAAGGACAGTACTCCCACAGGTGGTCGAGTACACAGTACACATAGTGCACTAAAGGACAGTACTCCCACAGATTAGTTATAGAGTACACACAGCAGCTTAAAAGACAGTACTCCCACAGGCAGGAGGTGCGCTGTACACACAGAGGCTTAAAGGATATTGCTCACACAGGCGAGGGATGCAGAATACACACAGTAGCTTTAAGGATAGTTCTCCCACATGCAGGGGGTGCAGAGTACACACAATAGCTTTTAGCACATTACTACAGTTATGAGTTGCAGAGTACACACAGCATTTTTTTGCAGAGTATGCAGTCACTATCTGTCCCTCACTCCATCTGTGTCCCATCCCTACACTAATGAGCACGGCTCAGTGGTTAGCACTGCAGCCTTTCAGCACTGGAGTCCTGGGTTGAAATCCCTCCAAGGACAATGTCTTCCAAGAGTTTGTACATTCTCCCCGTGTTTGCGTGGGTTTCCTTTGGGTTCTTCGGTTTCCTCCAACATTCCAAAGACATAAGGTACCGTCACATTAAGCGACGCTGCAGCGATATAGACAACGATGCCGATCGCTGCAGCGTCGCTGTGTGGTCGCTGGAGAGCTGTCACACAGACAGCTCTCCAGCAACCAACGATGCCGAAGTCCCCAGGTAACCAGGGTAAACATCGGGTTACTAAACGCAGGGCCGCGCTTAGTAACCTGATGTTTACCCTGGTTACCATTGTAAAAGTTAAAAAAAACAAACAGTACACACTTACATTCCGGTGTCTGTCCCCCGTTGTCAGCTTCCCTGCACTGTGTCAGTGCCGGCCGGCCGTAAAGCAGACCACAGCGGTGACGTCAAAAAGAGCACAGCGAGGTCAAAAATACTCTGTTGTAAAGAAGTCACAGTAAATGAGCAAGTGCTAGTCAAAAAATGAAAAAATACGGGGTATTTAGTTAATATGTTTTTTTGCAAAAAAATGTATATTAAGCTGCTCCACCAATCGCCAAGGTATACTCATAATAGAGCAGTCCTATCTAATGTATATATTCCCTATCTGATGTATTTAAAAACCTGATCATCTGTATAGTAAATGTATAAGCAGGGTTCAGAGAGAAAATATCCATATGGACATGCAGGATGGAACAGCTTTAGTGCAAATGGCCCACAGAGGAGTGGTGGACTCCCCAGTCTTGTAGAAACAAGAGAACAATTATAGAACCAAAAACACATGGGCTACTTGCACAGTGAACAAGTCTGTAGAAACCTGTTCACACCACCAAGAAACTTGAAGACACAAAAAGAGCACAGCGAGGTCAAAAATACTCTGTTGTAAAGAAGTCACAGTAAATGAGCAAGTGCTAGTCAAAAAATGAAAAAATACAGGGTATTTAGTTAATACGTTTTTTTGCAAAAAAATGTATATTAAGCTGCTCCACCAATCGCCAAGGTATACCCATAATAGAGCAGTCCTATCTAATGTATATATTCCCTATCTGATGTATTTAAAAACCTGATCATCTGTATAGTACCTGTATAAGCAGGCTTTATATAAATTTTTTTGCAAAAAAAGGTATTAACTAAATACCCTGTATTTTTTCATTTTTTGACTAGCACTTGCTCATTTACTGTGACTTCTTTACAACAGAGTATTTTTGACTTCGCTGTGCTCTTTTTGTGTCTTCAAGTTTCTTGGTGGTGTGAACAGGTTTCTACAGACTTGTTCACTGTGCAAGTAGCCCATGTGTTTTTGGTTCTATAATTGTTCTCTTGTTTCCACAGGACTGGGGAGTCCACCACTCCTCTGTGGGCCATTTGCACTAAAGCTGTTCCATCCTGCATGTCCATATGGATATTTTCTCTCTGAACCCTGCTTATTTTTTCCACAGACACCACTTAAGTGGCATCAATTTCCCGAGTTTCTTAAAATGGTTGGGGAGGTGATTTTCAAAAATCATCAAGCTTTTAGTCTACCCAGGATGACACAGGGGTAGAAAAGTCCTTGCGGATGCAGGATTTGTTCATCTTGATGAACGTTAGTCTGTCTACATTCTCACTGGACAGCCGCATGCACTTATCTGTCAGCACACCACCAGCAGCGCTGAACACACGTTCAGAGAGAACGCTGGCTGCAGGGCACAACAAGATCTCCAAGGCGTGAGTGGCGAGCTCAGGCCATTTTTCCAGATTGGAAGCCCAAAATAAGCAAGGGTCCAGTTCCACAGTCATGGCATTGATGTTAACTTGGAGATACTCCTGTACCATCCTCTCTAAGTGTTGGCTATGTGTCAGACTTCTTGTCTCCTGTGGCCTTGCAAAGGATGGTCTAAAAAATTCTTGAAAAGATTGGAAAAATTGCTGTTACCACCAGATACGATGTTACTGTTATGGTTTGAGTGATGACTCGACAGTTCCATGGTTGGCAAGTTAGAACTCAGAGATTCACTACGTGCACCATTGGTGTTTTGTGGAAAAGCAGATGTAAGATTCTGTAACAGTCTCTGTTGATACTCCTGCATGCGTAAATTCCTTTCTATGGCAGGAATTATTTCGCCAAATTTACTTTTGTACCGGGGATTTAAGAGTGTGGCAACCCAATCCGAGGGTCATGTTGCAGGTAGTGGAGCAAAAAAGCACTTATGCGTCTTGCGCATCCTGGAGGACCAAGTCCTTGTTGTCTTGGTGGCGGCGAGGTGAGAATCATGCTTCCTTCCTCTGCCCTCTCCCCCCAACCTCGCACAAAAGAAATTTGATCAAGGTCTCCCTCATCTGATGAGTCTTCCATGCCCAGTGCCAGTTCGTCCTCCACTTCTTCCTTGGCTCCTGCACCTTCCTCAACAGTTTGGCTGCTACCATGCACCCTCGGTAATCCCTCTCCCCCACCCTCCAATGCCAGCCGCCTTGGTGCTTCCGACTGTCTGGACCTTGGAGATATTATCCCTTCCGCATATGACTCTTCCTTTTCCTCCTCCTCCTCCTCTTGTCCCACCACGTGACTCTGAATACTGTTTAAGGTGTGCTCCAGCATGTAAATGACCGGAATAGTCATGCTGAAAATGGCATCGTCAGCTCTAAACATCTTCGTCGCTATTTCAAAACTGTGCAGAAGGGTGCATAGGTCCCTGATCTGAGACCACTCTTGCAGCGTGATTTGCCCCACCTCTGGATCTCATTGGTCCAGGCTATACGTCATAACGTATTGCACCAGGGCTCGTCGGTGCTGCCACAGTCGATGCAACATGTGCAGAGTTGAATTCCACCATGTGGGCTCATCTCATTTAAGCTGGTGAACTGGCAGGCCCAACGACTTCTGTAGAGATGTAAGTCGTTGAGCTGCGAGATGCGAACGGTGGAAGTGAGCACACAGCTACCGCTCCCTCTACAGAAGCCCATCTAGTCCGGGATAGTGGGATAAAAATTGCTGGACAACCAGGTTCAAAATGTGAACCATACAAGGCACATGTGTGACATTGCCCCAGCGAAGGGCCGCACCCAGGTTTGCAGCATTGCCGCACACGGCCTTCCCTGACTGCAGGTTCAGTGGAGACAACCATTGATGGAACTCGGTCTCCAGAGCTGACCACAACTCCTCAGCTGTGTGACTCACATTTCCCAGACATTTCAAGGTAAACACCGCCTGATGCCGTTGAGCTCTGGTGACAGCATAGTAAGGAGGTGTGCAGGATTCCTTATGCACAGTTAGAACGCGGCTGGCATTACCAGACAGGCTTTGGGTGCAGATGGAGGACCGAGAGGAGGTTGAGGAGGCAGAAGCAGTGGAGGAACTTATAGATACAGAGGATCGAAGCGCAACTCGTGGGGACGGCAAGACTTGGACAGCAGCCCCTTCTTTTGCAGTCACCATAGTTACCCAGTGCCCAGTCACCGACATGCAATGCACCTGTCCAGGTCTACTCATCCAAGTGTCTGTGGTGAAATTCACCCTGTCACACACAGAGTTTCTCAAGGAAGCGGTGATGTTGTGTGCGACATGCTGGTGTAGCGCAGGCACAGCTTTCTTTGAGAAGTAGTGACGACTGGGCATCTGGTACTGGGGCACTGCGACGGACATAAGGTCTCAAAAATCCTCTGTGTCCACCAGGCGGAAAGGCAGCATTTCTGTAGCCAACAGCTTGCAGATGGTGAAATTCAACCTCTTAGCTTTGTCATGGCTAGAAGGAAATGGTCTTTTGCTTGTCCACATCTGAGGGACCGAGGGCTGGCTGCCGTGCTTTGACGGGGTTGAGTAGGATGTCCCCGGCAAACTGCTGATCTGTGAGGAAAGTGCAGGCTGAGATATTATGTTGCCTTGATCAAAATATGGTGGTCTTGATGTCGGAGAGCACTCAACACCAGCAGGTGTTTCCACTTGCAAATGTACTGACGACCTGCCAATCACACTGGCTGTTGCGGGTAAAGAAGTGGAAGGTCTGCGTCAAAAACCATGTACGACTGCTGTCCCCACAGTCACAGAGGATGAAGAGGCCGCGGATGCACTTGATGGGGCAGATGGTGGTTAGCCCGGCCCACTAGGCCGCATTGTAGCACAGTGAGCTTTCCACTGAAACTTATGCCTCATATCCATGTGACGGTTCATGCATGAAGTACTCAAACTATTCATTTTTTGGCCTCTACTGAGATTCTGTTGACAAATCTTACAGACAACATGAGTTGGGTCATCCTTTGCGATCTCAAAAAATGCCCAGGCTATGCAAGGCTTAGAGCTCATGCGACCTGAAGAGCCACCACAACTTGTGCTCAGAGGCACAGTTGTGGTTGAGGATGCAGTTGTTGACGTGCTTCCAGTACTCCGTCTCTGTCCAGGAAGGCGCAACCTAACCTCATCATCACTAGCATCCACCACCTCCTCTGCTAACCTCATGGACTGGTGGACTGTGGGTTGACAGTAAGTGGGGTCTCCAACCTCATCATCATCACCCTGTGTGTTCTCACACCTGTTGGCCTCAGAGCCAACCTCTTCCTGCCCTGACCGAAAAGTCAAGTTTTCGTTCCAATCAGGTATCTCAGTCTCATCATCATCTTCCTCATTGTCTCCACCAACAGGAGTTACAGTTTGGGAGCGAGGGTCTGCATTATGCTCAGAACTTTCTTCATCTGGGCCTGGATTCGACACACAAAGATTCTGGGCATCAGTGCAGATCATTTCCTTGTCTGGATTCACAGAAGCTCTGGAACAGACCTCTGATTCCCAGGCTATAGTATGAGTAAACAGCTCTGCAGACTCAGCCATCTGTGTTACCCCATACTCAGACGGGCGGCTGGAGACTTGGGAGCTGTGAGTAAGCAAGTGCGATTGGGGTGACACCTCTGAGGACTGGAGTAGTTGTGATGTTGAAGTTGAGGTGGAGGAGAGCCCAATTGAAGGAGCACTTGATATCCGTTCAAGCACCTGCTCTTTTTATGCCTCATCTGGAATTTGTAGCGATGCTCGTAGCGATGGTCGTAAGAAAAGGATCATATCAGATTGTCCACGAAAAGAAGTAGACATCTTACTTTGGCTGGAAGATGGTCTTTCTTCTGCAGATGTTACTGTTGCTTTACCACCTACCCCACGAACACAACTTTTTTTTCGCTTTCCAACACGCCTATTCCCCTTTCCACCAGCAGCAGGCCTTTTGCCACTCATTTTGGTGCTTAACTAATTGGCAACTCTGTAGTTGTTGGCACAAAAAACGATGGATGGAAACCGAGCAGAGCTGAGTGGCCCAACTGTGGTACTAGCCCAAAACGATTTACTGGGTTAGGTGCAGTAAAAAATTATTATATACACAAAAAAATGGAGATCTGCACTATTTCAGCACAGATCTGTACCCCTGCCCCCCCCCCCTTCCCCCGCACGCTATACACTGAAACAGTCTATTAACATTGATAAACAGTTTTAATGTGAAAATCAAGTTAGGAACAGAAACTAAGCAAATCGAGTTCGTTGAAGGACTTGAACACCGCCCAAAACAGCTCGAATTTGAAATTGGCGAACAGTTCGACTCGAACACCGCTCATCTCTACTTATCAGATACCTCTGTGTCCTACCTTTTAGATAAGCTTACTTAAGGGATCAGCATATTGGTATATTTTCTTGCATTAGGTTGATCTTAACTTTGAAATATCCTTTTGGATTCATTAGTCTATAGTAACATAGTAACATAGTAACATAGTTAGTAAGGCCGAAAAGAGACATTTGTCCATCCAGTTCAGCCTATATTCCATCATAGTAAATCCCCAGATCTACGTCCTTCTACAGAACCTAATAATTGTATGGTACAATATTGTTCTGCTCCAGGAAGACATCCAGGCCTCTCTTGAACCCCTCACTGAGTTCGCCATCACCACCTCCTCAGGCAAGCAATTCCAGATTCTCACTGCCCTAACAGTAAAGTATCCTCTTATATGTTGGTGGAAAAACCTTCTATCCTCCAGACGCAAAGAATGCCCCCTTGTGCCGTCACCTTCCTTGGTATAAACAGATCCTCAGCGAGATATTTGTATTGTCCCCTTATATACTTATACATGGTTATTAGATCTGTTATGTTTGCTAATGACAGGTGTTATGAAGGCAATCCAGAAACACAGTGTGCTTAGCGATCAGAGCGCACACAGTGATCTGACAAATACCCAAAAATACAAGAACGAGCTCTGAGACGTGGAAACTCTGTAGACTGCACACCTGATCCTATCCTAAACACAACTAAAAGCGGCTGTGGATTGCGCCTAACAACTACCTAGGCAACTCGGCACAGCCTAAGAAACTAGCTAGCCTGAAGATAGAAAAATAGGCCTGACTTGCCCCAGAGAAATTCCCCAAAGGAAAAGGCAGCCCCCCACATATAATGACTGTGAGTAAGATGAAAAGACAAAACGTAGGGATGAAATAGATTCAGCAAAGTGGGGCCCGATATTCTAGGACAGAGTGAGGACAGTAAAGCGAACTTTGCAGTCTACAAAAAACCCTAAAGCAAAACCACGCAAAGGGGGCAAAAAAAACCCACCGTGCCGAACTAACGGCACGGCGGTACACCCTTTGCGTCTCAGAGCTTCCAGCAAAACAAAAGACAAGCTGGACAGAAAAAAAGCAACAAAAAAGCAAAAAGCACTTAGCTATACAGAGCAGCAGGTCACAGGAACAATCAGGAGAAGCTCAGATCCAACACTGAAACATTGACAAGGAGCAAGGATAGCAGCATCAGGCGGAGTTAAAGGGAACCTGTCACCCCGTTTTTTGAGATTGAGCTATAAATACTGTTAAATAGGGCCTGCGCTGTGTGTTCCTATAGTGTATGTAGTGTACCCCGATTCCCCATGTATGCTGAGAAATAACTTACCAAAGTCGCCGTTTTCGCCTGTCAATCAGGCTGGTCAGGTCGGGAGGGCGTGGTGACATCGGTGGTTCTTCCTCAGCTTTACGTTGGTGGCGTAGTGGCGTAGTGGTGAACAAGCAGCGCGCGATCTGCGCTGTAATCCCTTGCATCGGTGGGGGCGGCCATCTTCCTGGGGCCGCGCGTGCGCAGATCGAGTGCTCTGCTGCACGGGGCTTCAGGAAAATGGCCGCGGGATGCCGCGCGTGCGCATTAGAGATCGCGGCGGCCATTTTCCCAAAGCCGAGTTTGCATCTCGGCTTTGGGAAAATGGCCGCCGCGATCTCTAATGCGCACGCGCGGCATCCCGCGGCCATTTTCCTGAAGCCCCGTGCAGCAGAGCACTCGATCTGCGCACGCGCGGCCCCAGGAAGATGGCCGCCCCCACCGATGCAAGGGATTACAGCGCAGATCGCGCGCTGCTTGTTCACCACTACGCCACTACGCCACCAACGTAAAGCTGAGGAAGAACCACCGATGTCACCACGCCCTCCCGACCTGACCAGCCTGATTGACAGGCGAAAACGGCGACTTTGGTAAGTTATTTCTCAGCATACATGGGGAATCGGGGTACACTACATACACTATAGGAACACACAGCGCAGGCCCTATTTAACAGTATTTATAGCTCAATCTCAAAAAACGGGGTGACAGGTTCCCTTTAAGTAATGAAGCAGCTAACGAGCTCACCAGAACACCTGAGGGAGGAAGCTCAGAGGCTGCAGTACCACTTGTGACCACAGGAGTGAATTCAGCCACAGAATTCACAACAGTACCCCCCCCTTGAGGAGGGGTCACCGAACCCTCACCAGAGCCCCCAGGCCGACCAGGATGAGCCGCATGAAAGGCACGAACAAGATCGGAAGCATGAACATCAGAGGCAAAAACCCAGGAATTATCTTCCTGAGCATAACCCTTCCATTTAACCAGATACTGGAGTTTCCGTCCAGAAACACGAGAATCCAAAATCTTCTCCACAATATACTCCAATTCCCGCTCCACCAAAACCGGGGCAGGAGGCTCAACAGATGGATTCATAGGTGCCACGTATCTCCGCAACAACGACCTTTGGAATACATTATGTATGGAAAAGGAGTCTGGGAGGGTCAAACGAAAAGACACAGGATTGAGAACCTCAGAAATCCTATACGGACCAATAAAACGAGGTTTAAATTTAGGAGAGGAAACCTTCATAGGAATATGACGAGAAGATAACCAAACCAGATCCCCAACACGAAGTCGGGGACCCACACGGCGTCTGCGATTAGCGAAAAGTTGAGCTTTCTCCTGGGACAAGATCAAATTGTCCACTACCTGAGTCCAGATCTGCTGCAACCTATCCACCACAGAATCCACACCAGGACAGTCCGAAGACTCAACCTGTCCTGAAGAGAAACGAGGATGGAACCCAGAATTGCAAAAAAATGGAGAAACCAAGGTAGCCGAGCTGGCCCGATTATTAAGGGCGAACTCAGCCAACGGCAAAAAGGACACCCAATCATCCTGGTCTGCAGAAACAAAACATCTCAGATATGTTTCCAAGGTCTGATTGGTTCGTTCGGTCTGGCCATTAGTCTGAGGATGGAAAGCCGAGGAAAAGGATAGGTCAATGCCCATCCTACCACAAAAGGCTCGCCAAAACCTTGAAACAAACTGGGAACCTCTGTCAGAAACAATATTCTCAGGAATGCCATGCAACCGAACCACATGCTGAAAGAACAAAGGTACCAAATCAGAGGAGGAAGGCAATTTAGCCAAGGGCACCAGATGGACCATTTTAGAAAAGCGATCACAGACCACCCAAATGACTGACATCTTTTGAGAAACGGGAAGGTCAGAAATGAAATCTATCGAAATATGTGTCCAAGGCCTCTTTGGGACCGGCAAGGGCAAAAGCAACCCACTGGCACGAGAACAGCAGGGCTTAGCCCTAGCACAAATCCCACAGGACTGCACAAAAGTACGTACATCCCGTGACAGAGATGGCCACCAGAAGGATCTAGCCACTAACTCTCTGGTACCAAAGATTCCAGGATGACCAGCCAACACCGAACAATGAAGTTCAGAGATAAGTTTATTAGTCCACCTATCAGGGACGAACAGTTTCTCTGCTGGACAACGATCAGGTTTATTCGCCTGAAATTTTTGCAGCACCCGCCGCAAATCAGGGGAGATGGCAGACACAATGACTCCTTCCTTGAGGATACCCGCTGGCTCAGATAAACCCGGAGAGTCGGGCACAAAACTCCTAGACAGAGCATCCGCCTTCACATTTTTAGAGCCCGGAAGGTACGAAATCACAAAGTCGAAGCGGGCAAAAAATAACGACCAACGGGCCTGTCTAGGATTCAAGCGCTTGGCAGACTCGAGATAAGTCAAGTTCTTATGATCAGTCAATACCACCACGCGATGCTTAGCTCCTTCAAGCCAATGACGCCACTCCTCGAATGCCCACTTCATGGCCAGCAACTCTCGATTGCCCACATCATAATTACGCTCAGCGGGCGAAAACTTCCTGGAAAAGAAAGCACATGGTTTCATCACTGAGCAATCAGAACCTCTCTGTGACAAAACCGCCCCTGCTCCAATCTCAGAAGCATCAACCTCGACCTGGAATGGAAGAGAAACATCTGGCTGACACAACACAGGGGCAGAACAAAAACGACGCTTCAACTCCTGAAAAGCTTCCACAGCAGCAGAAGACCAATTAACCAAATCAGCACCCTTCTTGGTCAAATCGGTCAATGGTTTGGCAATGCTAGAAAAATTACAGATGAAGCGACGATAAAAATTAGCAAAGCCCAGGAACTTTTGCAGACTTTTCAGAGATGTCGGCTGAATCCAATCCTGGATGGCTTGGACCTTAACTGGATCCATCTCGATAGTAGAAGGGGTAAAGATGAACCCCAAAAATGAAACTTTCTGCACACCGAAGAGACACTTTGATCCCTTCACAAACAAAGAGTTAGCACGCAGGACCTGAAAAACCATTCTGACCTGCTTCACATGAGACTCCCAATCATCTGAGAAGATCAAAATGTCATCCAAGTAAACAATCAGGAATTTATCCAGATACTCACGGAAGATGTCATGCATAAAAGACTGAAACACAGATGGAGCATTGGCAAGTCCGAACGGCATCACTAGATACTCAAAATGACCCTCGGGCATATTGAATGCAGTTTTCCATTCATCTCCTTGCCTGATTCTCACCAGATTATACGCACCACGAAGATCTATCTTAGTGAACCAACTAGCCCCCTTAATCCGAGCAAACAAGTCAGATAACAATGGCAAGGGATACTGAAATTTAACAGTGATCTTATTAAGAAGGCGGTAATCAATACACGGTCTCAGCGAACCATCCTTCTTGGCTACAAAGAAGAACCCTGCTCCCAGTGGTGATGACGATGGGCGAATATGTCCCTTCTCCAGGGATTCCTTCACATAACTGCGCATAGCGGCGTGTTCGGGCACGGATAAATTAAATAATCGACCTTTAGGGAATTTACTACCAGGAATCAAATTGATAGCACAATCACAATCCCTATGCGGAGGTAGAGCATCGGACTTGGGGTCTTCAAATACATCCTGATAATCAGACAAGAACTCTGGGACCTCAGAAGGGGTGGACGACGAAATCGACAAAAATGGAACATCACCATGTACCCCCTGACAACCCCAGCTGGATACCGACATGGAATTCCAATCCAATACTGGATTATGGGTTTGTAGCCATGGCAACCCCAACACGACCACATCATGCAGATTATGCAACACCAGAAAGCGAATAACTTCCTGATGTGCAGGAGCCATGCACATGGTCAGCTGGGCCCAGTATTGAGGTTTATTCTTGGCCAAAGGTGTAGCATCAATTCCTCTCAATGGAATAGGACACCGCAAAGGCTCCAAGAAAAACCCACAACGTTTAGCATAATCCAAATCCATCAGATTCAGGGCAGCGCCCGAATCCACAAACGCCATGACAGAAAACGACGACAAAGAGCATATCAAGGTAATGGACAGAAGGAATTTGGACTGTACAGTACCAATGACGGCAGACCTAGCGGACCGCTTAGTGCGCTTAGGACAATCAGAAATAGCATGAGTGGAATCACCACAGTAGAAACACAGACCATTCAGACGTCTGTATTCCTGCCGTTCAACTCTAGTCATAGTCCTATCGCACTGCATAGGCTCAGGTTTAACCTCAGGCAGTACCGCCAAATGGTGCACAGATTTACGCTCGCGCAAGCGTCGACCGATCTGAATGGCCAAAGACAAAGACTCATTCAAACCAGCAGGCATAGGAAATCCCACCATGACATCCTTAAGAGCCTCAGAGAGACCCTTTCTGAACAAAGCTGCCAGCGCAGATTCATTCCACTGAGTGAGTACTGACCATTTCCTAAATTTCTGACAATATACTTCTATATCATCCTGACCCTGGCACAAAGCCAGCAAATTTTTCTCAGCCTGATCCACTGAATTAGGCTCATCGTACAGCAATCCGAGCGCCAGGAAAAACGCATCGACACTACTCAATGCAGGGTCTCCTGGCGCAAGAGAAAATGCCCAGTCTTGAGGGTCGCCGCGCAAAAAAGAAATAATAATCAAAACCTGTTGAATAGGATTACCAGAAGAATGAGGTTTCAAGGCCAGAAATAGCTTACAATTATTTTAGTTCTATCTCCAAAAAACAAATCAGGAATAGGAATTCTTGGTTCTAACATAGATTTCTGATCAATAGTATCTTGAATTTTTTGTACATTTATAACGAGATTATCTATTGAAGAGCACAGACCCTGAATATCCATGTCCACACCTGTGTCCAGAATCACCCAAATGTCTAGGGGAAAAAAAAAAGTGAACACAGAGCAGAAAAAAAAAAAAAATGATGTCAGAACTTTTTCTTTCTCTCTATTGAGAATCATTAGTTTGGCTCCTTGTACTGTTATGTTTGCTAATGACAGGTGTTATGAAGGCAATCCAGAAACACAGTGTGCTTAGCGATCAGAGCGCACACAGTGATCTGACAAATACCCAAAAATACAAGAACGAGCTCTGAGACGTGGAAACTCTGTAGACTGCACACCTGATCCTATCCTAAACACAACTAAAAGCGGCTGTGGATTGCGCCTAACAACTACCTAGGCAACTCGGCACAGCCTAAGAAACTAGCTAGCCTGAAGATAGAAAAATAGGCCTGACTTGCCCCAGAGAAATTCCCCAAAGGAAAAGGCAGCCCCCCACATATAATGACTGTGAGTAAGATGAAAAGACAAAACGTAGGGATGAAATAGATTCAGCAAAGTGGGGCCCGATATTCTAGGACAGAGTGAGGACAGTAAAGCGAACTTTGCAGTCTACAAAAAACCCTAAAGCAAAACCACGCAAAGGGGGCAAAAAAAACCCACCGTGCCGAACTAACGGCACGTCGGTACACCCTTTGCGTCTCAGAGCTTCCAGCAAAACAAAAGACAAGCTGGACAGAAAAAAAGCAACAAAAAAGCAAAAAGCACTTAGCTATACAGAGCAGCAGGTCACAGGAACAATCAGGAGAAGCTCAGATCCAACACTGAAACATTGACAAGGAGCAAGGATAGCAGCATCAGGCGGAGTTAAGTAATGAAGCAGCTAACGAGCTCACCAGAACACCTGAGGGAGGAAGCTCAGAGGCTGCAGTACCACTTGTGACCACAGGAGTGAATTCAGCCACAGAATTCACAACATAGATCGCCCCTCAGTCGCCCCTCACTATAATTACTATAATTATCTCGATTCATTCTATTTTTGTCTATTGAATTCCATATGGATAATACCATACATATTGCAATTGAAATTATATAATATATTAGTTATTCCATATCCTTTATACTGATATTATTGCTATTGCTCCGATATGAAAATACCATTGTGCTAAGATAATGTGTTGTTTCTCTCCTTCTTAATGGAGGTTTTAACCCTGTCAATTTTATATATCCACATATTTTTTTAAATTGATTATTAATAAATATTTATTTTTTAACTATACATTTGTTGGAATCGCAACTGGTCTGGTGGCAATGGTGCCACAACAGACACCTTTTTGATATAGATTGTTTGAAGTGTCTAATAACTAATTACCTTTTGGACACATAGGTATTATCAAATTCCTTGAAGGGTCTAGTTTCCAAAATGGGGTCACTTGTAGGGGAGTTCCACTGTATAAACACATCAGGGGCTTTCCAAATTCGACATGACACCCAAAGACCATTCCATCAAAGTTTGCATTCTAAAACCTTACTTCTTCCCTTCTGAGCCCTGCCGTGTGCCCAAATGGTAGTTTTCCCTCACATATGGGTTCCATTTTTTCCTGTTACCCTTGTGAAAATAAAATAAATGGGGCTAAAATAACATTTTTGTAGGAATAATGTGTTTTTTTTTTATTTTCACAGCTAAACTTTTTACATTACTGTGAAGCACCTGAGGTTTGAAGGTGCTCGCCACATATAGTTATAGTTACATAGATATATAGGTTGAAAAAAAGACCTAGGACCATCAAGTTCAACCTTCTTCCCCAATTGTACATTAGGTCACTAATTTAACTACAACCCATAATATTATGTGTATCAAGGAAGTCATCCAACCATTTTTTAAAAGCTGTCATTGTTTCTCCTTAATACCTACTGTGGTAGGACATTCCACATTCTGACTAATCGAACTGTGGAGAACGCTTTCCTATTAAGCTTCCGGAATCGCCTTTCTTTCACCCATAATGAGTGCCCCCTAGTTCTCATTATGGTCATTGGAAGGAATAAATCATGTGCAAGTCCTTTGTGCTGACAACACATATATGTATACATGTAAATGAGATCTCCTCTGAGGTGTCTTTTTTTGAAACTAAACAAGTCCAACTTTTCCAACAACTCATCAAACTCTAACTTCTGAATACCCTTTCTAAATTGTGGAGCCCAAAACTGGATATGGTGTCACCAGTGATTTACAAAGGGGTAATAAAATGTTGGGTTTTTATCTTTATTTTTATACATCCTAAAATCTTGTTTGCTTTTGTGGCTGCTGCTTGACATTGAGTACTGCTGCATAGCCTACTTATAACCAGAATACCCAAGTCCTTCTCCTGTTCTGTATTCCCGAGTATACTCCCATTTAATGTATATGCAGCAATATGATGACTCTTTTTTTCTTGTCATTTAGCCAATTCCTTACTAGGGTTGAGCGAAACGGGTCGTTCATTTTCATAAGTCGCCGACTTTTGGCAAAGTCGGGTTTCATGAAACCCGACCTGATCCCTGTGTGGGGTCGGCCATGCGGTACGCGACTTTTGCGCCAAAGTCGCGTTTCAATGACGCGAAAAGCTCCATTTCTCAGCCAATGAAGGTGGACGCAGAGTGTGGGCAGCGTGATGACATAGGTCCTGGTCCCCACCATCTTAGAGAAGGGCATTGCAGTGATTGGCTTGCTTTCTGCGGCGTCACAGGGGCTATAAAGGGGCGTTCCCGCTGACCGCCATCTTACTGCTGCTGATCTAAGCATAGGGAGAGGTTGCTGCCGCTTCGTCAGAAGCAGGGATAGCATTAGGCAGGGTCCATTAACCCCCAAACCGCTTGTGCTGTAGTGATTTCCACTGTCCAACACCACCTTTTGTTTGCAGGGACAGTGGAGACTACATTTTTTTTCCCTCAGCACTGTAGCTCATTGGGCTGCCCTAGAAGGCTCCCAGATAGCTGCATTGCTGTTTGTGCAAACCAACTGCTTTTTTCAAAGCACAAGTCCTGTTGCTCCTTCCTTTCTGCACAGCTATCTTGTTTGTTTGTCCACACTGTTGACTTTTTTTGTGCAGCAGTCCACTCCTTGTTATTGCTGCCTGCCATACATTGCAGAGATTACTGCAGGGAGATAGTAATTGTAGGACAGTCCCTTTTTTTTTTGCTTCGTTATATCTCTTCAAGCCACTTTCTGCCACAGAAAATATACTCTAATACAGTGGCCCAGATTTATTCACTAGTCTCCCTGAAGAAGACAAGAGTGCAGATTAAAATTGGGAAATCTGTATCAGTGGCAGTCCTGTGTGTGGCACCTGTCCCAAATTGTGCGCCACATTAAACCTAGTGTGTAATACTGGGTCAGATTTCTTTTAAATTCTCCCTGAAAAAAAAATAGTGGGAGATTAAGATTGGCATTTCTGCTTCAGTGCCACTCCTGTGTGTGCCACCTGTCTCAAATTGTGTGCCACATTAAACCTAGTGTGTAATACTGGGCCAGATTTCTTTTAAATTCTCCCTGAAAAAAAAAATAAATGGGAGATTAAGATTGGCATTTCTGCTTCAGAGCCACTACTGTGTGTGCCACCTGTCTCAAATTGTGTGCCACATTAAACCTAGTGTGTAATACTGGGCCAGATTTCTTTTAAATTCTCCCTGAAAAAAAAAATAGTGGGAGATTAAGATTGGTATTTCTGCTTCAGAGCCACTCCTGTGTGTGCCACCTGTCTCAAATTGTGTGCCACATTAAACCTAGTGTGTAATACTGGGCCAGATTTCTTTTAAATTCTCCCTGAAAAAAAATAGTGGGAGATTAAGATTTGCATTTCTGCTTCAGTGCCACTCCTGTGTGTGCCACCTTTCTCAAATTGTGTGCCACATTAAACCTAGTGTGTAATACTGGGCCAGATTTCTTTTAAATTCTCCCTGAAAAAAAAAAATAGTGGGAGATTAAGATTGGCATTTCTGCTTCAGAGCCACTCCTGTGTGTGCCACCTGTCTCAAATTGTGTGCCACATTAAACCTAGTGTGTAATACTGGATCAGATTTCTTTTAAATTCTCCCTGAAAAAAAAAATAGTGGGAGATTAAGATTGGCATTTCTGCTTCAGAGCCACTCCTTTGTGTGCCACCTGTCTCAAATTGTGTGCCACATGAAACCTAGTGTGTAATACTGGGCCAGATTTCTTTTAAATTCTCCCTGAAAAAAAAAATAGTGGGAGATTAAGATTGGCATTTCTGCTTCAGAGCCACTCCTGTGTGTGCCACCTGTCTCAAATTGTGTGCCACATTAAACCTAGTGTGTAATACTGGGCCAGATTTCTTTTAAATTCTCCCTGAAAAAGAAATAAATAGTGGGAGATTAAGATTGGCATTTCTGCTTCAGAGCCACTCCTGTGTGTGCCACCTGTCTCAAATTTTGTGCCACAGAACATGTACTGTATGAGAGTGGGCCACATTTCTTCAATATTCTCCCAGAAAAAATAAAAAGGGGGAGATTTGAATTGTTAGTGTCTGCATCAGCGTCATTCCTGTTAGTGGCATATCTGTCTGCCACTGAAACTATGTACTGTTATACATTGGGCCTGATTTTCCCTGCAGTCTGACCCACCTATAAAGGGATATATAAATCCAACAGAAGTTTGAGTTCACCTTGTAACTGGTTTTACAGTAACAAATACCGTTAGTTTGGTTACGTTTTTCAAACAATGAGGAAGTCTGGTGGAAGATTTCGTGGCCGTGGGCGGTCATTGCCAGCTGCTAATGATGGTAGTGGTGGTGGAGCATCAGGTCGTCGTGGGAAAAGCAATATAGCACCTAAGTCTCGAGTTGTTGAGCCAGGTTCGTCGTCTGGCTACATAAGGCCTCGAACGCTCCCTTTTCTGGGAGTAGGAAAACCGCTTTTAAAGCCGGAGCAGCAAGAACAAGTTTTGGCTTTCCTTGCTGACTCAGCCTCTAGCTCTTTCGCCTCCTCTTCTGAAACTGCTAAATGTAAAAGCAGTGCGTCGTTAGTGGATGTTAACGGTCAGGGACAAGTTGCTTCCTTGTCTTCTTCACCAAGAACAACAGAGAAGGATGCGTCAGGCGACACAACGGGTTAGTCCATGGAGCTCTTTACACATACCGTTCCTGGGTTAGAAAGTGAAACAGTTAACAGGCCATGCCCATTACAAGTTGAATCGGACATGGAGTGCACAGATGCACAGCCACAGCCAGATTACTATGCTGCTCCTTTGACTCAGACCACAACATTGCCCTTGCAGTGTACTGATCCAGAATCAGACCCTGATGAGACTATGGTGCCCCGTCATGAACGCTATACCACCGGCTTACACGGTGACACAGACGAAGTTGCACACGAGATAGAAGAGGAGGTCATAGATGACCCAGTTGTTGACCCCGATTGGCAGCCATTGGGGGAACAGGGTGCAGGCGGCAGTAGCTCTGAAGCGGAGGACGAGGAGCCGCAGAAGGCATAAACATCGCAACAGGTTCCATCTGCCAGGCCCCTATCTGGCCAAAAACGCGTGGCAAAACCAGTTGTAGGACAGCGTGGACATCCGGTTAAAGAAGCTCAGTCTGAAATGCCTGAAAAGGTATCCGATAGTAGAAACAGTGCAGTCTGGCATTTTTTTAAACAACATCCAAATGATCAGCGCAAAGTCATCTGTCAAAAATGTTCAACTACCTTTAGCAGAGGTCAGAATCTTAAAAGTCTAAATACAAGTTGCATGTGTAGACATTTAACCACCATGCATTTGCAAGCCTGGACTTACTACCAAACGTCCCTTAAGGTTGTAGCACCCTCGGCCAATGAAGCTAGTCAGCAACGCTACATCCCGTCCCTCACTGTAAGCCCACCATTTCCCGCACCACCTGCAGCAAATGTGCAGATTTTGTCGCCAGGCCAAAGCAGTCAGGGAATCACCAGTTTCGTAGTAGGAAACACTGCATGTAGGGCACCAGCAAGAATACCATCTCCAACCCTCTCTCAGTCTGCCATGTCCACCGGCACCCCCGCTAGTTCCACGATCTGCAGCTCTCCAGTCCAGCTCACCCTACATGAGACTCTCGTTAGGAAAAGGAAGTACTCATCCTCGCATCCGCGTACACAGGGTTTGAACGCCCACATTGCTAGACTAATCTCATTAGAGATGATGCCCTACCGGTTAGTTGAAAGCAAAGCTTTCAAAGCCCTGATGGACTACGCAGAACCATGCTACGAGCTACCCAGTCGACACTTCTTTTCGAGAAAAGCCATCCCAGCCCTCCACCAGCATGTAAAAGACCGCATCGTCCATGCACTCAGGCAATCTGTGAGTACAAAGGTGCCCACGGTCTAGGAAACAGTTGGCTGTAGGCGTTCGCCCCCCCTCCTCCTCGTCCTCCTGCAGAAGCAAGAGCTCGTCCACAGACCGCAGTCGCATGAGCACTCCATCCGCAGCTGCCACTGTTGCACACGAGGTGTCCCATTGTTGGACACCTAGTGGCAAGCGTCAGCAGGCTGTATTGGCAATGAAGTGTTTGGGCGACAACAGACACACCGCGGATGTTCTGTCCGAGTTCTTGCAGAAAGAAACTCAGTCATGGCTGGGCACTGTACATCTTGAGGCAGGCAAGGTAGTGAGTGATAACGGAAGGAATTTTATGGCTGCCATAGCCCTTTCACAACTGAAACACATTCCTTGCCTGGCTCACACCTTAAACCTGGTGGTGCAGTGCTTCCTGAAAAGTTATCCGGGGTTACCCGACCTGCTCCTCCAAGTGCACAGACTTTGCTCGCATATCCGCCGTTCGCCCGTGCACTCCAGCCGTATGCAGAACCATAAGCGGTCTTTGAACCTTCTCCAGCATCGCCTAATCATCGACGTTGCAACAAGGTGGAACTCCACACTGCACATTCTTCAGAGACTGTGCGAACAGAGGCGTGCTGTTATGTATTTCTGGGAGGATACACATACACGGGCAGGCAGTTGGATGGCAGACATGGAGTTGTCAGGTGTGCAGTGGTCGAAGGTACAAGACCTGTGTCAAGTCCTTCAGTGTTTTGAGGAATGCACACGGCTGGTTAGTGCAGACAATGCCATAATAAGAAACCCCTAATGCGTCTGCTGATGCAAAGTTTGACGCACATAAAGGAGAAGGCGTCTGCAGCCGAGGAAGAGGGAAGCCTTGATGGCAGTCAGCCATTGTCTGGTCAGGGCAGTCTACAGGACGAGGTAGCGGGCGAAGAAGAGGAGGACAAGGGGGATGATGGGGATGAGTATTTTTTGTATGAGGAAGCTTCTCTGCGGCGAATAGCAACTGGTGGCGTTGCAAGGCCGGGTTCAGGGTTTTTTAGGGAGACAAGTGACGTAGATTTGCCTGAAACTGCCCCTCAACCCAGCACAACCGAAGATTTGACAACTGGAACTTTGGCCCACATGGCGGATTATGCCTTACGTATCCTCAAAAGGGACCCATGCATTATTAAAATGATGACCGATGACGATTACTGGTTGGCCTGCCTCCTTGAACCTCGCAATAAAGGCAAATTGCAAAATATCATGCCACATGAGAACCTCAAACAAATATTAGCAACCAAACAAGCAACTCTTGTAGACCGTTTGATTCAGGCATTCCCAGCACACAGCGCCGGTGATGGATCTCACACCAGCTGCAGGGGGCAACAGGGCAGAGGTGTTAGAGTTGCACAAATCAGAAGTGGCGTTGGACAGAGGGGTTTTCTGACCAGGTTGTGGAGTGATTTTGCAATGACCGCAGACAGGACAGGTACTGCAGCATCAATTCAAAGTGACAGGAGACAACATTTGTCCAGTATGGTTACTAACTATTTTTCATCCCTTATCGATGTTCTCCCTCAACTGTCATTCCCATTTGATTACTGGTCATCCAAAATAGACACCTGGCCTGAATTGGCAGAATATGCATTGCAGGAGCTTGCTTTCCCAGCAGCTAGTGTGCTATCAGAAAGAGTATTCAGTGCTGCTGGTTCAATATTGACTGAAAAAAGAACTCGTCTGGCTACCAAAAATGTTGATGATCTAACCTTCATTAAAATGAACCACTCATGGATTTCAAATTATTTTGCCCCACCTTTCCCGGCTGACACCTAGCTTTCCTATAAAAAGGTCTTGCTTGTGAACTCGTCTTACTGACTGTTCCAATCTCTTAATTTGCAGCAGCTGTTTGTCCAGCATACAACATGTTTACACCTCTCTAAATGGGCTAACTCCCCCCACGGGGCCGTGGTCGCGCCACTTGGCGCAAGCACCCGTGAGAGTGCCGTTTGTCTGAAGAGTTGGGTGTGCCCGCTTTTGATCGATGGCACTGCAACTGGGTCCCTCATAGTACAATAAAGTGTCTCTAGCTGTGGTGGTGCGCACCCAACGTCAGACACACCGTTGTAACATGAGGGGCCCTGGGCCTGTACCGCCGGCCACAAGAGAGTTCCCTCCCAGCTCAAACAGTGCTCTACCACTTGCAAAATTATCTCTCACAGCTCCACCAATGTTTAGTCTATGCGCTGACATCCTTCAATGCCTGGCACTGACAATACCAATTTGTTGACATGTATGATGCTAGTTAAAATAGTCAGGGTCAGTGTCCTATATTGACACCAGTAAATACTTAGCGCCAAATTACTATGTTTGAAACTCAGCAGAGGAGCCCACCCCTGTACCTAAGTATGCTACCCTTTTGTTTTTTGTTTTTGTTGTTTTGCGAGACATTAACATCTATTTATTTTTTGGGAGTACTAACTGTGTCAGACACTCCTTCCAATCGTCCTCCGCTGACCACACCAATGCTGCCTGTGTACCTCTGCAAGATAATTCAAACTGCTTTGAGCCTAATTTTTTTTATTTTAGGCCTACTAAGTCTGTCTGTGGTCCCTCCTTCCATTTGTCCTCCGCTGAGCACACCAATGCCGACCATGTACCCATGTAACTTTTTATCATCCTGCAGTGAGCCTAATTTGTGGTGTAAGGCCTACTAGCAGTGTCTGTCTGCGCCACTTAATACAGCTGTCCTCCTCTAAAAAAAAAAATGGTGGATTTTCAGCTTGTCAGAATTATAAAACTGCATTGGGGCCACAAGTTTCGTTGTGGTCTACATACTGAGTCTTCCGCTCCAAGGTGTTCTCTCTGTTGCCTCTCCTTCGCTTCTATCTTGAAGCTCTTGTTAAGTAGTTGTTGAAACAACACTGCATTAGGCCTACTAGTTGGGTCTGGGTTGTAGAGACGGTGTCTCCCGCTCCAAGGTGTTCTCCAGGTTGCCTCTCCATAGCTTCAATCTTCATGCTCTTGTTAAGTAGTTGTTGAAACAACACTGCATTAGGCCTACAACTTGGGTCTGGGTTGTAGAGACGGTCTCTCCTGCTCCAAGGTGTTCTCCAGGTTGCCTCTCCATAGCTTCAATCTTCATGCTCTTGTTAAGTAGTTGTTGAAACAACACTGCATTAGGAATACAAGTTGGGTCTGGGTTGTAGAGACGGTGTCTGCCGCTCCAAGGTGTTCTCCAGGTTGCCTCTCCATAGCTTCTATCTTCTAGCTCTCGTTAAGCAGTTGTTGAAACAACACTGCATTAGGCCTACAAGTTGGGTCTGGCTTGTAGAGACGGTGTCTCCTGCTCCAAGGTGTTCTCCAGGTTGCCACATAATCGAAGCTGCATAGAGCCTATTTTGTTATTTTAGGCCTACTAAGTCTTTCTGCGGTCTCTCCTTCCAATTGTCCTCCACTGAGCACACCAATGAAGACCGTGTACCCATGTAACCTTTTTTAAACCTGCGTTGAGCCAACTTTGTTGCGTAAGGCCTACTTGCAGTGTCTGGCTGCGCCACTCAATACAGCTGTCCTCTTTTAAAAAATGACCTGCAATTATCAGGTTTTCAGCCTATCGGAATTTTAAAACTGCAGTGGGGCTACTATTTTGGTTGGGGCCTACTAACAGTGTCTGCCGCTCCAAGGTGTTCTCCTGGTTGCCTTTCCTGAGCTTCTATCTTATCTTCAGGCTCTTGTTAAATAGTTGTTAAATGGAACAACTGCATTTGGCCTACTAGTTGGGTTGGGGCCTACTAACAGTGTCTGCCGCTCCTTGCTGTTCTCCTGGTTTCCTGTCCTGAAATTCCATTTTCAGGCTCTCGTTAAGTAGTTGTTAATGTTAGACTGCATTTGGCCTACAAGTTGGGTTGGGGCCTACTATCGGTGCCTGCCGCTCCTTGATGTTCTCCTCCACTGAACAAACCAGTGCCGCCTGTTTACTTCTGTTACCAATTTTGAACTGCATTTAGTCTACTTACTGATTTGGGCCTACTCACTGTGTCAGCCTCTCATTACAGTTGTACTCCACTGAACAAAGCAATGCCCCCTGGTTGGTCCTGTTACCAATTTTGAACTGCATTTAGCCCACTTTATTCTTTGGGCCTATATCTGTGTTTCCTCCTCATCCTGCCCATTGCCCAGCCAGTGATAGATGAGTCTGCTGGTACATTGACCCATAACACAACATTCCCCGTGCACGCTACACAGCAAGATTGTGACCCTGCTGAAAGTCAGGTTCCCCTTCCCGCATACCATACCACCTTACACGGGGACAAAGAGGAAGGTGCAGAAAGTGCAGGTTCCTTCATCAGGTGGGGGGAGGAATACTCGTTGGCGACGTCACTGGCACAGGGCCCCTCATAGTACGCAAAAGTGTCGCTGCCGGTGGGAGGCACCCCCGCCGTGCAAACACACCGCCGTACTTTGAGGGGCCCTGTGCCAGTGCCAATGCCAACAAGTGGACCCACCCTGCTTGCTCAGGATCACAGCACTTGCAAAGTTGAAATACTTACCTCTCCCTGCTCCACTGCCATGACGTGGTCCAGATTTCCTGGGCCCACTAAATACTTGAACCAGCCCTACCCCCCACAACTTTAGCCAAATGACCCCCAATTTCCAATGCCTTACTATTATTATAAGGTAAATTAAGATTGACAAGCTTCAGTAACAAGAATGTATGTTTTTGCAATTAAAATGGGCACTGTACATGTTTTCCTGGCCTCCACTTACTGCCGACTATGCTCCCCCATTGACTTGCATTGGGTTTCGTGTTTCAGTCGATCCCTGACTTTTCTCGATAATCGGCCGATTCCACTGGACTCGACTTTTGAGATAGTCGGGTTTCGCGAAATCCGACTCGACCCTAAAAAACTAAAAGTCGCTCAACCTTATTCCTTACCCATCTGCATATAGTTTCCCCACAGTCTTGGCTTCTTTAGCTTCAGTATAAGGCTGATGTGTGTTAAGGTATCAAATGCCTTTGCAAAGTCCAGATAAATCACATCACACATCCAGATATATTCCTTGATGGGTCTAATTTCCAAATTGGGATCACATGTGGGTGATTTCCACTGTTTAGGCACATCAGGGGCTCTCCAAATGCAACATTTGGAGCGGAGCACTGGACAGAGGGGAGCCGGAGCAGTGTACCGGCCAGATCGGGGGGCTCGGGGGGCAATCGGTGGGGTGGGGTGGGGGCACATTAGTATTTCCAGCCACGGCCGATGATATTGCAGCATCGGCCATGGCTGGATTGTAATATTTCACCAATTTTGGTTCAAAAAGTGAAATTCTGCTTCTTCCCTTCTGAGCATTGCCATGCACCCAAACAGTAGTTTCCCCCCACATAAGAGGTATGGGAGTACTCAGGAGAAATTGCACAAACAAATTGTATCATGCAATTTCTCCTGTTACCCTTGTAAAAATAAAAAAATGAGACTAAAATAATTTTTTGTGGGAAAAATTAAATTTTTTGTTTTCACAGCTCAACAGTATAAATTTCTGTGAATCACCTGAGGGGTCAAGATGCTCACCAGACCTTTAGATAAGTTCGTTGAGGGGTGTAGTTTCCAAAATGGGGTCACTTGTATGAGGTTTCCACTGCTTAGGCACATCAAGTGCTCTCCAAACGCATCATGGCGTCTCCTTTCGATTCCAGACAATTTTGTGTTAAAAAAGTCAAATGGTGCTCCATTCCTTCAATGCTCTTCCATGCGCCCAGACAGTACCTTATCCAGTGTGCTCAGGAGAAATTGAACAACAAATTTTGTTTTTCATTTTCTCCTGTTACCCTCGTGAATATAAAGAAATTTGGGTATGAAGTAAAATTTTTGTGAAACAGTCAAATGCAAAAATTCCTGTGAAGCACATGAATGGTAAATAAACTTCTTGAATGTTATTTTGAGCACCTTTAGGGGTGCAGTTTTTAGAATGGTGTCACTTTTGGGTATTTTCTGTCCTACAGTATAGCCCTTCAAGGTCACTTCAAATGTGATGTGGTCCCCAAAAAAATTGTTTGGTAAATTTTGTTGGAAAAATTAGAAATTGCTGGTTAACTTTTAACCCTTATAACAAAAAAATTATATTTCATAAATTGTGCTGATGTGAAGTAGACATGTGGGAAATATTATTTATTAACTATTTTGTGTGACATATATCTCCAATTTAAGGGCATAAAAATTAAAAGTTTGAAAATTGCAACATTTTCAAAACTTTTGTCAAATTTCCTATATTTTTTATAAATAAACGCAAGAAATAAGAATACAGATAATAAATGGAAAATGTTTAAGAACATCCTAAATAGGCACTGTAAGCGGTTTATACCTTGTGGGAATAAAAGGACTAGAAATAGGAAAAACCCAATGTGGCTAAACAAAGAAGTAAGACAGGCAATTAACAGTAAAAAGAAAGCATTTGCACTACTAAAGCAGGATGGCACCATTGAAGCTCTAAAAAACTATAGGGAGAAAAATACTTTATCTAAAAAACTAATTAAAGCTGCCAAAAAGGAAACAGAGAAGCACATTGCTAAGGAGAGTAAAACTAATCCCAAACTGTTCTTCAACTATATCAATAGTAAAAGAATAAAAACTGAAAATGTAGGCCCCTTAAAAAATAGTGAGGAAAGAATGGTTGTAGATGACGAGGAAAAAGCTAACATATTAAACACCTTCTTCTCCACGGTATTCACGGTGGAAAATGAAATGCTAGGTGAAATCCCAAGAAACAATGAAAACCCTATATTAAGGGTCATCACCAATCTAACCCAAGAAGAGGTGCGAAACCGGCTAAATAAGATTAAAATAGATAAATCTCCGGGTCCGGATGGCATACACCCACGAGTACTAAGAGAACTAAGTAATGTAATAGATAAACCATTATTTCTTATTTTTAGGGACTCTATAGCGACAGGGTCTGTTCCGCAGGATTGGCGCATAGCAAATGTGGTGCCAATATTCAAAAAGGGCTCTAAAAGTGAACCTGGAAATTATAGGCCAGTAAGTCTAACCTCTATTGTTGGTAAAATATTTGAAGGGTTTCTGAGGGATGTTATTCTGGATTATCTCAATGAGAATAACTGTTTAACTCCATATCAGCATGGGTTTATGAGAAATCGCTCCTGTCAAACCAATCTAATCAGTTTTTATGAAGAGGTAAGCTATAGGCTGGACCACGGTGAGTCATTGGACGTGGTATATCTCGATTTTTCCAAAGCGTTTGATACCGTGCCGCACAAGAGGTTGGTACACAAAATGAGAATGCTTGGTCTGGGGGAAAATGTGTGTAAATGGGTTAGTAACTGGCTTAGTGATAGAAAGCAGAGGGTGGTTATAAATGGTATAGTCTCTAACTGGGTCGCTGTGACCAGTGGGGTACCGCAGGGGTCGGTATTGGGACCTGTTCTCTTCAACATATTCATTAATGATCTGGTAGAAGGTTTACACAGTAAAATATCGATATTTGCAGATGATACAAAACTATGTAAAGCAGTTAATACAAGAGAAGATAGTATTCTGCTACAGATGGATCTGGATAAGTTGGAAACTTGGGCTGAAAGGTGGCAGATGAGGTTTAACAATGATAAATGTAAGGTTATACACATGGGAAGAAGGAATCAATGTCACCATTACACACTGAATGGGAAACCACTGGGTAAATCTGACAGGGAGAAGGACTTGGGGATCCTAGTTAATGATAAACTTACCTGGAGCAGCCAGTGCCAGGCAGCAGCTGCCAAGGCAAACAAGATCATGGGGTGCATTAAAAGAGGTCTGGATACACATGATGAGAGCATTATACTGCCTCTGTACAAATCCCTAGTTAGACCGCACATGGAGTACTGTGTCCAGTTTTGGGCACCGGTGCTCAGGAAGGATATAATGGAACTAGAGAGAGTACAAAGGAGGGCAACACAATTAATAAAGGGGATGGGAGAACTACAATACCCAGATAGATTAGCGAAATTAGGATTATTTAGTCTAGAAAAAAGACGACTGAGGGGCGATCTAATAACCATGTATAAGTATATAAGGGGACAATACAAATATCTCGCTGAGGATCTGTTTATACCAAGGAAGGTGACGGGCACAAGGGGGCATTCTTTGCGTCTGGAGGAGAGAAGGTTTTTCCACCAACATAGAAGAGGATTCTTTACTGTTAGGGCAGTGAGAATCTGGAATTGCTTGCCTGAGGAGGTGGTGATGGCGAACTCAGTCGGGGGGTTCAAGAGAGGCCTGGATGTCTTCCTGGAGCAGAACAATATTGTATCATACAATTAGGTATTGTAGAAGGACGTAGATCTGGGGATTTATTATGATGGAATATAGGCTGAACTGGATGGACAAATGTCTTTTTTCGGCCTTACTAACTATGTTACTATGTTACTATGTTACATATCAAAGAAATATTACCACTATCACGAAGTGCAATATGTCATGAGAAAAAATTCTCAGTATCAATGGGATCCGTTCAAGCTTTCCAGAGTTATTACCTCATAAAGTAACACTGCTCAGAATTGTAAAATTTGCCTGGTTATGAAGGTGAAAACAGGCTTGGGGGTTGAAATGGTTAAGTGGAGGTACTGATGTCCTCTGAATAACTCCTTCAACCTCCTCCCTGCCATTCTTTATAGGACTAAGATCTGGGGAATAAAGGCCAGGAAGGCAAGAAAAACTTGCTGTCATGTTTTTGAAACCAGTTTGAGACTTCATAAAATCTCCTGGGATGGTGCATTTCCCTGATGCAAGTTGAATTCTGTCTTAGTATAAACAGCTACCATAAATGATACTTATCCTCTTAAGGACCAGGCCACTTTTCGTTTTTGCACCTTCATTTTTTCTTCCCCTTATTCTAAGAGCCATAACTTTTTTATTTTTCCATAATCATAGCCGTGTGAGGGCTTGATGTTTGTGATACAAGTTGTACTTTTGAATGACACCATCCATTTTATCATGTGTTGTATTGGAAAGCGGGAAAAATTTTTTTGAGGGAGTCAAAATGGCAAAGAAAACACAATTTTGCAATTGTGGTTTGAGTTTTTTATTTTCAGTGTTTATGTAAGGCTAGGTTCACATTGCGGCATAACACGGTGTAACGTAGTCCGTTAACGCCACCATTGAATGCAATGGTGAACGCATCGCATTGAGTGACGGACCCAAGACGTGGGCTGCAGCGTTTCCGGGTCTGTCACTGCTAGTGCAGATGGAGCTAGCAGATGCTCCATCTGCGCTAGCGTGATGTAGCGCAGGCACTTGCGCTAGCAGCAGCCCGTTAGCGTATGTGCTGGACGGGCTGCTGCTAACGCAATGTGAACCTAGCCTTACAGTAAAAATGACATGGCCGTAAGATTACTGCATCCATCATCTGCTGTCAAAAATGTGCTCATTTTTGTTCACTAGAGTTCTGTTTTTTTCTTTTCTCCTTAAACACCAATGGCACATTTAACTGCTCATCTGCTGTTAAAGCAGATGCATGCTAAGGAGCAATGTGGTATGCATTTGACCATGTTAGTTGGACACCAGCATTGAGCCTGAACGTAATTTGATTGACCTTTCACCCCCTGTTGGTCAGAACAATTCTTGACATCCTTCTCTGGCTACTTTTGTTGAAAAGTTGTATACATCCCCATGACTTGTTTTGCTGGTTGTTTTTCCTTGCTCATACCATTTTCAATATATGGTTAAGACCATAAATATTTGGACAGTGACACAAGTTTTGACATTTTAGCTGTTTACCAATACATATTTAAGATACAGTTCTATATTCAATATGGGCTTAAAGTGCAGACTCTCAGCTTTAATTTGAGTGCATTCACATCCTACCTGTAGTAAGGATTTAGGAATTATAACTCTTTAACATTGAGCTGCCTCTTTTTAAAATGACCAAAAGTAATTGGATAATTATATGACAAGCTCTTTAATGGGTGGCATGGACTATTCCCTCATTAATCCATCAATTAAGCAGGTAAAAGGTCTGGAGCTGATGCCAGATATGGAATTTGCATTTGGAAGCTGTTGCTGTGAACCCACAATATGCAGTCAAAGGAGCTCTCCATGGAAGAGAAACAGACTGTCTTTAGGCTGAAAAAAGGAGAAATCCATTAGATAGATAGCAGAAATGTTAGGAGTGGCCAAATCAACAGTTTGGTACATTCTGCAAAAAAAAGAGCATACTGGTAAACTTGGTAACTCAAAAAGGCCAGGATGTCCATGGAAGACAACAATGGTGGATGTTCAGTATCTAAGTCTACCATAAAGAGAAGACTTTATGAGAGCAAATACAGAGCGTTCATCACAAGGTGTAAACTATTAATCAGCCTTAAAAATAAAAAGACCAGATTAGACTTTACCAAAAAATCTATAAGAAGTCAGCCCAGTTCTGGAAAAGCATTTTTTGGACAGATGAAATGAAGATTAAACTGTACCACAATGATGGGAAGAAGAAAGTATGGAGAAGCCTTGGAACGACTCATGATGCAAAGCGCATCATATTGTTCACGTAATAATTAGAGATTGTGAGCACCGACCTGATCCATAGAACTAGGATCTATCTCTGTCGCATGGATTAACCCAGAAGGTGGAGATGTGTCATGCTTCCAATGGCAGGGAATCACAAAAGGACAAGCACCAACGAGCTCTAGGGTGATGGAACTTGAGCTGACCGCGACCCTAAACCTGAACACACAAATAACAATAGCCGGGGAACGTGCCTACATTGATCCTAGACGTCTCGCACCAGCCGAAGATCTAACTTCCCCTATTAGAAGAAACACAGACCTCTCTTGCCTCCAGAGAAATACCCCACAGAAATAGCAGCCCCCCACATATAATGACGGTGAAATGAGAGGAAGGCACATACACAGTATGAAAACAGATTCAGCAAAATGAGGCCCGCTAAAACTAGATAGCAGAGGATACAAAAGTAAACTGCGCGATCAGCAAAAAACCCTTCAAAAAACCATCCTGTAATTACTTGAACTCATGTTCCAACTCATGGAACATGAGGAGCAATTACAGCCCACTAAAGCAACCAGCAGCAAAGAGAAAATTATATGCAAGCTGGACAAGACAAAAATAAAGCAAAACGTGGAACAAGAAAATCAAAACTTAGCTTGTCCAGAAGATTACTGAAGCCAGAAGCTGAGGTAACAAAACACTCTGATAACCTTGATAGACGGCGGGGAAATGACAAGAAAGCCCGGTTAAATAGGAAACTCCCAAATCCTAATAGAACAGGTGGACACCAGAGACAGCAGAACACAAATCACCCAGTACCATCAGTAACCACCAGAGGGAGCCCAAAAACAGAACTCACAACAGTACCCCCCCCTTGAGGTGGGGTCACCGAACCCTCACGAGAACCACCAGGGCGACCAGGATGAGCCCTATGAAAAGCGCGGACCAAATCATCAGCATGAACATCAGAGGCAACCACCCAAGAATTATCCTCCTGACCATAACCCTTCCACTTGACCAAATATTGGAGTTTCCGTCTGGAAACACGAGAATCCAAGATCTTCTCCACAACATACTCCAATTCTCCCTCCACCAGCACCGGAGCAGGAGGCTCAAGCGAAGGAACAACAGGTACCTCATACCTCCGCAACAACGACCGATGGAACACATTATGAATAGCAAACGATGCCGGGAGATCCAAACGAAACGACACAGGGTTAAGAATTTCCAAGATCCTATAAGGACCGATGAACCGAGGCTTGAACTTAGGAGAAGAGACCTTCATAGGAACAAAACGAGAAGACAACCACACCAAGTCCCCAACACGAAGTCGAGGACCCACGCTGCGACGGCGATTAGCAAACTGCTGAGCCTTCTCCTGGGACAACTTCAAATTGTCCACCACATGACTCCAAATCCGATGCAACCCATCCACCACCATGTCCACTCCAGGATAATCAGAAGGCTCCACCTGACCAGAGGAAAAACGAGGATGAAACCCCGAATTACAAAAGAAAGGAGAAGCCAAGGTAGCAGAACTAGCCCGATTATTAAGGGCAAACTCGGCCAGCGGCAAAAAGGTAACCCAGTCATCCTGATCAGCAGAAACAAAACACCTCAAATAAGTTTCCAAGGTCTGATTAGTTCGCTCCGTCTGGCCATTCGTCTGAGGATGGAATGCAGACGAAAAGGACAAATCAATGCCCATCGTAGCACAGAACGTCCGCCAAAATCTAGACACAAACTGGGATCCCCTGTCAGAAACGATGTTCTCCGGAATCCCATGCAAACAAACCACGTTCTGGAAAAACAGAGGGACCAACTCAGAGGAGGAAGGCAACTTAGGCAAGGGTACAAGATGAACCATTTTAGAAAAGCGGTCACACACAACCCAGATGACAGACATTTTTTGAGAGACAGGGAGATCCGAAATAAAGTCCATGGAAATGTGCGTCCAAGGCCTCTTCGGGATAGGCAAAGGTGACAACAATCCACTGGCTCGAGAACAGCAAGGCTTAGCCCGAGCACAAACCTCACAAGACTGCACAAAAGAACGCACATCCCTCGACAAGGAAGGCCACCAAAAAGACCTGGCCACCAAGTCTCTAGTACCAAATATTCCAGGATGGCCTGCCAACGCAGAAGAATGGACCTCGGAGATGACTCTACTGGTCCAACTATCCGGAACAAACAGTCTCTCAGGCGGACAACGATCAGGTTTACCCGCCTGAAACTCCTGCAAAGCACGTCGCAAGTCTGGGAAGACGGCCGACAAAATCACCCCATCCCTAAGGATACCAGTGGGCTCAGAATTTCCAGGGGAGTCAGGCACAAAACTCCTAGAAAGAGCATCCGCCTTCACATTCTTTGAACCTGGCAGGTATGAAACCACAAAATTGAAACGAGAGAAAAACAGTGACCAACGAGCCTGTCTAGGATTCAGACGCCTGGCAGACTCAAGGTAAATCAGATTTTTGTGATCAGTCAAGACCACCACACGATGTCTAGCACCCTCCAGCCAATGACGCCACTCCTCAAATGCCCACTTCATGGCCAAAAGTTCCCGATTACCCACATCATAATTCCGCTCAGCGGGCGAAAATTTTCTAGAAAAGAACGCACATGGCTTCATCACCGAGCAATCGGAGCTTCTCTGTGACAAAACCGCCCCCACTCCAATCTCGGAAGCATCAACCTCAACTTGGAAAGGAAGCGAAACATCAGGCTGACGCAACACAGGAGCAGAAGAAAACTGGCGTTTAAGTTCCCGAAAGGCCTCCACAGCCGCAGGAGACCAATCAGCAACATCAGCACCCTTCTTAGTCAAATCCGTCAAAGGCTTAACAACACTAGAAAAATTAGTTATAAAACGACGATAGAAATTAGCAAAGCCTAAGAACTTCTGCAGACTCTTAAGCGATGCAGGCTGCGTCCAGTCACAAATAGCCCGAACCTTGACGGGATCCATCTCAATAGTAGAAGGGGAAAAAATATACCCCAAGAAAGAAATCTTCTGGACTCCAAAGAGACACTTTGAGCCCTTTACAAACAAGGAATTAGCCCGCAGGACCTGAAACACCTTCCTGACCTGCTGAACATGAGACTCCCAGTCATCAGAAAAAACCAAAATATCATCCAAATACACAATCATAAATTTATCCAGATATTCACGGAAAATATCGTGCATAAAGGACTGGAAGACTGAAGGAGCATTAGAAAGTCCGAAAGGCATTACCAAATACTCAAAATGGCCCTCAGGCGTATTAAATGCGGTTTTCCACTCATCACCTTGCTTTATTCGTATAAGATTATACGCACCCCGAAGATCAATCTTATAGAAACATTTAGCCCCCTTAATGCGAGCAAACAAATCAGTCAACAAAGGCAAAGGATACTGATATTTTACGGTAATCTTATTCAAAAGACGATAATCTATACAAGGCCTCAAGGACCCATCTTTTTTGGCCACGAAAAAAAAACCTGCTCCCAAAGGGGACGAAGATGGACGGATATGTCCCTTTTCCAAGGACTCCTTAACATAATCCCGCATAGCAGTATGCTCTGGCACTGACAGATTGAACAAACGACCTTTAGGAAATTTACTACCAGGAATTAAATCTATAGCACAATCGCAATCCCTGTGAGGAGGAAGCGAACTGAGCTTAGGCTCCTCAAAAACATCCCGATAATCAGACAAAAATACAGGAACCTCAGAAGCGATAGAAATCGGAGGTGCATCATCATGAACCCCCTGACATCCCCAGCTTAACACAGACATTGTTTTCCAGTCAAGGACTGGATTATGAGTTTGTAACCATGGCAGACCAAGTACTAGAACATCATGTAAATTATACAATACCAGGAAGCGAATCACCTCCTGATGAACGGGAGTCATACGCATGGTCACTTGTGTCCAGTACTGAGGTTTATTCATAGCTAAAGGTGTAGAGTCAATTCCCTTCAAAGGAATAAGGACTTCCAGAGGCTCAAGACTAAACCCACATCGCTTGGCAAATGACCAATCCATAAGACTCAGGGCAGCGCCTGAATCTACATAGGCATCGACGGAAATGGATGATAATGAGCAAATCAGAGTCACAGACAGAATGAACTTAGACTGTAACGTACTAATGGCAACAGACTTATCAACCTTTTTTGTGCGTTTAGAGCATGCTGATATAACATGAGCTGAATCACCACAATAAAAGCACAACCCATTTTTCCGCCTATAGTTTTGCCGTTCACTTCTAGACTGAACTCTATCACATTGCATTGTCTCAAGTGCCTGTTCAGAAGACACCGCCAAATGGTGCACAGGTTTGCGCTCCCGTAAACGCCGATCAATCTGAATAGCCATAGTCATAGACTCATTCAGACCCGTAGGCGCAGGGAACCCCACCATAACATCTTTAATGGCCTCAGAAAGGCCATCTCTGAACTTTGCAGCCAGGGCGCACTCATTCCACTGAGTAAGCACTGACCATTTCCGAAATTTTTGACAATATATTTCTGCTTCATCTTGCCCCTGAGAGAGAGCTAATAAAGCTTTTTCAGCCTGAATCTCCTGGTTAGGTTCCTCATAGAGCAAACCCAATGCCAGAAAAAACGCATCCACATTAAGCAACGCAGGATCCCCTGGTGCCAATGCAAATGCCCAATTTTGAGGGTCACCCCGCAGGAAAGATATAATAATCTTAACCTGCTGAGCAGGGTCTCCAGAAGAGCGAGATTTCAAAGAAAGGAACAGCTTGCAATTGTTCCTAAAATTCAGAAAACTAGATCTATCTCCAGCAAAGAACTCTGGAATAGGAATTCTAGGTTCAGACATAGGAGCATGTACAACAAAATCTTGTATATTTTGAACCTTAGCAGCAAGATTATTCAAGCTGGAAGCTAAACTCTGGACGTCCATGATAAACAGCTAAGGTCAGAGCCATTCAAGGATTAAGAGGAGGAAAAAAAAAAAATATGCCTGGCTGCAATTAAGGCTAGGCAGCAACCTCAGAGGAGAGAAAAAAAAAAAAAAAAAAACTTCCTCAGACTACTTTTCCTCCTACTTCAGCCCAAACATTATGGCCGGCTATACTGTCATGATTCCAATGGCAGGGAATCACAAAAGGACAAGCACCAACGAGCTCTAGGGTGATGGAACCTGAGCTGACCGCGACCCTAAACCTGAACACACAAATAACAATAGCCGGGGAACGTGCCTACATTGATCCTAGACGTCTCGCACCAGCCGAAGATCTAACTTCCCCTATTAGAAGAAACACAGACCTCTCTTGCCTCCAGAGAAATACCCCACAGAAATAGCAGCCCCCCACATATAATGACGGTGAAATGAGAGGAAGGCACATACACAGTATGAAAACAGATTCAGCAAAATGAGGCCCGCTAAAACTAGATAGCAGAGGATACAAAAGTAAGCTGCGCGATCAGCAAAAAACCCTTCAAAAAACCATCCTGTAATTACTTGAACTCATGTTCCAACTCATGGAACATGAGGAGCAATTACAGCCCACTAAAGCAACCAGCAGCAAAGAGAAAATTATATGCAAGCTGGACAAGACAAAAATAAAGCAAAACGTGGAACAAGAAAATCAAAACTTAGCTTGTCCAGAAGATTACTGAAGCCAGAAGCTGAGGTAACAAAACACTCTGATAACCTTGATAGCCGGCGGGGAAATGACAAGAAAGCCCGGTTAAATAGGAAACTCCCAAATCCTAATAGAACAGGTGGACACCAGAGACAGCAGAACACAAATCACCCAGTACCATCAGTAACCACCAGAGGGAGCCCAAAAACAGAACTCACAACAGAGATGCCAGGGTCATGTACGTTGTTATGCTCCTATCTTAACCCTTCTCTGTTCCCTACCCCATCCAGGGAGGTGTGAGGCCGAAGTGTATAGTATTACACTAACTAGACTGCCAGGCAGAGATAAAAGTAATCTACAATCATACAAATACACTCACAAAACAAAAAGTGGGACACAGGGGAAAAATAGGAAGGAGAAAGCAAATGGGAAAGGATGAGGATAAACTTGCAAACCAACACCACTCAGAAATCTGTTGAACAACTCTCCAACCGCCTACTCCAAACACAGAATTTCTCCTGCAAACCAAACCAGGAAGTGTGAACCAGGACTGGAAATTCCTAAGCACCAGTGGTGAGCATATATACCAGATCAGAGTGGCCAACACACAACAACTGAGGCAATTCAGGATGGAGAGCTGTAGGAGATCAACTGAACTAATTAAACCCTTGAAATGAGCATGGGAAAACCTGTACTGTTTAATAGGATGGTGAAGCAGTTCTAATCGTGCAGATGTTCGTGTAACCAGACGCCGCCGCGATCTTCTGGCCCCTCTCTGTCGCAGTATCCCCATGAATATATTCTCTGTAAAACATGGTGGAGGCAGTGTAGTGGCATGGGCATGCATCCCTTCCAATTGCACTGGATCATTATGGTTTATCAGGGCTGCCACTAGAAATTTCAGGGCCCCATACTGGCTAAATTTCCGGGGCCCCCTTGAGACTCCGCCCAGGCTCCACCCCAGCCCCGCCTCCACGCTCCACCCCTCAAACTGTCCACAGTCCCACCACTCTTTCTTGGAAAAACTCCACTTCTCACCTATCACACATTAACAGTTCCCATCACCAGATCACACATATAGCCAGCAGCTTTTGTTTTGGCCAAAAGATTTTTTAAGCCACCAAAATGACAAGGTAGACACTTTTGGCCGGGCCCTACTCTACTGTAACCTATTAAACATTTGTTAAAATATGAAATACAATTTAGGTATATTTTTATTTATTTTTCAATTTTTAAAATGACCTATAATACCACATACAAGGAACAAATACCACAGCACCATGACCAGACACCATATCACCACAGTGACCTATAATACTATCTACAAGGCACAAATACCGCCACACCATGACCAGATGACATATTACCACCACAGGGATCGAATAATATCAAATACAAGGAACAAATACCACAACATCATGACCAGACCACATATTACCACTACCACATAGTGACTGAATACTACAATACTGATCAATAATAAAAAGCACAATACTATCACCATCAGTGTCATTATACACAGGAGATCTGTACTTAGTATGCAGTGTCTGTGTACAGGTAATACAGTGATCACCAGTGACATTATACACAGGAGCTCTGTATATAGTGTATAGGTAATCCAGTGATCACTGGTGACATTATACACAGGACCTCTGTATATAGTATACAGTGTATAGTGTCAGTGTATAGGTAACACACTGACTCACCAGTGACGTCTCTAGGTGAAGTCCTTCATCTTTCATCCAGCACAGACCGCCATCACTTCATCCAGCCAGGACTCGTCTCTGCAGGAAATAACACCGTTATCTCGAGTTCCACTTGCAGAACACATTACTTAATTTTCCCAACTTCTACATTACACCACATGAAGAAGGCGACATAGTATCACTCTACACAGTAATAGGACTGCCCCCCCATTTAGAACAGTATACTCAAAAAATAAAATAAATGCATCACTGCAGTAATAATATCCCTTAACCCCTTACCGGCATCGGACGTACTATACCGTCCGATGCCGGCTCCCCTGCTTTGATGCAGGGCTCCGCGGTGAGCCCGCACCAAAGCCGGGACATGTGCCCGTAATAGGCGTGGGCAGAATCGCGATCTGCCCGCACCTATTAACTAGTTAAATGCCGCTGTCAAACGCAGACAGCGGCATTTAACTACCGCTTCCGGCCGGGCGGCCGGAAATGACGTCATCGCCGACCCCCGTCACATGTGAAAAAAATAAAAAAAACATAAAAGTTTAAATCACCCCTCTTTCGCCCCAATCAAAATAAATCAATAAAAAAAATATCAAATCTACGCATATTTGGTATCGCCGCGCTCAGAATTCCCCGATCTATCAAATAAAAAAAAGTATTAACCTGATCGCTAAACAGCGTAGCGGGAAAAAAAACTCGAAACGCCAGAATTACGTTTTTTTGGTCGCCGCGACATTGCATTAAAATGCAATAACGGGCGATCAAAAGAACGTATGTGCACCGAAATGCTATCATTAAAAACGTCATCTCGGCTCGCAAAAAATAAGCCCTCAACCGACCCCAGATCACGAAAAATGGAGACGCTACGAGTATCGGAAAATGGCGCAATTTTTTTTTTTTTTTAGCAAAGTTTGGAATTTTTTTTCACCACTTAGATAAAAAATAACCTAGTCATGTTTGGTGTCTATGAACTCGTAATGACCTGGAGAATCATAATGGCAGGTCATTTTTAGCATTTAGTGAACCTAGCAAAGAAGCCAAACAAAAAACCAATGTGGGATTGCACTTTTTTTGCAATTTCACCGCACTTGGAATTTTTTTCCCGTTTTCTAGTACACGACATGCTAAAACCAATGATGTCGTTCAAAAGTACAACTCGTCCCGCAAAAAATAAGCCCTCACATGGCCAAATTGACGGAAAAATAAAAAAGTTATGGCTCTGGGAAGGAGGGGAGTGAAAAACGAACACGGAAAAATGAAAAATCCCCTGGTCATGAAGGGGTTAATTAGCCCCTATGGTAATAATATTTGCCATCCTAGCCCCTGTGTGTCTCATTCCTGGCGTCAGCCATATATTCTCCCATCCTGCCCTAATGAGTATCCATCCTGCCCCATATGATCTCCACATCCTGCCCCATCTGTCTCCATCGTATCCATCCTGCCACATGATCCTGCCCCATCTGTCTCCAATCCTGCCTCCAGTGTATCCAATCATGCCCGTATCACCATTCTGCCCCGTCTCCAATCATGCCCCCTGTGTCTCAATTCTGCCCCATCTGTCTCCAGTCATGCCCCAGTGTTTCCAGTCATGCCGCCATGTCTGTCATCCTGCCCCCTGTGTCTCCAATCATGCCCCATTTCTCCATTCTGCCCCTGTGTCCAGCAATCTGCCCGTGTCCAGCAATCTGCCCCTGTGTCCAGCAATCTGTCCCTGTGTCCAGCTTTCTGCCCGTGTCCAGCTTTCTGCCCGTGTCAGGCTTTCTGCCCCTGTATGCAGCGTTCTGCCCGTGTCCAGCATTCTGCCCGTGTCCAGCGTTCTGCCCCTGTGTGCAGCTTTCTGCCCGTGTCCAGCATTCTGCCCCTGTGTCCAGCTTTCTGCCCCTGTGTCCAGCTTTCTGCCCGTGTCCATCTTTCTGCCCCTGTGTCCACCTTTCTGCCCCTGTGTGCAGCGTTCTGCCCGTGTCCAGCATTCTGCCCGTGTCCAGCGTTCTGCCCCTGTGTGCAGCTTTCTGCCCGTGTCCAGCTTTCTGACCCTGTGTTCAGCTTTCTGCCCCTGTGTCCAGCTTTCTGCCCCTGTGTCCAGCTTTCTGCCCGTGTCCAGCTTTCTGCCCCTGTGTCCAGCTTTCTGCCCTTGTGTCCAGCTTTCTGCCCTTGTGTCCAGATTTCTGCCCCCGTGTCCAGCTTTCTGCCCGTGTCCAGCTTTCTGCCCGTGTCCAGCTTTCTGCCCCCTGTGCCCAGCTTTCTGCCCCCCCGTGCCCAGCTTTCTGCCCCCCCTGTGCCCAGCTTTCTGCCCCCCCTGTGCCCAGCTTTCTGCCCCCCATGCCCAGCTTTCTTCCCCCCCGTGTCCAGCTTTCTGTCCCCCCGTGTCCAGCTTTCTGCCCCCCCCTGTGTCCAGCTTTCTGCCCCCCGTGTCCAGCTTTCTGCCCCCTGTGTCCAGCTTTCTGCCCCTGTGTCCAGCAAATCTGCCCCTGTGTCCAGCAATCTGCCCCTGTGTCCAGCTTTCTGCCCCTGTGTCCAGCTTTCTGCCCCTGTGTCCAGCTTTCTGCCCCTGTGCCCAGCTTTCTGCCCGTGTCCAGCATTCTGCCCGTGTCCAGCTTTCTGCCCCTGTGTGCAACTTTCTGCCCGTGTCCAGCGTTCTGCCCGTGTTCAGCGTTCTGCCAGTGTCCAGCGTTCTGCCCGTGTTCAGCTTTCTGCCCCTGTGTGCAGCTTTCTGCCCCTGTGCCCAACTTTCTGCCCCCCCTGTGTCCAGCGTTCTGCCCCTGTGCGCAGCTTTCTGCCCGTGCCCAGCTTTCTGCCCCTGTGCCCAGCTTTCTGCCCCCTCTGTGTCCAGCTTTCTGCCCCCTCTGTGTCCAGCTTTCTGCCCCCCTGTGTCCAGCTTTCTGCCCCCCGTGTCCAGCTTTCTGCCTCCTGTGTCCAGCTTTCTGCTCCCTCTGTGTCCAGCTTTCTTCCCCCTCTGTGTCCAGCTTTCTGCCCCTGTGTCCAGCGTTCTGCCCGTGTCCAGCGTTCTGCCCCTGTGCACAGCTTTCTGCCCCTGTGCCCAGCTTTCTGCCCCCCCCTGTGTCCAGCGTTCTGCCCCTGTGCCCAGCTTTCTACCCCCTCTGTGTCCAGCTTTCTGCCCCCCCCTGTGTCCAGCTTTCTGCCCCCCCCCGTGTCCAGCTTTCTGCCCCCCCGTGTCCACCAGCTTTCTGCCCCCCCCGTGTCCACCAGCTTTCTGCCCCCCCTGTGTTTAGCTTTCTGCCCCTCCTGTGTCCAGCTTTCTGCCCCCCGTGTCCAGCTTTCTGCCCCCCCTGTGTCCAGCTTTCTGCCCCCCCTGTGTCCAGCTTTCTGCCCCCCCCTGTGTCCAGCTTTCTGCCCCCCATGTCCAGCTTTCTGCCTCCCGTGTCCAGCTTTCTGCCCCTGTGTCCAGAGTTCTGCCCCCCCTGTGTCCAGTT
This sequence comes from Ranitomeya imitator, assembly GCF_032444005.1. NCBI lineage: Eukaryota > Metazoa > Chordata > Amphibia > Anura > Dendrobatidae > Ranitomeya > Ranitomeya imitator. Next base: position 1,126,362,809 of record NC_091282.1, on the reverse strand, counting down.
TTCTGCCCCCGTGTCCAGCTTTCTGCCCCCCCTGTGTCCAGCTTTCTGCCCCCTTGTGTCCAGCTTTCTGCCAACCCTGTGTTCAGCTTTCTGCCCCCCTGTGTCCAGCTTTCTGCCCCCCCTGTGCCCAGCTTTCTGCCCCCTCTGTGTCCAGCTTTCTGCCCCCTCTGTGTCCAGCTTTCTGCCCCCTCTGTGTCCAGCTTTCTGCCCCCTCTGTGTCCAGCTTTCTGCCCCCTCTGTGTCCAGCGTTCTGCCCCCTCTGTGTCCAGCTTTCTGCCCCCTCTGTGTCCAGCGTTCTGCCTGTGTCCAGCGTTCTGCCCGTGTCCAGCATTCTGCCCCTGTGCGCAGCTTTCTGCCCCTGTGCCCAGCTTTCTGCCCCCGTGTCCAGCTTTCTGCCCCCCCGTGTCCAGCTTTCTGCCCCCCCCTGTGTCCAGCTTTTTGCCCCCCCCCCCGTGTCTAGCTTTCTGCCCCCCTGTGTCCAGCTTTCTGCCCCCCCTGTGTCCAGCTTTCTGCCCCCCCCTGTGTCCAGCTTTCTGCCCCCCCTGTGTCCAGCTTTACTGCCCTGGGCCCCCCAGGATCGCCGCTCTCAATTAAAAAAAAAAAAAAAACAAGTTCTGCTTACCTGCCGTGCTCCTGCTCTCTCCACGCAGCTGCAGCGTGCACTCGCCGGCGACTGACAATGACGGCAGACGCCGGCGACCTGCACGCTGCGGCTGGCGGCTGTTAACTATTGACGTGCGGGCGCGGGCCCACACGTCATTAGCGTTAAACAGCTGCAGCGCCGGCCGCCGCTAAGGGCCCGGTTCAGCCTGCGGCTGCCCGATGCGGGCCCCCTCTGCTCACCGGGCCCCATACGCCAGTCACGGCTGTAATGCCCTGATGGCGGCCCTGTGGTTTATTGATGATGTGACTGAAAACAGATGCAGCCGGATGAATTCTGAAGTGCACAGAGCTAGAGCTACACTTTCTGCTCAGATTCAACCAAATGCATTGATTGGATGGTGCTTCAGAGTACAGATGGACAATGACCTAAATCATACTGAAAAAGCAACCTAGGACTTTTTTTTAGGGCAAAGAAGTGGAATATTCTGCAATTGGTGACTTTGATGGCATCCAGACTTCAGGCAGTCCTGCAAAGTGTTCTCTACAAAGTATTCAAAATGAATATTTTATTCATGGTAAAGTTAAGATGAAGAAGCTTTGTTGAAAAATTGTTACAATTCCTAAGTGTTTCACACAATATTTTCAATCAACCCTTTCATTAAACTATTTAATTAACTAAGTCTACACTTCAATTGCATCTCTGTTGTTTCATTTTAAATTAAAAATAGTGTTTTGCAGAGCCAAAATCAGAAAGATTCAGTCACTGTCCAAATGTTTCTGGACCTAACTGTATGTTCTGCACCATTGTACCAGAAAACCGGACAAGTTTTGCAGTTTTTGAAATTCTGGCTAGTATAGCAACAATGACCAGGTCTTGTCCAAAGTCGCTGAGACCACTAACTTTTCCCACACTAATGAGGTTTCACACTGAAATTAGTTTGATGAAAACACTGAATTTCCATAAGGTAACCTCCATTTGTAAATGAACATTATTTTCTATTACGAGCCCTTTTGGTAATGAACCCAGACCTCTTGAGTATCCTGCCTCACAGTATGTACATGAGTAGTGAGTAGTGACTAGCGTCACACTGAGTTGTGAATAGCGTCACTTTATAATTATTAAATATAAGCCTTCGAAATGTTGTGATTTGAAAATGTGTTAAAAATGACCACTCAATACATCCAGATATATTCCTTGATGGGTCTAATTTCCAAATTGGGATCACATGTGGGTGATTTCCACTGTTTAGGCACATCAGGGGCTCTCCAAATGCAACATGGCTTCCTCTAATGATTCCAGCAAATTTTGGTTCAAAAAGTGAAATTCTGCTTCTTCCCTTCTGAGCATTGCCATGCACCCAAACAGTAGTTTCCCCCCACATAAGAGGTATGGGAGTACTCAGGAGAAATTGAACAAACAAATTGTATCATGCAATTTCTCCTGTTACCCTTGTAAAAATAAAAAAATGAGACTAAAATAATTTTTTGTGGGAAAAATTAAATTTTTTGTTTTCACAGCTCAACAGTATAAATTTCTGTGAATCACCTGAGGGGTCAAGATGCTCACCAGACCTTTAGATAAGTTCGTTGAGGGGTGTAGTTTCCAAAATGGGGTCACTTGTATGAGGTTTCCACTGCTTAGGCACATCAAGTGCTCTCCAAACGCATCATGGCGTCTCCTCTCGATTCCAGACAATTTTGTGTTAAAAAAGTCAAACGGTGCTCCATTCCTTCAATGCTCTTCCATGCGCCCAGACAGTACCTTATCCAGTGTGTTCAGGAGAAATTGAACAACAAATTTTGTTTTTCATTTTCTCCTTTTACCCTCGTGAATATAAAGAAATTTGGGTATGAAGTAAAATTTTTGTGAAACAGTCAAATGTAAAAATTCCTGTGAAGCACATGAATGGTAAATAAACTTCTTGAATGTTATTTTGAGCACCTTGAGGGGTGCAGTTTTTAGAATGGTGTCACTTTTGGGTATTTTCTGTCCTACAGTATAGCCCTTCAAGGTCACTTCAAATGTGATGTGGTCCCCAAAAAAATTGTTTGGTAAATTTTGTTGGAAAAATTAGAAATTGCTGGTTAACTTTTAACCCTTATAACAAAAAAATTATATTTCATAAATTGTGCTGATGTGAAGTAGACATGTGGGAAATATTATTTATTAACTATTTTGTGTGACATATATCTCCAATTTAAGGGCATAAAAATTAAAAGTTTGAAAATTGCAACATTTTCAAAACTTTTGTCAAATTTCCTATATTTTTTATAAATAAACGCAAGACATATCAAAGAAATATTACCACTATCACGAAGTACAATATGTCATGAGAAAAAATTCTCAGTATCAATGGGATCCGTTCAAGCTTTCCAGAGTTATTACCTCATAAAGTAACACTGCTCAGAATTGTAAAATTTGCCTGGTTATGAAGGTGAAAACAGGCTTGGGGGTTGAAATGATTAAGTGGAGGTACTGATGTCCTCTGATCAACTCCTTCAACCTCCTCCCTGCCATTCTTTATAGGACTAAGATCTGGGGAATAAAGGCCAGGAAGGCAAGAAAAACTTGCTGTCATGTTCTTGAAACCAGTTTGAGACTTCATAAAATCTCCTGGGATGGTGCATTTCCCTGATGCAAGTTGAATTCTGTCTTAGTATAAACAGCTACCATAAAGGATACTTATCCTCTTAAGGACTAGGCCACTTTTCGTTTTTGCACCTTCATTTTTTCTTCCCCTTATTCTAAGAGCCATAACTTTTTTATTTTTCCATAATCATAGCCGTGTGAGGGCTTGATGTTTGTGATACAAGTTGTACTTTTGAATGACACCATCCATTTTATCATGTGTTGTATTGGAAAGCGGGAAAAAATTTTTTGAGGGAGTCAAAATGGCAAAGAAAACACAATTTTGCAATTGTGGTTTGAGTTTTTTATTTTCAGTGTTTATGTAAGGCTAGGTTCACATTGCGGCATAACACGGTGTAACGTAGTCCGTTAACGCCACCATTGAATGCAATGGTGAACGCATCGCATTGAGTGACGGACCCAAGACATGGGCTGCAGCGTTTCCGGGTCTGTCACTGCTAGTGCAGATGGAGCTAGCAGATGCTCCATCTGCGCTAGCATGATGTAGCGCAGGCACTTGCGCTAGCAGCAGCCCGTTAGCGTATGTGCTGGACGGGCTGCTGCTAACGCAATGTGAACCTAGCCTTACAGTAAAAATGACATGGCCGTAAGATTACTGCATCCATCATCTGCTGTCAAAAATGTGCTCATTTTTGTTCACTAGAGTTCTGTTTTTTTCTTTTCTCCTTAAACACCAATGGCGCATTTAACTGCTCATCTGCTGTTAAAGCAGATGCATGCTAAGGAGCAATGTGGTATGCATTTGACCATGTTAGTTGGACACCAGCATTGAGCCTGAACGTAATTTGATTGACCTTTCACCCCCTGTTGGTCAGAACAATTCTTGACATCCTTCTCTGGCTACTTTTGTTGAAAAGTTGTATACATCCCCATGACTTGTTTTTGCTGGTTGTTTTTCCTTGCTCATACCATTTTCAATATATGGTTAAGACCATAAATATTTGGACAGTGACACAAGTTTTGACATTTTAGCTCTTTACCAATACATATTTAAGATACAGTTCTATATTCAATATGGTCTTAAAGTGCAGACTCTCAGCTTTAATTTGAGTGTATTCACATCCTACCTGTAGTAAGGATTTAGGAATTATAACTCTTTAACATTGAGCTGCCTCTTTTTAAAATGACCAAAAGTAATTGGATAATTATATGACAAGCTCTTTAATGGGTGGCATGGACTATTCCCTCATTAATCCATCAACTAAGCAGGTGAAAGGTCTGGAGCTGATGCCAGATATGGAATTTGCATTTGGAAGCTGTTGCTGTGAACCCACAATATGCAGTCAAAGGAGCTCTCCATGGAAGATAAACAGACTGTCTTTAGGCTGAAAAAAGGAGAAATCCATTAGATAGATAGCAGAAATGTTAGGAGTGGCCAAATCAACAGTTTGGTACATTCTGCAAAAAAAAGAGCATACTGGTAAACTTGGTAACTGAAAAAGGCCTGGATGTCCATGGAAGACAACAATGGTGGATGTTCAGTATCTAAGTCTACCATAAAGAGAAGACTTTATGAGAGCAAATACAGAGCGTTCATCACAAGGTGTAAACTATTAATCAGCCTTAAAAATAAAAAGACCAGATTAGACTTTACCAAAAAAATCTATAAGAAGTCAGCCCAGTTCTGGAAAAGCATTTTTTGGACAGATGAAATGAAGATTAAACTGTACCACAATGATGGGAAGAAGAAAGTATGGAGAAGCCTTGGAACGACTCATGATGCAAAGCGCATCATATTGTTCACGTAATAATTAGAGATTGTGAGCACCGACCTGATCCATAGAACTAGGATCTATCTCTGTCGCATGGATTAACCCAGAAGGTGGAGATGCCAGGGTCATGTACGTTGTTATGCTCCTATCTTAACCCTTCTCTGTTCCCTACCCCATCCAGGGAGGTGTGAGGCCGAAGTGTATAGTATTACACTAACTAGACTGCCAGGCAGAGATAAAAGAAATCTACAATCATACAAATACACTCACAAAACAAAAAGTGGGACACAGGGGAAAAATAGGAAGGAGAAAGCAAATGGGAAAGGATGAGGATAAACTTGCAAACCAATACCACTCAGAAATCTCTTGAACAACTCTCCAACCGCCTACTCCAAACACAGAATTTCTCCTGCAAACCAAACCAGGAAGTGTGAACCAGGACTGGAAATTCCTAAGCACCAGTGGTGAGCATATATACCAGATCAGAGTGGCCAACACACAACAACTGAGGCAATTCAGGATGGAGAGCTGTAGGAGATCAACTGAACTAATTAAACCCTTGAAATGAGCATGGGAAAACCTGTACTGTTTAATAGGATGATGAAGCAGTTCTAATTGTGCAGATGTTCGTGTAACCAGACGCCGCCACGATCTTCTGGCCCCTCTCTGTCGCAGTATCCCCATGAATATATTCTCTGTAAAACATGGTGAAGGCAGTGTAGTGGCATGGGCATGCATCCCTTCCAATTGCACTGGATCATTATGGTTTATCAGGGCTGCCACTAGAAATTTCAGGGCCCCATACTGGCTAAATTTCCGGGGCCCCCTTGAGACTCCGCCCAGGCTCCACCCCAGCCCCGCCTCCACGCTCCACCCCTCAAACTGTCCACAGTCCCACCACTCTTTCTTGGAAAAACTCCACTTCTCACCTATCACACATTAACAGTTCCCATCACCAGATCACACATATAGCCAGCAGCTTTTGTTTTGGCCAAAAGATTTTTTAAGCCACCAAAATGACAAGGTAGACACTTTTGGCCGGGCCCTACTCTACTGTAACCTATTAAACATTTGTTAAAATATGAAATACAATTTAGGTATATTTTTATTTATTTTTCAATTTTTAAAATGACCTATAATACCACATACAAGGAACAAATACCACAGCACCATGACCAGACACCATATCACCACAGTGACCTATAATACTATCTACAAGGCACAAATACCGCCACACCATGACCAGATGACATATTACCACCACAGGGATCGAATAATATCAAATACAAGGAACAAATACCACAACATCATGACCAGACCACATATTACCACTACCACATAGTGACTGAATACTACAATACTGATCAATAATAAAAAACACAATACTATCACCATCAGTGCCATTATACACAGGAGATCTGTACTTAGTATGCAGTGTCTGTGTACAGGTAATACAGTGATCACCAGTGACATTATACACAGGAGCTCTGTATATAGTGTATAGGTAATCCAGTGATCACTGGTGACATTATACACAGGACCTCTGTATATAGTATACAGTGTATAGTGTCAGTGTATAGGTAACACACTGACTCACCAGTGACGTCTCTAGGTGAAGTCCTTCATCTTTCATCCAGCACAGACCGCCATCACTTCATCCAGCCAGGACTCGTCTCTGCAGGAAATAACACCGTTATCTCGAGTTCCACTTGCAGAACACATTACTTAATTTTCCCAACTTCTACATTACACCACATGAAGAAGGCGACATAGTATCACTCTACACAGTAATAGGACTGCCCCCCCATTTAGAACAGTATACTCAAAAAATAAAATAAATGCATCACTGCAGTAATAATATCCCTTAATTAGCCCCTATGGTAATAATATTCGCCATCCTAGCCCCTGTGTGTCTCATTCCTGGCGTCAGCCATATATTCTCCCATCCTGCCCTAATGAGTATCCATCCTGCCCCATATGATCTCCACATCCTGCCCCATCTGTCTCCATCGTATCCATCCTGCCACATGATCCTGCCCCATCTGTCTCCAATCCTGCCTCCAGTGTCTCCAATCATGCCCGTATCACCATTCTGCCCCGTCTCCAATCATGCCCCCTGTGTCTCAATTCTGCCCCATCTGTCTCCAGTCATGCCCCAGTGTTTCCAGTCATGCCGCCATGTCTGTCATCCTGCCCCCTGTGTCTCCAATCATGCCCCATTTCTCCATTCTGCCCCTGTGTCCAGCAATCTGCCTGTGTCCAGCAATCTGCCCCTGTGTCCAGCAATCTGTCCCTGTGTCCAGCTTTGTGCCCGTGTCCAGCTTTCTGCCCGTGTCAGGCTTTCTGCCCCTGTGTGCAGCATTCTGCCCGTGTCCAGCATTCTGCCCAAGTCCAGCGTTCTGCCCCTGTGTGCAGCTTTCTGCCGGTGTCCAGCTTTCTGCCCCTGTGTCCAGCTTTCTGCCCCTGTGTGCAGCGTTCTGCCCGTGTCCAGCATTCTGCCCGTGTCCAGCGTTCTGCCCCTGTGTGCAGCTTTCTGCCCGTGTCCAGCTTTCTGCCCCTGTGTTCAGCTTTCTGCCCCTGTGTCCAGCTTTCTGCCCCTGTGTCCAGCTTTCTGCCCGTGTCCAGCTTTCTGCCCCTGTGTCCAGCTTTCTACCCTTGTGTCCAGCTTTCTGCCCTTGTGTCCAGATTTCTGCCCCCGTGTCCAGCTTTCTGCCTGTGTCCAGCTTTCTGCCCGTGTCCTGCTTTCTGCCCCCTGTGCCCAGCTTTCTGCCCCCCCGTGCCCAGCTTTCTGCCCCCCCTGTGCCCAGCTTCCTGCCCCCCCCTGTGCCCAGCTTTCTGCCCCCCATGCCCAGCTTTCTGCCCCCCGTGTCCAGCTTTCTGACCCCCGTGTCAGGCTTTCTGCCCCCCCTGTGTCCAGCTTTCTGCCCCCCGTGTCCAGCTTTCTGCCCCCCTGTGTCCAGCTTTCTGCCCCTGTGTCCAGCAATCTGCCCCTGTGTCCAGCAATCTGCCCCTGTGTCCAGCAATCTGCCCCTGTGTCCAGCTTTCTGCCCCTGTGTCCAGCTTCCTGCCCCTGTGCCCAGCTTTCTGCCCGTGTCCAGCTTTCTGCCCGTGTCCAGCATTCTGCCCGTGTCCAGCTTTCTGCCCCTGTGTGCAACTTTCTGCCCGTGTCCAGCGTTCTGCCCGTGTTCAGCGTTCTGCCCGTGTCCAGCATTCTGCCCGTGTCCAGCGTTCTGCCCCTGTGCGCAGCTTTCTGCCCCCCCTGTGTCCAGCTTTCTGCCACCCCTGTGTCCAGCTTTCTGCCACCCCTGTGTCCAGCGTTCTGCCCCTGTGCGCAGCTTTCTGCCCGTGCCCAGCTTTCTGCCCCTGTGCCCAGCTTTCTGCCCCCTCTGTGTCCAGCTTTCTGCCCCCTCTGTGTCCAGCTTTCTGCCCCCCTGTGTCCAGCTTTCTGCCCCCTCTGTGTCCAGCTTTCTGCCCCCTCTGTGTCCAGCTTTCTGCCCCTGTGTCCAGCGTTCTGCCCGTGTCCAGCGTTCTGCCCCTGTGCACAGCTTTCTGCCCCTGTGCCCAGCTTTCTGCCCCCCCGTGTCCAGCGTTCTGCCCCTGTGCCCAGCTTTCTACCCCCTCTGTGTCCAGCTTTCTGCCCCCCCGTGTCCAGCTTTCTGCCCCCCCCGTGTCCAGCTTTCTGCCCCCCCGTGTCCACCAGCTTTCTGCCCCCCCCCTGTGTTTAGCTTTCTGCCCCTCCTGCGTCCAGCTTTCTGCCCCCCCTGTGTCCAGCTTTCTGCCCCCCATATCCAGCTTTCTGCCCCCCGTGTCCAGCTTTCTGCCCCTGTGTCCAGAGTTCTGCCCCCGCTGTGTCCAGTTTTCTGCCCCCGTGTCCAGCTTTCTGCCCCCCCTGTGTCCAGCTTTCTGCCCCCTTGTGTTCAGCTTTCTGCCCCCCCTGTGTTCAGCTTTCTGCCCCTGTGTCCAGCTTTCTGCCCCCCCTGTGTCCAGCTTTCTGCCCCCCCTGTGTCCAGCTTTCTGCCCCCGTGTCCAGCTTTCTGCCCCCCTGTGTCCAGCTTTCTGCCCCCCCTGTGCCCAGCTTTCTGCCCCCCCTGTGTCCAGCTTTCTGCCCCCTCTGTGTCCAGCTTTCTGCCCCCTCTGTGTCCAGCTTTCTGCCCCCTCTGTGTCCAGCTTTCTGCCCCCTCTGTGTCCAGCGTTCTGCCCCCTCTGTGTCCAGCTTTCTGCCCCCTCTGTGTCCAGCGTTCTGCCCGTGTCCAGCGTTCTGCCCGTGTCCAGCGTTCTGCCCCTGTGCGCAGCTTTCTGCCCCTGTGCCCAGCTTTCTGCCCCCGTGTCCAGCTTTCTGCCCCCCCCGTGTCCAGCTTTCTGCCCCCCCTGTGTCCAACTTTTTGCCCCCCCCCCGTGTCCAGCTTTCTGCCCCCCTGTGTCCAGCTTTCTGCCCCCCCTGTGTCCAGCTTTCTGCCCCCCCCTGTGTCCAGCTTTCTGCCCCCCCTGTGTCCAGCTTTACTGCCCTGGGCCCCCCAGGATCGCCGCTCTCAATTAAAAAAAAAAACAAAACAAGTTCTGCTTACCTGCCGTGCTCCTGCTCTCTCCACGCAGCTGCAGCGTGCACTCGCCGGCGACTGACAATGACGGCAGACGGCGCGGGCCCACACGTCAATAGCGTTAAACAGCTGCAGCGCCGGCCGCCGCTAAGGGCCCGGTTCAGCCTGCGGCTGCCGGTAGGGGCCCGGTGAGCAGGTAAGAGGGGGCCCGATGCGGGCCCCCTCTGCTCACCGGGCCCCATACGCCAGTCACGGCTGTAATGCCCTGATGGCGGCCCTGTGGTTTATTGATGATGTGACTGAAGACAGATGCAGTCGGATGAATTCTGAAGTGCACAGAGCTAGAGCTACACTTTCTGCTCAGATTCAACCAAATGCATTGATTGGATGGTGCTTCAGAGTACAGATGGACAATGACCCAAATCATACTGAAAAAGCAACCTAGGAGTTTTTTTTAGGGCAAAGAAGTGGAATATTCTGCAATGGCTGACTCCGTTACCAGATCTCAACCCCGTTGAGCATGCATTTCACATGCTTAAGAAAAAACTTAAGGCAGAAAGACCCAAAAACAAGCAACAACTGAAGTCAGCTGCAGAAAAGGCAGGCCTTTACTGCAGCTGACTTCAGTTGTTGCTTGTTTTTGGTCTTTCTGCCTTAAGCATCACAAAGCATCACAAAGGTGGAAACTCAGCTTTTGGTGACTTTGATGGCATCCAGACTTCAGGCAGTCCTGCAAAGTGTTCTCTACAAAGTATTCAAAATGAATATTTTATTCATGGTAAAGTTAAGATGAAGAAGCTTTGTTGAAAAATTGTTACAATTCCTAAGTGTTTCACACAATATTTTCAATCAACCCTTTCATTAAACTATTTAATTAACTAAGTCTACACTTCAATTGCATCTCTGTTGTTTCATTTTAAATTAAAAATAGTGTTTTGCAGAGCCAAAATCAGAAAGATTCAGTCACTGTCCAAATGTTTCTGGACCTAACTGTATGTTCTGCACCATTGTGCCAGAAAACCGGACAAGTTTTGCAGTTTTTGAAATTCTGGCTAGTATAGCAACAATGACCAGGTCTTGTCCAAAGTCGCTGAGACCACTAACTTTTCCCACACTAATGAGGTTTCACACTGAAATTAGTTTGATGAAAACACTGAATTTCCATAAGGTAACCTCCATTTGTAAATGAACATTATTTTCTATTACGAGCCCTTTTGGTAATGAACCCAGACCTCTTGAGTATCCTGCCTCACAGTATGTACATGAGTAGTGAGTAGTGACTAGCGTCACACTGAGTTGTGAATAGCGTCACTTTATAATTATTAAATATAAGCCTTCGAAATGTTGTGATTTGAAAATGTGTTAAAAATGACCACTCAACCATTTCTTTTTGCTATCTTTCTTTCTGGGAAAGCTTGATAATCATCTCCCAAAGAGGTCAGACTCATCACACATTTTTCTCAAATTCTGAATGCCTAGATGAATTTCTTTCAAATGAATCGCTTATTTAGGGAACTAATTTGGGGTATGCAATCTCCTAGAATTAAGTTAGAAACATTGCGAAGAGAGAAGAGCAATGGAGGTCTGGCAGTCCCAAATCCTTGGGTGTACTTCATAGCTGCTCTGCTCCAACATATTTGAGGCTAGGATGATCCTGACGGTGGGGGGGCTTCATGCTGCATATTACAACATCACTTTAATTCCCCCAGACTTTATGAAGCTTTAGTCACACAAACTAAAGGCCCGACAAATATACTCCCTACTATAGCTCTAATTCATCGACTGTGGTGGAAAGCTGAGAGATGGAGTGTATACAAGGAACAACTCAATACATCTCTTTTTTGGAAACCCCATGGCTGCCTAATTTATCTGGCTAACAAGGTGTGAAATAGCGCTTACCACATGTGTTGGGGGACACTCGCTTTGCAAGGGGATACACTCAGACAGGCACGGTTTTTAACTTAAACAGTCTATCCGGTTCATTTTATGCAGCATAAACTGGGACATGCACACTTCATTATATACATTTCATATATATATATGGCTTCAACTTACAGACACTAAACATGCTGGACTTCTCACTTCGTCCAGTTACCATGGATGACCGTACACCGAACAGTTCATCAATGTCCGTGGAACGCAACAAGCACCAACAGTCTGTTCCACTGGCAGATATGTCTCTGCTGTTATGATAGCACCCTTTCCGGGAATTACCTTTCTGGAGCTCCTGCTATTGATCACGAGAACTGGCAGGACATTTTGGATAGGGCTCCTCAAATTTCCTTAAGTGAATCCCACAAATTGTCTCAACTATATCTAATTCATCAGGTGCAGTGATGAACAAAAGTTTTGCTTTTTTTTTATTTAAAAAGTGTGATTACTTTTATCTGGTTGTTGTGACGCAATTTTCCTGGTGATTTTAGTAAACCAGAAGTGATTCGCAGCTATAAAGGTACCGTCACACATAGCGACGCTGCAGCGATACCGACAACGATCCGGATCGCTGCAGCGTCGCTGTTTGGTCGCTGGAGAGCTGTCACACAGACAGCTCTCCAGCGACCAACGATCCCGAGGTCCCCGGTAACCAGGGTAAACATCGGGTAACTAAGCGCAGGGCCGCGCTTAGTAACCCGATGTTTACCCTGGTTACCATCCTAAAAAGTAAAAAAACAAACGCTACATACTTACCTACAGCCGTCTGTCCTCGGTGCTCTGCTTCTCTGGTCTGGCTGTGAGCGCCGGGCAGCCAGAAAGCAGAGCGGTGACGTCACCGCTCTGCTTTCCGGCTGACCGACGCTCACAGCCAGAGCAGGAGGAGTGCAGAGCACAGCGCTGGAGGACAGACGGCTGTAGGTAAGTATGTACGGTTTGTTTTTTTACTTTTAGGATGGTAACCAGGGTAAACATCGGGTTACTAAGCGCGGCCCTGCGCTTAGTTACCCGATGTTTACCCTGGTTACCAGCAAAGACATCGCTGAATCGGTGTCACGCACGCCGATTCAGCGATGTCTACGGGGAGTCCAGCGACGAAATAAAGTTCTGGACTTTCTTCCCCGACCAGCGATCTCCCAGCAGGGGCCTGATTGCTGCTGCCTGTCACACTGGACGATATCGCTAGCGAGGACGCTGCAACGTCACGGATCGCTAGCGATATCGTCTACTGTGACAGTACCTTTAGGATGAATATTGTGTTTGACATCGTTTTATCCCTTTATGTGTTAGTTTTCAATGCCTACAATTTAAATAGTTTTTTGTTTGTGTTTTTTTGGTTAAAACATGGCAAAGACAAAGCCAAGTTTATCACCAGATGTCAGGAAGCTTATCTCCTTTACTCCCAAGGGTGGTGTGCACGTTAATGACCGGGCCAATTTTTACAATTCTGTCCACTGTCCCTTTATGATGTTATAACTCTGGAACACTTCAACGGATCGTGATGATTTTGACATTGTTTTCTCGTCGTGACATATTGTACTTCATGATAGTGGTAAAATTTATTTGATATTACCTTCCTTTACTTGTGAAAAAACGGAAATTTGGCAAAGATTTTGAAAATTTTGCAATTTTCCAACTTTGAATTTTTATGCCCTTAAATCACAGAGATATGTCACACAAATTACTTAATAAGTAACATATCCCACATGTCTACTTTACATCAGCACAATTTTGGAACCCAATTTTTTTTATGTTAGGGAGTTATAAGGGTTAAAATTTGACCAGCAATTTCTCATTTTTACAACACCATTTTTTTTTAGGGGCCACATCACATTTGAAGTCACTTTGAGGGGTCTATATGATAGAAAAGACCCAAGTGTGACACCATTCTAAAAACTGCACATCTCAAAGTACTTATAACCACAATCAAGAAGTTTATTAACCCTTCAGGTGCTTCACAGGAATGTTTGGAATGTTTTAAAAAAATGAACATTTCACTTTGCTTCACAAAAAATTTACTTCAGCTCCAATTTGTTTTATTTTACTAAGGGTAACAGGAGAAATTGGACGCCAAAAGTTGTTGTCCAATTTGTCCTGAGTACGCTGAAACCCTATATGTGGGGTAAACCACTGTTTGTGCGCATGGCAGAGCTCGGAAGGGAAGGAGCGCCATTTGACTTTTCAATGCAAAATTGACTGGAATTGAGATGGGACGCCATGTCGCGTTTGGAGAGCCCCTGATGTGCCTAAACATTGAAACTCCCCACAAGTGGCACCATTTTGGAAAGTAGACCCCTAAGGAACTTATCTAGATGTGTCGTAAGCACTTTGACCCACTAAGTGCTTCACAGAAGTTTATAATGTAGAGCCGTAAAAATAAAAAATCATATTTTTTCACAAAAATTAATTTTTCACCCCCAATTTTTTATTTTCCCAAGGGTAACAGAAGAAATTGGACCCCAAAAGTTGTTGTGCAATTTGTTCTGAGTACGCTGATACCCCATATGTGGGGGTAAACCACTCTTTAGGCGCATGGCAGAGCTCAGAAGGGAAGGAGCGCCGTTTGACTTTTCAATGCAAAATTGACTGGAATTGAGATGGGATGCCATATCGCGTTTGGAGAGCCCCTGATGTGCCTAAACATTGAAACCCCCACAAGTGGCACCATTTTGGAAAGGAGACCCCCTAAGGAACTTATCTAGAAGTGTGGTGAGCACTTTGACCCACCAAGTGCTTCACAGAAGTTTATAATGTAGAGCCGTAAAAATAAAAAATCATATTTTTTCACGAAAATGATCTTTTTGCCCCCAATTTTTTATTTTCCCAATGGTTACAGAAGAAACTGGACCCCAAATGTTGTTTTACAATTTGTCCTGAGTACGCTGATACCCCATATGTGGGGGTAAACCACTGTTTGGGCGCATGGCAGAGCTCGGAAGGGAAGGAGCGCAATTTGACTTTTCAATGCAAAATTGACTGGAATTGAGATGGGATGCCATGTCGCGTTTGGAGAGCCCCTGATGTGCCTAAACATTGAAACTCCCCACAAGTGGCACCATTTTGGAAAGAAGACCCCCTAAGGAACTTATCTAGATGTGTCGTAAGCACTTTGACCCACTAAGTGCTTCACAGAAGTTTATAATGTAGAGCCGTAAAAATAAAAAATCATATTTTTTCACAAAAATTAATTTTTCACCCCCAATTTTTTATTTTCCCAAGGGTAACAGAAGAAATTGGACCCCAAAAGTTGTTGTGCAATTTGTTCTGAGTACGCTGATACCCCATATGTGGGGGTAAACCACTGTTTAGGCGCATGGCAGAGCTCAGAAGGGAAGGAGCGCCATTTGACTTTTCAATGCAAAATTGACTGGAATTGAGATGGTATGCCATGTCACGTTTGGAGAGCCCCTGATGTGCCTAAACATTGAAACCCCCACAAGTGGCACCATTTTGGAAAGTAGACCCCCTAGGGAACTTATCTAGATGTGTCGTAAGCACTTTGACCCACTAAGTGCTTCACAGAAGTTTATAATGTAGAGCCGTAAAAATAAAAAATCATATTTTTTCACAAAAATTAATTTTTCACCCCCAAATTTTTATTTTCCCAAGGGTAACAGAAGAAATTGGACCCCAAAAGTTGTTGTGCAATTTGTTCTGAGTACGCTGATACCCCATATGTGGGGGTAAACCACTGTTTAGGCGCATGGCAGAGCTCAGAAGGGAAGGAGCGCCATTTGACTTTTCAATGCAAAATTGACTGGAATTGAGATGGGATGCCATATCGCGTTTGGAGAGCCCCTGATGTGCCTAAACATTGAAACCCCCACAAGTGGCACCATTTTGGAAAGTAGACCCCCTAAGGAACTTATCTAGAAGTGTGGTGAGCACTTTGACCCACCAAGTGCTTCACAGAAGTTTATAATGTAGAGCCGTAAAAATAAAAAATCATATTTTTTCACGAAAATGATATTTTTGCCCCCAATTTTTTATTTTCCCAATGGTTACAGAAGAAACTGCACCCCAAATGTTGTTTTACAATTTGTCCTGAGTACGCTGATACCCCATATGTGGGGGTAAACCACTGTTTGGGTGCATGGCAGAGCTCGGAAGGGAAGGAGCGCAATTTGACTTTTCAATGCAAAATTGACTGGAATTGAGATGGGATGCCATGTCGCGTTTGGAGAGCCCCTGATGTGCCTAAACATTGAAACCCCCACAAGTGGCACCATTTTGGAAAGTAGACCCCCTAAGGAACTTATCTAGAAGTGTGGTGAGCACTTTGACCCACCAAGTGCTTCACAGAAGTTTATAATGTAGAGCCGTAAAAATAAAAAATCATATTTTTTCACGAAAATGATCTTTTTGCCCCCAATTTTTTATTTTCCCAATGGTTACAGAAGAAACTGGACCCCAAATGTTGTTTTACAATTTGTCCTGAGTACGCTGATACCCCATATGTGGGGGTAAACCACTGTTTGGGCGCATGGCAGAGCTCGGAACGGAAGGAGCGCAATTTGACTTTTCAATGCAAAATTGACTGGAATTGAGATGGGATGCCATGTTGCGTTTGGAGAGCTCCTGATGTGCCTAAACATTAAAACCTCCCACAAGTGACACCATTTTGGAAAGAAGACCCCCTAAGGAACTTATCTAGATGTGCTGTGAAAACTTTGAACCTCCAAGTGTTTCACTACAGTTTATAACGCAGAGCCGTGAAAATAAAAATTATTTTTTTCCACAAAAATTATTTTTTAGCCCCCAGTTTTGTATTTTCCCAAGGGTAACAGGAGAAATTGGACCTTAAAAGTTGTTGTCCAATTTGTCCTGAGTACGCTGATACCCCATATGTGGGGGAACCACCGTTTGGGCACATGGCAGAGCTCGGAAGGGAAGAAGCGCCGTTTGGAATGCAGACTTAGATGGATTGGTCTGCAGGCGTCACGTTGCATTTGCAGAGCCTCTGATGTACCTAAACAGTAGAAACCCCCCACAAGTGACCCCATATTGGAAACTAGACCCCCCAAGGAACTTATCTAGATGTGTTGTGTGAACTTTGAACCACCAAGTGTTTCACTACAGTTTATAACGCAGAGCCGTGAAAATATAAAAACATTTTTCTTCCACACAAATTATATTTTAGCTCCTAGTTTTGTATTTTCTGATAGGTAACAGGAGAAATTGGACCTTAAAAGTTGTTGTCCAATTTGTCCCGAGTACGCTGATACCCCATATGTGGGGGAACCACCGTTTGGGCGCATGGCAGACCTCGGAAGGGAAGGAGCGCCGTTTGGAATGCAGACTTAGATGGATTGGTCTGCAGGCGTCACGTTGCATTTGCAGAGCCTCTGATGTACCTAAACAGTAGAAACCCCCCACAAGTGACCCCATATTGGAAACTAGACCCCCCCAAGGAACTTATCTAGATGTGTTGTGAGAACTTTGAATCCCCAAGTGTTTCAATACAGTTTATAACACAGAGCCGTGAAAATAAAAAATCTTTATTTTTTTCCACAAAAATGATTTTTTAGCCCCAATTTTGTATTTTCCCAAGGGTAACAGCAGAAATTGGACCCCAAAAATTGTTGTCCAATTTGTCCTGAGTATGCTGATACCCCATATGTTGGGGTAAACCCCTGTTTGGGCGCAAAGGAGAGGTCAGAAGGGAAGGAGCACTGTTTTACTTTTTCAACGCAGAATTGGCTGGAATTGAGATCGGACGCCATGTCACGTTTGGAGAGCCGCTGATGTGCCTAAACAGGGACGTTCGTGATATCAAGGACGGGCTTACGACATGGGTATGTGTCAGGCATTTGATACGTGTTGACCCATTTGGGTATTTTGAACTATGCACTTTAGGACTACTTAGATCAGGACTTATATACTTTGGATGCCCATATGTTCTGACATAAACTATAATAATAATAATATTTATTTTTATATAGCGCTAACATATTCTGCATCGCTTTACATTTTGCACACATTATCATCACTGTCCCCGATGGGGCTCACAATCTAAATTCTCTATCAGTATGTCTTTGGAATGTGGGAGGAAACCGGAGTGCCCGGGGGAAACCCACGCAAACACGGAGAGAACATACAAACTCTTTGCAGATGTTGTCCTTGGTGGGGTTTGAACCCAGGACTCCAGCGCTGCAAGGCTGCAGTGCTAACCACTGCGCCACCGTGTCGCCCAAAGGAGAGCTCAGAAGGGAAGGAGCACTGTTTTACTTTTCAACGCAGAATTGGCTGGAATTGAGATCGGATGCCATGTCACGTTTGGAGAGCCGCTGATGTGCCTAAACAGTAGAAACCCCCAATTCTAACTGAAACCTTAACCCAAACACACCCTTAACCCTAATGCCAACCATAACCCTAACCACACCCCTAACCCTAATTCCAACCCTTAGCCCAACCGTAAATGTAATCCAAACCCTAACTTTAGCCCCAACCCTAACCCTAATTTTAGCCCCAACCCTAACCCTAACTTTAGCTCCAACCCTAACTTTAACCTCAACCCTAACCCTAATTTTAGCCCCAACCCTAACCCTAATTTTAGCCCCAACGCTAACCCTAACTTTATCCGCAACCCTAACCCTAACTTTAGCCCCAACCCTAACTTTAGTCCCAATCCTAACCCTAACTTTAGTCCCAACCCTAGCCCTAACTTTAGCCCCAACCCTAACCCTAATGGGAAAATGAAAATAAATACATTTTTTAACATTTTATTATTTTTCTCTAACTATGGGGGTGATGAGGGGGGTTTGATTTACTTGTATAGCGTTTTGTTTGCGGATTTTTATGATTGGCAGCCGTCACACACTAAAAGATGCTTTTTATTGCAAAAAATAGTTTTTGCGTCTCCACATTTTGAAAGCTATAATTTTTCCATATTTTGGTTCACAGAGTCATGTGAAGTCTTGTTTTTGCAGGACGAGTTGCCTTTTTTATTGGTACCATTTTCGGGCACGTGACATTTTTTGATCACTTTTTATTCCGATTTTTGTGAGGTAGAATGAACAAAAATCAGCTATTCATGAATTTCTTTTGGGGGGCGCTTATATCATTCCACGTTTGGTAAAATTGATAAAGCAGTTTTATTCATCGGTTCAGTACGATTACAGCGATACCTCATTTATGTCATTTTTATGTTTTGGCGCTTTTATGTGATAAAAACTATTTTATATATAAAATAATTATTTTTGCATCACTTTATTCTGAGGACTATAACTTTTTTATTTTTTCATTGATGATGCTGTATGGTGGCTCATTTTTTGCAGGACAAGATGACATTTTCAGCGGTACCATGGTTATTTATACTCCTCTTTTTTATCGCGTGTTATTCCATTTTTTGTTTGGTGGTATGATAATAAAGCGTAGTTTTTTGCCTCTTTTTTTTACGGTGATCAATAAAGGGGTTAACTAGTGGGACAGTTTGTAGGTCGGGTCGTTACAGACGCGGCGATACTAAATATGTGTACTTTTATTGTTTTTTTATTATTTATATAAAGAAATGTATTTATTGGAACAATATATATATTGTTTTCTATATTTAGGAGTTTTATTTTATTTATTTTTTTTACACATGTAAATATTTTTTTTTTCTTCTTCACTTTGTCCTAGGGGGGACATGACTATATAGGGTCAGTTCGCTGATCTGACACTTTGCTGTCCACAGCTGGGAGGCTTCCCGTAGAGCAGTCTCTTGGAAGCCATGTCCCTGCCAGACCCTGAAGACCTCCGTGGCCATTTTGGATCCGGGCCTGCAGGGAGGAGAAGGTAAGAGACCCTCAGAGCAACGCGATCATATCGCGTTGCTTTTGGGTCTCAGGGAAGCACGCAGGGAGTCCCCTCCCTGCGTGATACTTTCCTATGCCGCTTGAATAGTGCGATCATGTTTGATCGCAGTGTGCCGGGGTTAATGTGCCAGGAGCGGTCCGTGACCGCTCCTGGGACATAGTACCGGATGTCAGCTGCGATAGTCAGCTGACACCCGGCCCCGTCAGCCAAATGGAAAACGTAATGATGCAAGCTACCAAACACCTACAGTAAAACATGGTGAAGACAATGTTATGATTTGGGGCTGCTTTTCTGCATCTGCTATTGGCCCTCTGCATAGAATTGATAGAAATATGAATGCTGCCATGTACAAGGATATTTTGGAGAATGTAATGCTGCCACATGGTAAAACCAAAGTAGGCAGGGGCTGAACATTTCAGCAAGACAATGATCCTAAGCAAACATCCAATTTAGTCAAAAATTTATTAGCGAAGAAAAATGTTCGCTTGTTGCAATGGCCAAGTCAATCACTTGATTTAAACCTTATAGAGCACCTATGGGATAAGTTAGGGCTACGAATTGGGGCCCGTGCCCACAGCAATAAAGATGAATTGTTTGCAGATTTGCAAATGGAATGGAGCAAGATCCCTCAGGATGTCTTTAATACCCTAGTGCCTTCAATGCCGCGTCAGTGTGGTGCAGTAATTAAAGCAAGAGGTTATGCTGCAAAATACTAAGTTATGGCATGATAAACAATTGTAATACTCTCTGTGTTGTGATCAATAAATTGTATATGCAAAACTTTTTCAGTCAGTTTTCTTTAATTAAATTACCATACCTATAATCTAAAGCATTTTGGTTAAAATTAAGGTCTTGCATGATGATGATTTCATACATATACAAATCAGTTTTTATAAAAAATACAAAACTTTTGATCGCCACTGAATGTAGAACCAGGGCCGTATTTAGAGTTTCTGCTGCCCTAGGCACTTTTCGTGCTGCCTCCATCATTGGTGAGTATGACTAATGCAGACCCTGTCGGCAGTGACTTAAGCTACTTTCACATTAGCGATTTTTGCCATTCGCGGAAGATCCGGCAGTTTTTCTGCATCTGCCATGTAGCAGATCACTTACGGCAACACTGCGTTCGGCCTCATTCAATCCCTATGGGACTTGCGGACATGTGCAGCACTTGCGGTTTTGCTGCGATCTGGAAAATGCGGTACTTGCAACAATGGAAAAAAAACAATGGAAAAAAAGTTGCTAGCAGTGTTTTTTTTGTCTTACCACAAGTGCAAAACCGCAAGTGCTGCACATGTCCGCAAGTAGCCATCACTACCTGTCCCTGCACCTTGCTAGCTCATCCCTAACCATCCCTCCCTGAAAAACTACACTCTAAAGCTTAGAAAAACAATTCATTACCTGACATATTCCTAAGATAATGAGGGCTCCAGGCTATGGCGTAAGTGCATTGTTTTCCCTGTGGAGGGATTCTGTTGTGAATTCTGTTGTCGGGCTCCCTCCTGTGGTCATGAATGGTACTTCGGCTGGTTCTGTCCATGGACTTCCTCTGGTGGGTGTTTCTGAGTTTCCTTTCACAGGTGACGAGGTTAATTCGTTAGCTGCTGCTCTATTTAACTCCACTTAGATCTTTGCTCCATGCCACCTGTCAATGTTCCAGTATTGGTCTAGTTCACTCCTGGATCGTTCTTGTGACCTGTCTTCCCATCAGAAGCTAAGTTCCAGCTTGTATTTCTTTGGTTTGCTATTTTTCTGTCCAGCTTGCTATTTAATTTGTTGTCTTGCTTGCTGGAAGCTCTGGGACGCAGAGGGAGCGCCTCCGCACCGTGAGTCGGAGGGTCTTTTTGCGCCCTCTGCGTGGTCTTTTTGTAGGTTTTCGTGCTGACCGCAAAGTAACCTTTCCTATCCTCGGTCTGTTCAGTAAGTCGGGCCTCACTTTGCTTAATCTATTTCATCTCTGTGTTTGTATTTTCATCTTTACTCACAGTCATTATATGTGGGGGGCTGCCTTTTCCTTTGGGGAATTTCTCTGAGGCAAGGTAGGCTTTATTTTTCTATCTTCAGGGCTAGCTAGTTTCTTAGGCTGTGCCGAGTTGCATAGGGAGCGTTAGGCGCAATCCACGGCTATTTCTAGTGTGGTTGATAGGTTTAGGGATTGCGGTCAGCAGAGTTCCCACGTCCCAGAGCTCGTCCTTTATTATCAGTAACTATCAGGTCATTCCGTGTGCTCTTAACCACCAGGTCCATTATTGTCCTGACCACCAGGTCATAACAGGATTCAGGAAGATGGTCGCCAAAGGCGGCGCATGTGCAGAGTGAGATCGCATCTGGACCAAGATCCCAATCTCCGCCTTCAGTGGCCCACAGCTTTAGAAATATGGCCGGCAGGGAAGCAATGCACTCCACATAGCTATTAGGCTGGCGTCACACTAGCAGTATTCGGTCAGTATTTTACATCAGTATTTGTAAGCCTAAACCAGGAGTGGAACAAATAGAGGAAAAGTATAACAGAAACATGTCACCACTTCTGTATTTATCACCCACTCCTGGTTTTGGCTTACAAATAATGATGTAAAATACTGACCAAATACTGAACGTGTGACGGCAGCCTTACCGCCAACATTGGGCCCGCAGCATTGCACCGCTGTGACACCCCTTCCTCCCATTCAGGGCCCGCTGCATTGTCCCACTTCTGCCACTGCAGACTTCCAGAGGAAGGGACTCGTCCTCCTGTGATCCTGTTTACAAGACAGGAGACCGCTATTACTGGACCGGGGATACTATTACAGGGCAGGGACATATGTATGCACACACACACATACACTGCACAGGGGGGCACAGTATGCACACACACACACACACACATACACTGCACAGGGGGGCACAGTATGCACACACACATAGACTGCACATGCCCATCACAAGGCAGTGCCACCGGCGACCAGCAGTCTCCAGTGAGCAGCAGAGCGGAGCGGCCGCTCCTCCTGGCCTCAGCAGGATAACCCGGCAGCAGTGTGCCGCCAGCCGGCGGTCTCGCTCTGGCCCAGTATTCTCCACTTACCTGTCAGATCCCAGGGCCGCCCTAGCCAGCTGCGATCTGGACTGGGGACACTGTACCGCTCTGGATCTCCTCCTTCCAGTCAGGTGAGTTCGGCAGACACTGACTGCACACAGTGTGGGCGTGTCTGCAGTGCAGGGATGCGGCTGCCGACAGCCGGCCTTAAACCCAGCAAGCAGCCAGAAGCTGGGGGACCGTCCCAGGGGCATCTGCACCCTGCGCACCGGCCCAGCCCAGCCTGCCGGGATCCGAGACCCCCACAACAGCCAGAAGACAGGTGGGTGGGTGGGCTGACACAGGACTGTCAGGCAGGAACTAAACTTGGCGCCTCAGCGAGGAGGGGGTAGGGCTTGCACTGTGACTTGTTTCCGCTTCCAGATCCCTGTGGACTACGTGACGGAGCTTTATCTCTGAGACCCCCGCAGCAGCCAAAAGACTGAGGAGGGCGGGAGGAGGGCGGACGGAGGAGGGCGGGCGGACCCGGACTATAAAAAAAAACTTTAAAAAACCCCACCTTGCCTTGCTCAGGTGCCGCCCCCCGCATCCTGCCGCCCTAGGCACGTGCCCTCAAGTGCCTAGTGGCAAATACGGCCCTGTGTAGAACGCCTAATTTGTTTTTTGACATAGGGCTCATGCAACACCCATTATGCACTAGATGTAAGAAAAATACTGCAGACTTACTACATCTGCTCTGGTCTTGCCCTAACTTGGAATCCTTCTGAAAAGGCGTAACTGGACATTATACATTGTTTATTTAGTACAAATAGACTCCACACCTCTGGTATACATATTGGGAGACGCTGAATACTGATGAATATTGTAAAATTGATATCACCCAAATGTTGTACTTGGCTAGAAAATTAATAGTTCAATATTGCATAACTGATCAGACTCCTACAATCCCTGAATGCATAAATAAGTTTAACCCCTGAATGACCGATATAATTTTGACCTCAATGACCAGGCCAAATTGTTTAAATCTGACTAGTGTCACTTAATGTGATAATAACTCTGGAACGCTTTAACATATCTCAGTGATTCTCAGAGTGTTTTTTATTACACAATGTATTTTATGTTAATGGTAAAATTAGATCAATATTTTTTGCATTTATTTGGGAAAATTTCAGAATTTTCAAACTTTTAATCTTTACATCCTTTAACCCATTAGTCTTGCTGTGCAAAATAATTAATAAATAACATTTCCCATATGTCTACTTTACATCTGCATCATTTTTCAAATATCATTTTATTTTGTTACAAGGGTTAAAAGTGTAGGAGCAATTTATAATTTTTTCAAGAAATTCACAAAACCTGTTTCTTTAGCGACCTATTCAGGTTTCAATGGACTTTGAGGGTAATATATATTGGAAATTATCCAAAGTGAAACCATTTTAAAAAACGATTTGGTCGACCATACTTTTGCGCTAAACATTCACCTAAAGTTATGGGACAAGGCCGGAACAGAGACCAGACGGAGTCCAAAGTGACTTCATCTGCCTCATAAGTGAGTGGTTCCACAGAAACCTTGATGTATGTACTCAGCGGAGAGTGCAGGATGAATGTGAACCATATTCCTATTTTTGGGAGGTAGAATGAACAAATAGACAGCAGTATAAGAATAGTTCTTATTTTTATTTTTGCACGGTTCACAGTGTAGTATAAGTGATAAGGCGGATTTATTCTTTGGGTCAGTGTGATTACAGCAATACCAGATTTATATACAGTATATATTTTTTAGGTTTTGCTGCTATCACTCAGTAAAAATGCTTTTTTTTATAAAAAGTAGTTTTTTCGTCGCCATATTCTGAGAGCTGTAATGTTTATAATTTTTGGCAAACAGTGCAATATGAAAGCCTATTTTTTGTGGGACGAGTTGCAGATTTTTTTGGTACCATTTTGGGGTACATAATTTTTTTTATCGCTTCTTATTCAGATTTTTCAGACACAGAATGTCTTTTTTCGGCCTTACTAACTATGTTACTATGGTTCTGTAGAAGGACGTAGATCTGGGGATTTATTATGATGAAATTATAGGCTGAACTGGATGGACAAATGTCTTTTTTCGGCCTTACTAACTATGTTAGAATGAACAAAAAACAGCTATTCAGTTAGTGTTTTTATTTTTTATTTTTTGCACCTCTCATCATACAGTAACAATGATAAGACAGTTTGTTTCTTCGGCTCAGTACAATTGCCGCGATACCAGATTTATATAGTTTTATATAGTATTCTTACGCACTAAAAACATTAATTTATAAAAATGAATTTGTTTTTGCATTGCCATATTTTGAGAGCTGCAACATTTTAATTTTTTTTACCAATTGAGTCATATTAGGGCTTTTTTCGTGGGACAGTTTGGTACTTTCATTTATACCTTTTTTTTTACAAATGACTTTTTGATTGTTTTTATTCACTTTTTGTGAGTCAGTATAATGAAAAAAGTTACATTTTTGGCACGTTTTTTATCAATTTTTTTTATGGCGGTCGCCATGTGGAATAAATAACGTGGCAGTTTTATAGATCTGTTCATTCCAATCACAGTGATATTATTTGTGTACTTTTTTTGTTCATTTTTGTTTTATCACAAACTCTGCATTTTGAGTGGCGAAACAGCTGTGAGTCGTGTGCGGATTTTTTTGTTTACTTTTTTTTACATATTTTATGTAACTTTTTTTACTTTGGATATCTGGTCTCATACACTGCAGTACTTGTGTACTGCATTGCATGAGACCTGCCAATGATTCAGTCACTGTGCTTGTAAGAACCTGCTTATGGCAGAATCTAACAGGCCACTGTACCCTAGAGTCATCACGTGGCCTCAGGGTACAATGTTAACTCTCGGCACTCGCAATTCTCGTTGTGGGGGTCCAATGATTACAAAGGGGGTCTTTTGACCCCCTCTTACCAATTAAATAATGTTGTCTCGATTGATAGCAGCCAGTTAACCCCTTAACCCCTTCATGACCCAGCCTATTTTGACCTTAAAGACCTTGCCATTTTTTGCAATTCTGACCAGTGTCCCTTTATGAGGTAATAACTCGGGAACGCTTCAACAGATCCTAGCAATTCTGAGATTGTTTTCTCGTGACATATTGGGCTTCATGTTAGTGGTAAATTTAAGTCAATAAATTCTGTGTTTATTTGTGATAAAAACGGAAATTTGGCGAAAATTTTGAAAATTTTGCAATTTTCACATTTTTAATTTTTATTCTGTTAAACCAGAGAGTTATGTGACACAAAATAGTTAATAAATTAACATTTCCCACACGTCTACTTTACATCAGCACAATTTTGGAAACAAAATTTTTTTTTGCTAGGAAGTTATAAGGGTTAAAATTTGACCAGCGATTTCTCATTTTTACAACGAAATTTACAAAACCATTTTTTTTAGGGACCACCTCACATTTGAAGTCAGTTTGAGGGGTCTATATGGCTGAAAATACCCAAAAGTGACACCATTCTAAAAACTGCACCCCTCAAGGTGCACAAAACCACATTCCAGAAGTTTATTAACCCTTCAGGTGCTTCACAGCAGCAGAAGCAACATGGAAGGAAAAAATGAACATTTCACTTTTTAGTCACAAAAATGATCTTTCAGCAACAATTTTTTTATTTTGCCAATGGTAAAAGGAGAAACTGAACCACGAAATTTGTTGTCCAATTTGTCCTGAGTACGCTGATACCTGATATGTGGGGGTAAACCACTGTTTGGGCGCACGGCAGGGCTTGGAAGGGAAGGAGCGCCATTTGACTTTTTGAATGAAAAATTGGCTGCACTCTTTAGCGGACACCATGTCACATTTGGAGAGCCCCCGTGTGCCTAAAAATTGGAGCTCCCCCACAAGTGACCCCATTTTGGAAACTAGACGCCCCAAGGAACTTATCTAGATGCATAGTGAGCACTTTAAACCCCCAGGTGCTTCACAAATTGATCCGTAAAAATGAAAAAGTACTTTTTTTTCACAAAAAAATTCTTTTAGCCTCAATTTTTTCATTTTCACATGGGCAACAAGATAAAATGGATCATAAAATTTGTTGGGCAATTTCTCCTGAGTACACCGATACCTCACATGTGGGGGTAAACCACTGTTTGGGCACATGGTAAGGCTCGGAAGGGAAGGCGCGCCTTTTGACTTTTTGAATGGAAAATTAGCTCCAATTGTTAGCGGACACCATGTTGCGTTTGGAGAGCCCCTGTGTGCCTATGCATTGGAGCTCCCCACAAGTGACCCCATTTTGGAAACTAGACCCCCCAAGGAACTTATTTAGATGCATACTGAGCACTTTAAACCCCCAGGTGCTTCACAGAAGTTTATAACGCAGAGCCATGAAAATAAAAAATAATTTTTCTTTCCTCAAAAATGATTTTTTAGCCTGGAATTTCCTATTTTGCCAACGGTAATAGGAGAAATTGGACCACAAATTTTGTTGTACAGTTTGTCCTGAGTACGCAGATACCCCATATGTGGGGGTAAACCACTGTTTGGGCGCACGACAGGGCTCAGAAGGGAAGGCACGTCATTTGGCTTTTTAAATGGAAAATTAGTTCCAATCATTAGCGGACACCATGTCGCGTTTGGAGAGCCTCTGTGTGCCTAAACATTGGAGATCCCCACAAATGACCCCATTTTGGAAACTAGACCACCAAAGGAACTAATCTAGATGTGTGGTGAGCACTTTGAACCCTCAAGTGCTTCACAGAAGTTTATAACGCAGAGCCATGAAAAAAAAAAAAATTCTATTCTCAAAAATGATTTTTTAGCCCGCAATTTTTTATTTTCCCAAGGGTAACAGGAGAAATTTGACCCCAAAAGTTGTTGTCCAGTTTCTCCTGAGTACGCTGATACCCCATATGTGGGGGTAAATCACTGTTTGGGCACATGCTGGGGCTCGGAAGTGAAGTAGTGACGTTTTGAAATGCAGACTTTGATGGAATGCTCTGCGGGCGTCACGTTGCGTTTGCAGAGCCCCTGATGTGGCTGAACAGTAGAAACCCCCCACAAGTGACCCCATTTTGGAAACTAGACCCCGAAAGGAACTTATCTAGATGTGAGGTGAGCACTTTGAACCCCCAAGTGCTTCACAGAAGTTTATAACACAGAGCAGTGAAAATAATAAATACGTTTTCTTTCCTCAAAAATAATTTTTTAGCCCAGAATTTTTTAATTTTCCCAAGGGTAACAGGAGAAATTGGACCCTAAAAGTTGTTGTCCAGTTTCTCCTGAGTACGCTGATACCCCATGTGTGGGGGTAAACCACTGTTTGGGCACACGTCGGGGCTCAGAAGGGAAGTAGTGACTTTTGAAATGCAGACTTTGATGGAATGGTCTGCAGACATCACGTTGCGTTTGCAGAGCCCCTGGTGTGCCTAAACAGTAGAAACCCCCCACAAGTGACCCCATTTTGTAAACTAGACCCCCCAATGAACTTATCTAGATATGTGGTGAGCACTTTGAACCCCCAAGTGCTTCACAAACGTTTACAACGCAGAGCCGTGAAAATAAAAAATCATTTTTCTTTCCTCAAAAATGATCTTTTAGCAAGCAATTTTTTATTTTCTCAAGGGTAACAGGAGAAATTGGACCCCAGTAATTGTTGCGCAGTTTATCCTGAGTACGCTGGTACCCCATATGTGGGGTAAACCACTGTTTGGGCACACATCGGGGCTCGGAAGTGAGGGAGCACCATTTGACTTTTTGAATACAAGATTGGCTGGAATCAATGGTGGCGCCATGTTGCGTTTGGAGACCCCTGATGTGCCTAAACAGTGGAAACCCCTCAATTCTAACTCCAACACTAACCCCAACACACCCCTAACCCTTATCCCAACTGTAGCCGTAACCCTAATCACAACCCTAACCCCAACACACCCCTAACCACAACCCTAACCCCAACACACCCCTAACCCTAACCATAACCCTAATTCCAACCCAACCCTAAGGCTATGTGCCCACGTTGCGGATTCGTGTGAGATTATTCAGCACCATTTTTGAAAAATCCGCGGGTAAAAGGCACTGCGTTTTACCTGCGGATTTACCGCGGATTGCCAGTGTTTTTTGTGCGGATTCCTATTGAGGAACAGGTGTAAAATGCTGCGGAATCCGCACAAAGAATTGACATGCTGTGGAAAATACAATGCTGCGTTTCCGCACGGTATTTTCCGCACCATGGGCACAGCGGATTTGGTTTTCCATATGTTTACATGGTACTGTAAACCTGATGGAACACTGCTGCGGATCCGCAGCCAAATCCGCACCGTGTGCACATAGCCTAATTCTAAAGGTATGTGCACACGCTGTGGAAAACGCTGCGGATCCGCAGCAGTTTCCCATGAGTTTACAGTTCAATGTAAACCTATGGGAAACAAAAATCGCTGTGCACATGCTGCAGAAAAACTGCACGGAAACGCAGGGGTTTACATTCCGCAGCATGTCACTTCTTTCTGCGGATTCCGCAGCGGTTTTACAACTGCTCCAATAGAAAATCGCAGTTGTAAAACCGCAGTGAAATGCGCAGAAAAACCGCGGTAAATCCGCGATAAATCCACAGCGGTTTAGCACTGCGGATTTATGAAATCCGCTGCGGAAAAATCCGCAGAGGACCAGAATACGTGTGCACATTCCTAACCCTAACCCTACCCCTAACCCTAACCCTAATCCAACCCCTAACCCTAACCCTACCCCTATCTCCAACCTTAGTGGGGAAAAAAAAAAATTCTTTATTTTATTATTGTCCCTACCTATGGGGGTGACAAAGGGGGGGGGGGTCATTTACTGTTTTTTTTTTATTTTGATCACTGTTAGGCTTTATCACAGTGATCAAAATTCACTCTGGAACGAATCTGCCGGCCGGCAGATTCGGTGGGCGCACTGCGCATGCGTCCGCCATTTTGGAAGATGGCGGCGCCCAGGAAAGAAGACGGACGGACCCCGGGAGGCTAGGTAAGTATAAGGGGGGGAGATCAGGGCACGGGGGGGGGGGGGCGTCGGAACACGGGGGGGTGGATCGGAGCATGGGGGAGGGGATCGTAACACGGGGGTGGATCGGAGAACGGGGGTGGATCGGAGTGCGGGGGGGTGGATCGCAGTGCGGGGGTGGTGGATCGGAGTGCAGGGGGGTGGGATTGGAGCACGAGGGGTGGGATTGGAGCACAGGACGGAGGGGAGCGGACCACCGATCGGAGGGCTGGGGGGGCGATCGGTGGGGTGGGGGCACATTAGTGTTTCCAGCCATGGCCGATGATATTGCAGCATCGGCCATGGCTGGATTGTAATATTTCACGAGTTTTTTAGGTGAAATATTACAAATCGCTCTGATTGGCAGTTTCACTTTCAACAGCCAATCAGAGCGATCGTAGCCACGGGGGGGTGAAGCCACCCCCCCTGGGCTGAAGTACAACTCCTCCTGTCCCTGCAGGCCGGGTGAAATTACAGTTAATCCTTTCACCCGGCCTGCAGTAACGCGATTCCGCCATGACGCATACGCTGCGTCATGGGTCGGAATGGCACCGACTTTCATGACGCAGCGTATGCGTCAAAGGTCGGGAAGGGGTTAAATAAAGCTATCTGTTACAAAACCGGGCAGGGCTGATACCGCAGGGTGCCAGTTGTCTTGCACTGATGTCAGGAATTTTGTCTGCCGGGCTGTGCTATAGACTTATTCCCAAACGCCATTTTGGCGATGAGGAATAAGACCTCTTAACAACCGCCATATTTATGCCTATCCGTGGTCATTAAGGGATTAATTGGTTGCTCAACCTGGAAAGAGACATTTATCTGAAAAAATATAATAACTAAATTTGAAAAACTCTGGGCCTCCTGGATTGACATCTATGGTTTTGCATCATGTAAACTACAGTGACACTGACTGGGTCTCTTTTAAACGCCAATTACTGGTTCACTGGTTGGGGTCTCTTCCATAATGCTCTTCCCTCTCTTTTTGTATTGCATAGGCAGTTGTTGGTGTACATTATATATTTCAGAATGCTGTCTGAAAGTCATCAAACACGTCAACCTCTTTGTTGCTGAACAGAGTATTTGCTATACATTTTTGTATTTTATTAGTATTGTGCTTTGTTAGGGTGGCAGAGAGGGGGAAGCGGGGATTGCATTTTCTGATGTTTTGTTTGTATAATATGAAAAAACACGATTAAATTCCTAGATGAGCAGAATTATGACAGATCTGGCATTAGGGTAATGCCTTTGTGGAGATAACATCCATTATTATCATAATTATATATAACTAAGAAATGGTTTATAATATTCATAATATCACAGGAGATTACTTTACTTATTTTAGTATTTTGTAGAAGGTAATGGCCTTCAACTTCATGTTGAAAGTAGTGAGGGTAAGAAACAGTCTTTAGTGTGCTTCAGGCTCTTTTCACATGACATTAGAGTAGGGGATCCACAACCTGCCTGTTTGTGCCTGATGGCAGCTCTCACACTATCACGTCAGAGGAGTGGCACACAGCGTGGGAACATGGACATGCAAGTACTAATGGTCCACTGTGTGGCAATGTTGAGAGAAGGAGATCATTTGACCTGTGTAAGACACCTCAGAAATTAACAGAGCAGGTAGAACATTGTGGTTTATGTGCTAGGCTATTTGTGCAATTTCCATATTCCACGTTGGAGAAAGCTTTATGCCTTAATGGTTCATCTTTACAGTGCTGAATAAAGAAGAAGGTGACCCCTATTCTCCTGATACTTAAAGAAGCTTGTGCAACCTGTATTGTGTTTCTGCTCATAGTTTTGCTGCAAAAGCAAGGAAAACCATTGCATGAACAGGAATGTCCAAACTTTTGACCTTTGATGTATAAAATCCCGCCTCTCACCATGCAGTCTGCCATTGCAAAAATTTGCAAAAGAATGGCTCGTTCCATAGAGCTCACTGAATTCGAGTTTGGTACCATAGTAAGATGTTAATAATGTAATAAACGAGTTTGTGAAGTTTTTTCTTTCTAAATATTCCACTGTTAATGTCATTCAATCAGTTTTTGAAATGCGGAGACACAGCAACTCAGCCACAAAGTGGAGACCACATAAAGGTACAGAGTGGGGTCACCTAGTACTGAGGCGCACAGTGCATAAAAGTAATTAGCATGCTACTCACTCAATAACTGCGTCGGCCAAACCTCCTTTGGCATTAACCTCAGCACAAAAACTGTGTCATGGAAGCTTCATGGCATGGGTTTTCTTTCCCAAAAAGTGGAATGCAATCTTTTTGTAACCAAGCAAAATGCCAAGCTTCGCATGGCTGCCACTGAACTCTTGCCATTGTGCTATCTGTAAAGTTTTGGGGCAGGAAGGATAATGCTTTAGGGTGGTTTTACAGGGGTTTTCATAGTCAGGTCCTCTTGTCCATCATCTCCTCTGCTGCCAGCGTAAGTGGGAATTGCACTGCAATCAGGTGATATCCGAGTGCAGTGCGATGTTTCACACGCACCCATAGACTTATATGGGTGCGTATGATCCGATTCTCGGGTGCAATCGCAGAGTGCTGAGATTGTTTTTGCATGCCGAATCGACATGAGAAAATAATCGCAAATGTAATCTGCACCATAGAGAGACATTGGAGCGAGTGCAATCTGATTTTTTAAAGTATTGAAAGTATTTGCTATATTGGGTAAACAAAATATAAAGTCAGAATGTAATAATCCCCAAAAGAAAAATTCCTGCCAATATCAATATAAATGTAAAATATTCCAGCTTGAAAACTCTGTGGTCACTGTCAGGCCACGTCAGTAAAACATTTAGGCCATGTTGCCTTGTAGAGTAAATGCAGATTTTTTTTGTTTGTTGTTTTTGTTTTTTTGGGGTGAGGAAAATCTGCTGTGTTTAAGGCCTCATGCAGACGTCCGATTTTGCGTACGAGTGCTATCCCCGTTTTCCACAGGTAACACACTTACCACACTTACCTGTGATAGTCTATAGGGCCAGTCACATGTTCAATTTCTTTTCCTCGGACTGAGTGGTCTGCTGAAAATATTGGACATATGTCCGATTTTGATCCAAGGGTTGGGTCAAAATTGCCAATGCAATTCAATGGGTCAGATTTTCACGGACATTCAAAATGAAGAAGGTGGAGAATTTTTTTCCTCCAAGTCTCAGAAAATCGGATGACACTCGTACCGCAGTCTGGTCAAACTCTTATCAAAGTCTAATCAGAATAATCGTCCCGATCTTCTCGTACATGAAAGAATTGGACGTTTGCATGAGGCCTAACAGGTCAAGCAAATTGGTTGTGATTTCATGAAAACTCATGCCAATGTTCGCTGTGGTGTTTCTCCCTAATAAAACCGATTCATTCATTTTTGGTGTGGAAAAATGCAGAAAAAAGCAATGTTTTCTCACGTTGGAACATGGCCCTAAATGAAAGGTTTATGACCTTTCATATCAATCATATTTAGTCATTTCTCACATTCTGAGCAACTTAGGTTTCTGAACCTAAAGCTAAAACATTTCAGTGAGATTTTTTCCATGACATGAAATAATCTTGAGAAAATAGTGCTCAGAATATTTCAGTTGAGTTCGAGGATCCAACTATCTCAAGTTTCCTATACCTTAAAGCATGTTTCTAAGTGGAGTAGTGGAGTTTGCCGTTCTATCTATAAAGGTGTGTAAGCTGTTACCTATACATTCCCACCTCGGCGTAGCACTGCTTTATCACAGCGTATATAGACAAGAGCTGTGGGTTTGAGATTTGTATGTCAATATATGCTGCTGATTTCACTCTTTGTAGATAACTCTGCGGATATCACTGGAGGTCCACTCCTGGAGGTCCACAGTAAATCTGCAATATGCTCAATGGGAACATACCCTAAAGGAATATTGCCATCTCATTTTTAGATACATCTTGTAAATATATACTTAGAAAACATGGTGTAATTTCTTTTAAATGACTGTACCTAAATTGTTATATATCATCATCATTTTCTAGGAATGCAAGACCTGTAAAATATTGTATAACTTACTGACTTCTCATAGCCATAAAAGACGATGTAATTTTTTTTTTACCTTTAATCATTGTGAAGATCACAGACGTCGTCTTATACATTCTGACATTTACTGGCTGCTCACTATATGGCTCTATGTGTCAATTAAAATTCCATTTTTGAATGTACTGTGTGCATTTATATTTGCTAATATGGCACCACCATAATCTCTACCACTGTACACAGAATGTAATCACTCACATCAGTCCTAAACCACAGTTTTTCATTTCTCCTACCTGAGACAAACATATAAGGACTAGTGATGAGGGAGCACTAAAATGCTCGGGTGCTCGTTGCTCAGGTTGAGCAGATTGGAGTACTCGGGTACTCAACCCGAGCAACGAGCCCAATGTAAGTCTATTGGAGACCCAAGTATTTTTACCGCGATCCCCCCGGGGGTCCTTTTAAGGTCTAAAAACATCTGAAAATGATGGAAACACTGCTCAAATGACATGGGAACATCATGGGGATTGCCCCTGGAAGTATTCCTGACTTCTAGTTCAGAGCTGTACACAATTTTTTCTGAGATTCATGCCATTTTTCCCGGTGCCACAAAAAACACACTAAAACGAAACCAAAACGGATTTTGCTGGGAAATATGTTAAGGCACATCCCTTGCAGGTTAATGACTTGCCTGTAAGGCCAAATAATTAACCCCAGACCGAAAATTTCCTCCACCACTTGGGCTTAGTTCAGACACAGCGTTTTTGAAGCGTTTTTCAACTTTAACATTGCTTTCAACCACTACCAGCATCGGACTGGAGCACCTTGGGCCCACCAGAGAAAATCATTCTTGGGGCCCACTATATAGCTACATAGAAATAGATACAAGACCACCAATTGTGCGGTAAAAAACGCTAATATCAGGGTGTAATATAAGGTAGTTCACGTCTTAATTATGTAGCAAGGGTTGGGGTAGCCCCCTCACAGAATATAAAGTAGCCCCCTCATAAAATATAATGCAGTACCTTCTCATAGAATATAAAGCAGCACCCCTCAAAATATAATGCAACCCCCTCAGGTATAACGCAGTCCCCTCCATAAAATATAATGTAGCACCCTCATAGGGTATAATGCAGCCCCCTCATATAGTACAATCCATCCCACCACATAATATAATGTTGTCCCCTGAGAGAAGGCAGCCCCACCACAGAATATAATGCAGCCCCCCCCATAAAGTATACTGTAGCCCCCTCATATAGTATGATGTAGCCCCCATAATATAATGTAGTCCCCTGAGAATAATGCAGTCCCCGCACAGAATATAATGTAGCCCCCTCATAAAGTATAATGCAGCCCCTCTCAACCCCATCATTGTCCTCATCACCACCTCCATCATTGCCTTCTCCCCCTCCACCCCATCATTCTCCCCCACCACCTCCATCACTGCCCATTCCACTACCTGCATCATTGTCTCCTCCCCACCATCATTGTCCATTTCATCACCTCCATCATCACCTCCATCATTGCCTCCCCCACCACCATCATTGCCCATTTCATCACCTCCATCATTGCCTCCCACCACCATTGCCCATCACCTCCATCATTGCCTCCCCCAACACCATCATTGCCCATCACCTCCATCATTGCCTCCCCACCATCATTGCCTATCACCTCCATCATTTCCTCCCCCACCACCATCATTGTGCAGCGCCCCAGAGATCTGGTCGTTGCAGTATGACGCTCTGCCACTAAGGGGAGTGATGGTACGTCTGATGGCACTAAAGGAGTTCTCCTGACCAGGTATCACCAGAACACATTACACTTCACACTCCGGCCACTAGGGGGAGCAAAAGGCTTTATTTATTGGGCCACTCCTCACACTGGTAAAACTAGGGGTCGGGGAGGAAGTTAGTCAGAAGCTGACTGGGTTGGATTCAGGCAACATCCCGTGGCAGGGGGTGTTGCAGGGAGAAGACATAAGGGGGTCCCTGTCGGGCGTGGGAACCTGGCAGGTGCCTAGCGAACAGAGCAGAACGTAATGGAACCGCGCCTGCACACCCCGCGGCGGTATCCAAGAGAGAGACACGAAGGGAAGGATATTGTGGAACAGTGTAAACGAGATCAAGCACAAAGGAGTACCAGTAGGAGTCGTGCCGTGAAACTGAGGCAACATCCTACTGAGGCGCGTAGCCAGTGGCCGGAACACCGCGGGAGTAAATGACTCTAGGCCTTACTTCGAACTCCGCAGGATAGTTAATTATAGGTTGGCTGTCTCACCTAAACACCTACGAAGACATAGGGGGCAACAGTGGGAGAGGGGCGTCTCTAGGGTCCCGGAAGACCTCCAGGCCTTCCCGTCATACGGGTGCATCCTAGCCATAACATACCTGGGGAAGTTGAACTAGAAAGATCTGGAACCAAAAGAGAGAGAGCTGTAGAGAACGACGAACGAGAACAGCAGGTGTGAGGACTATTCCGAATGCTCAGCAGGGTAGGACTACAACACACAGGCGCTAGTGGTAGGCAACGATTTCCATCTGCGAAGGAAACTCTGGATGTGCCCATCGGACCGACCGGTCTCAGATAGCCCTGTTAAGCATGCTCTGGATTGCGGATCCTGAAGTCTTCAGTAAAGAGGTAAAGAGACTGCAACCCTGTGCCCTCGTTATTGACTGCACCCTACACCATTACCATCTACCTTACTGGGAAGCCCTGGGGACATACTTCACCTGTGGGAAGGTATACCATCCAGCTGCCATTCCATCACCCCAGCGGACCCCACAGCAGCGTCGGTCACCCTGACCGAACACCACAGGTGGGGTCACGAACCCCTGACAGACTGCACCACCTTTATTGGACGCCCCTTAGCAGGGTCACAGACCGGGTCTAGCCACCATGACAGCCTCAGAACCGAACCAGAGAGGCCCGGTACCGAGAACGCGTGGCCCTGTGTCTGGGGGCGCTCCAACTTGGCGTCACGAACAGGATCCTACTTAAGCCTTAGAAGCAGGTCATGTGTGCCTTGGAACTGTGATTGAAACGTGTTGGACTGTGATTTATTGCAAGGACTGTGTATTGCTATCTGCCACATGATTCCTGCCAAAACCGCCGCCATTGCCGCGCCACGAAGAGCGCAGGAGAAGAAGGAGGGCGTGTCATGGGAGGAGATCGAGAAAAAGGCGCGAACAGCAGCATCCGCCCCCTCCAACTACGGCTGCAGGATGACGAGCTCAGGAATGGAGGAGCTCAAACCCCAGAAAATGGAGGAGCCTCGTGTGTGTGCCACTGCAGACCAGGGAGCGGAGCTGACGATCAGCGGGTACCTGAACGACGACGAAGTGACCCGGGATCACCGCAGCCCAGCGGAGCGAAACCAGGGCTTGCCATCACAGGGGAACCCGGATCCCCTGGAATTGCCGGAGGGGGCATCAGACCACCCGACTCCAGACGGGGGGTCGGCGACGGCGAGGAAATGGAAGTCGGAGCTGTGCTGGAAGGCCGCCCGGGGGGAGCCGTGGTCCGGGCCGCAGCGGACTCCAGAGTCCTCGTCAGCAGAACCGACCGACATCGATGGAACCACATCAGACGCAGGTACCAAAAGCGACCCTGCCCCACCGACCGCTCCGTTTCCGGTGACCGCTCCCCAGCCCATTGATGACTGGTCTCCCGCTACTGAGATTGTGGTGGCGGCCCTTTATGCCATGAAGGGGATCCTGCCCCCGCTGCCGACACCTCTGGGTACACCGATAGACATAAGCCCCAGGGGGGTGGTCTTTGAGTGGAATGCTCCCCGGTTCCGACCAGACGGGTCCCGACAGGAGGGTTCCTACGTTATCCAGCTCACCTGGGATCAGTATAGACGAAGCTTAATCTCACAATGGGAAGACCGGGAACGAATGGAACAGACTGTTCGACCAGAGGAACGGGTGCCCCTCGTCAATTGCTGCCCTGAGAGTTGATAAAACAGGGGATTGTGCTGGCCTTCCACCGGGGGAGAGGTTGACTAAGGGTGTGGAGGGTAAATCTGCTTCCCAGAGCTTCCAGCAAGACAGAATTAATTCATACTGATAACGCTGGACAAACATAGAAAGCACAGAACGGATAAGTCCACAATCAGTGAACAGAAAAAAGCAAGCAAGACTTAGCTTTGCTGAACTGGTCAGGATAACAGGGCAATCCAAAGAGATGTGAATCCAACCAGGAACCATTTACAAGTGGCACTGGCTGAAGAAAGAGCCAGGCATAAATAGCCGAGCAGAAAAGACAATCAGTGAAAGCAGCTGCTGACAGCTAACTCCAAGGAGCAGCCATACCACTTGAAACCACAGGAGGGAGCCCAAGAGCAGAACTCACAAAAGTGCCACTTACAACCACCGGAGGGAGCCCAAGAACGGAATTCACAACAGTACCCCCCCTTGAGGAGGGGTCACCGAACCCTCACCAGAGCCACCAGGCCGATCAGGACGAGCCAAGTGAAAAGCACAAACCAAATCGGTGGCATGGACATCGGAGGCAACAACCCAAGAATTATCCTCCTGGCCATAACCCTTCCACTTGACAAGATACTGAAGCCTCCGCCTCGAATAACGAGAATCCAAAATCTTCTCAACCTCATATTCCAACTCACCCTCAACCAACATCGGGGCAGGAGGGTCAACCGAGGGAACAACGGGCACCACATATCTCCGCAACAAAGATCTATGGAAAACATTATGAATGGCAAAAGAAGCTGGAAGAGCCAAACGAAAAGACACCGGATTAATAATTTCAGAAATTTTATAAGGACCAATAAACCGAGGCTTAAACTTAGGGGACGAAACCTTCATAGGAACATGACAAGAAGACAACCAAACCAAATCCCCCACACGAAGCCGGGGACCAACACACCGACGGCAGTTAGCAAAACGTTGAGCCCTTTCCTGAGACAACGTCAAATTGTCCACCACATGAGTCCAAATCTGCTGCAGCCTGTCCACCACAGAATCAACACCAGGACAATCAGAAGGCTCAACCTGCCCAGAAGAAAAGCGAGGATGAAAACCAAAATTACAAAAGAAAGGTGAAACCAAAGTAGCCGAACTAGCCCGATTATTAAGGGCAAACTCGGCCAACGCAAAAAAGACACCCAATCATCCTGATCAGCAGACACAAAGCATCTCAAATAGGACTCCAAGGTCTGATTAGTTCGCTCAGTTTGGCCATTAGTCTGAGGATGAAACGCCGAAGAAAAAGACAAATCAATGCCCATCCTAGCACAAAAGGCCCGCCAAAATCTAGAGACAAACTGAGAACCTCTGTCAGACACAATATTCTCCGGAATGCCATGCAAACGAACCACATGCTGAAAAACCAATGGAACCAGATCTGAGGAGGTATCACCGATACTTTTCACGTTTCCCTCTTAAAGGCTGTTCATTTGTCCCGGTTTTCTGAGTCATCTGCTGGGACATCGGGTTCATCCATGGATGAGTTTGAGGTGAATGCTATTGTGGGGTGCAAGGTGGTACGTGGCAAGAAATTTTATCTGGTGGACTGGAAGGGTCACGGCCCAGAGGATAGAACCTGGGAGCCTGTGGAGCACATTCGGGCACTGCTGCTTATTGCAGCTTTTGAGCGTAGGGAGTCTCATGG
Source organism: Ranitomeya imitator (assembly GCF_032444005.1). Taxonomy (NCBI): domain Eukaryota; kingdom Metazoa; phylum Chordata; class Amphibia; order Anura; family Dendrobatidae; genus Ranitomeya; species Ranitomeya imitator. Next base: position 1,126,323,949 of record NC_091282.1, on the reverse strand, counting down.
AGGGGGGGGCCCTAGGAGGGGGGTAATGTTAGGAGTCGAGTTTCCTCTGCTGCACAGGAGGAATCTCGATCGGTGTCTGCTGCGGTCTCCCATTCGGCATCGGCCGCAGTGGGGTCTGCTCAGCGGAGGCGTCGCTCCCAGCATCTTGCTGGGACTGATTCTGTGCAGAGGGTTACTGCTGCCTTTTCTGGCTCTCCTGTTGTACCCTGCACTGATCTGCGGCGAGCAGGCTTCTCTGGGACTAAGTCCTTATTTTCACACTCTGAGCATGCCCAGGGCAAGATCTCCCGTTGGAGATCGAGGGTCACATGCTCAGGTACTGCAGCACATTCCATTGGTCCTCCAGGAAGGTCCTGAAAGGGCAAAACTTCGGTAGCAGCTTCCTGTGCTGCAACTATATAAACTGCGCATGACCGCACGGCCATGCGCTAGTATTGTCTTGTAAATATGTGTGTGTGCTGTGAGTGAAAGTCGCTCTTTAAATAACCCTCCCTATTGGATGACTGTTCGCGGAAGGTGTATGTTTGCTATCTAGCGCCTGACTTATCCAACAGCACGTAACACACATTACAGCTACCAGTTGCTGTGTCCGCCAGTACGGCGCCGTGCGCTTGCTCTGCACTTTCCTGACCCAAGCCTGGGTGGTTAGTGGCGTTCGGCAGTGCGGCACCGCACGCACTCTTGTGCCTTTATATTATTATTTATGTTCCTCTGACACCCCAGTTGCGGTGTCGAGCGCATGGGGTCATCTGAACTCAAATCCTCAGTCTCGGGTTTGGGATTAGTGACTCCTTGCTTGCGCTCTATGTGCGGTACCACGGTCCTGTGACGCAACAGGGTCGCTTCCTTCACACAGGGTGAAGCTAACCCATGTGTGTATTCTTATAGTACCGCCATATAGTCCGTCTTTACTAGCAGCAGGGTTTTTACCTGCATAGTGGACCTCGGACTGCGAATGCACCTAGTTCCATTTCATCTTGTACTTGGTGCGTTCCGCCAGTCCTTAACAGAAGGCAACTTAGGAAAAGGTACCAGATGGACCATTTTAGAGAACCGGTCACAAACAACCCAGATAACAGACATCTTCTGGGAAACAGGAAGATCCGAAATAAAATCCATGGAAATATGCATCCAGGGCCTCTCAGGGACTGGCAAAGGCAAAAGCAACCCACTAGCGCAGGAACAGCAAGGCTTGGCTCGGGCGCAAGTCCCACAGGACTGCACAAAGGCACGTACATCGCGCGACAAGGAAGGCCACCAAAAGGACCTAGCAACCAAATCTCTGGCACTAAAAATCCCAGGATGACCAGCCAACACTGAACAATGAACCTCAGAAATCACCTTACTTGTCCATCTATCAGGAACAAACAGCTTCCCCACAGGACAGCGGTCAGGCCTATCAGCCCGAAATTCCTGAAGTACCCGCCGCAAATCAGGGAAGATGGCAGAAAGAATCACCCCTTCCTTAAGAATGCCAACCGGCTCAAGGACTCCAGGAGAATCAGGCGAAAAACTCCTAGAGAGGGCATCAGCCTTAACATTCTTAGATCCCGGAAGATACGAGACCACAAAATCAAAACGGGAGAAAAACAGGGACCATCGAGCCTGTCTAGGATTCAGCCGCTTGGCCGACTCGAGGTAAATCAGATTCTTATGATCGGTCAGGACCACAACGCGGTGCTTAGCTCCCTCAAGCCAATGTCGCTACTCCTCAAACGCCCACTTCATAGCCAACAACTCCCGATTGCCGACATCATAATTGCATTCCGCAGGCGAAAACTTTCTGGAAAAAAAAGCACACGGTTTCATCAAAGAACCATCAGATTCCCTCTGAGACAAAACGGCCCCTGCACCAATCTCAGAGACGTCGACCTCAACCTGAAAAGGAAGAGAAACATCCAGCTGACGCAACTCAGGGACAGAAGTAAATCGGCGTTTAAGCTCCTGAAAGGCCTCAACAGCCGTAGAGGACCAATTCGTCACATCAGCGCCTCTCTTCGTCAAATCAGTAAGGGGCTTAACCACACTGGAAAAGTTGGCAATGAAACGGCGATAGAAATTAGCAAAGCCCAAAAATTTTTGAAGGCCCTTCACAGATGTGGGTTGAATCCAGTCATGAATAGCTTGGACCTTAACAGGATCCATTTCTATAGACGAGGGAGAAAAAATAAAACCCAAAAAAGAGACCTTCTGAACTCCGAATAGGCACTTAGACCCCTTCACAAACAAAGCATTATCACGAAGGATCTGGAACACCATTCTGACCTGCTTCACATGAGACTCCCAATCATCGGAAAAAATCAAAATATCATCCAAATATACGACCATGAATTTATCAAGATAATTGTGGAAAATATCATGCATGAAAGACTGGAACACAGATGGAGCATTAGAGAGCCCAAATGGCATCACAAGGTATTCAAAATGGCCTTCGGGGGTATTAAATGCAGTTTTCCATTCGTCACCCTGCTTAATACGAACAAGATTATATGCCCCTCGGAGGTCAATCTTAGTAAACCAACTAGCCCCCTTAATCTGAGCAAACAAATCAGTAAGCAAAGGCAAGGGGTATTGGAATTTGACCGTGATCTTATTAAGAAGACGATAATCAATACAGGGTCTCAAGGAGCCATCCTTCTTGGCAACAAAAAAGAAACCCGCTCCCAATGGTGACGAAGACGGCCGAATATGCCCCTTCTCCAAAGATTCCTTAACATAACTCCGCATGGCGGCAAGCTCTGGCACAGACAGATTGAAAAGTCAGCCCTTAGGGAACTTGCAACAAGGAATCAAGTTAATAGCACAATCACAGTCCCTGTGCGGTGGAAGGGAACTGGACTTGGGCTCCTCAAATACATCCTAGAAATCCGACAAAAACTCAGGGACCTCAGAAGAGGGGGAAGAGGAAATTGACATCAAAGGAACGTCACTATGTACCCCTTGACAACCCCAACTAGTCACAGACATAGTTTTCCAATCCAGCACCGGATTATGTTCCTGTAACCATGGAAAACCCAGTACAACAACATCATGCAGGTTATGCAACACCAGAAAACGGCAATCTTCCTGATGTGCTGGAGCCATGTACATAGTCATCTGCATCCAGTACTGAGGTTTATCCTTGGCCAAGGGTGTAGCATCAATACCCCTCAAAGGAATAGGGCTCTGCAAAGGCTGCAAGGAAAAACCACAGCGCCTGGCGAATTCCAAGTGCATTAAGTTCAGGGCAGCGCCTGAATCCACAAATGCCATGACAGAAAAGGACGACAATGAGCAAATCAGGGTCACAGATAAGAGAAATTTAGGCTGTATAGTACTAATAGTAACAGACCTAGCGACTCTCTTAGTACGCTTAGGGCAATCAGAGATAACATGAGCAGGATCACCACAGTAAAAACACAGCCTATTCTGACGTCTGAATTCCTGCCGTTCTGTTCTAGTTAAAATCCTATCACATTGCATAGGTTCAGGACTCTGCTCAGAGGACACTGCCATATGGTGCACAGCTCTGCGCTCGCGCAGACACCGATCAATCTGAATCGCTAGAGACATAGATTCGCTCAAACCGGCAGGCGTAGGAAAGCCCACCATAACATCTTTAAGGGCTTCAGAAAGACCTTTTCTGAAAATAGCAGCCAGAGCCTCCTCATTCCATTTAGTGAGCACAGACCATTTTCTAAATTTCTGGCAGTATAGTTCTGCCGCCTCCTGACCTTGACACAAGGCCAACAGGGTTTTTTCTGCATGATCCACAGAATTAGGTTCGTCATACAATAATCCGAGTGCTTGAAAAAATGCGTCTACATTCAATAATGCCGGATCCCCTGTTTCAAGAGAAAAAGCCCAGTCTTGAGGGTCACCACGCAGCAAGGATATGATGATTTTTACTTGCTGAATGGGATCACCAGAAGAACGGGGTTTCAAAGCAAAAAACAATTTGCAGTTATTTTTAAAGTTCAAAAACTTGGATCTGTCCCCAAAAAACAAATCAGGAGTAGAAATTCTAGGCTCTAAAGCCGGAGCCAGGATAACATAATCTTGGATACACTGTACTCTTGCAGCAAGTTGATCCACACGAGAAAACAAACCCTGAACATCCATGCCAGAGCATATATCCTGAACCACCCAGATATCAAGAGGAAAAAAAGAGACAAACCAGAGCACAGAAAAAAAATGGTTCAGAACTTTCTTTTCCTTCTTTTGAGATGCATTTAATTCATTTTTGGCCACTTGTACTGTTATGATACGGTGGTTTAGGAGCAACATGGAGCGAGCTCTGAAGGAAGTGGTATCTGTACTGACCGCAGTCCCTAAGCTCAACACAACACTAGAAGTAGCCGTGGGATGCTTCTAACTCTCCCTAGGCACCTCGTCACCGCCTAAGAGCTAACTACCCCTAAAGATAGAAGCAGAAAAACTATCTTGCCTCAGAGAAAATCCCCAAAGGATAGATTAGCCCCCACAAATAATGACTGTGAGTGGAGAGGGAAAAGACATACACAGAATGAAACCAGGATGAGCACAGGAGGCCAGTCTAGCTTGATAGATAGGACAGGATGGAATACTGTGCGGTCAGTATAAAACACTACAAAAATCCACACAGAGTTTACTAAAAATCTCCACACCTGACTAATGGTGTGGAGGGTAAATCTGCTTCCCAGGGCTTCCAGCAAGACAGAATTAATTCATACTGATAACGCTGGACAAACATAGAAAGCACAGAATGGATAAGTCCACAATCAGTGAACAGAAAAAAGCAAGCAAGACTTAGCTTTGCAGAACTGGTCAGGATAACAGGGCAATCCAAAGAGATGTGAATCCAACCAGGAACCATTTACAAGTGGCACTGGCTTAAGAAAGAGCCAGGCATAAATAGCCGAGCAGAAAAGACGATCAGTGAAAGCAGCTGCTGACAGCTAACTCCAAGGAGCAGCCATACCACTTGAAACCACAGGAGGGAGCCCAAGAGCAGAACTCACAAAAGTGCCACTTGCAACCACCGGAGGGAGCCCAAGAACGGAATTCACAACAGTTTTACAAGCGAAAGAAGACTTTGCGAAGATAATGCTTCTGGACATGACGCAGAAGGTCTTGCTTTCAGTGGACTTGCAGACAGAGAGAATCTGCACTACTTACTAGAGACTTGGTTCCCTCTTAAAGGGAATGTTGACATAGTAACATAGTAACATAGTTAGTAAGGCTGAAAAAAGACATTTGTCCATCCAGTTCAGCCTATATTCCATCATAATAAATCCCCAGATCTACGTCCTTCTACAGAACCTAATAATTGTATGATACAATATTGTTCTGCTCCAGGAAGACATCCAGGCCTCTCTTGAACCCCTCGACTGAGTTCGCCATCACCACCTCCTCAGGCAAGCAATTCCAGATTCTCACTGCCCTAACAGTAAAGAATCCTCTTCTATGTTGGTGGAAAAACCTTCTCTCCTCCAGACGCAAAGAATGTCCCCTTGTGCCCGTCACCTTCCTTGGTATAAACAGATCCTCAGCGAGATATTTGAATTGTCCCCTTATATACTTATACATGGTTATTAGATCGCCCCTCAGTCGTCTTTTTTCTAGACTAAATAATCCTAATTTTGCTAATCTATCTGGGTATTGTAGTTCTCCCATCCCCTTTATTAATTTTGTTGCCCTCCTTTGTACTCTCTCTAGTTCCATTATGTCCTTCCTGAGCACCGGTGCCCAAAACTGGACACAGTACTCCATGTGCGGTCTAACTAGGGATTTGTACAGAGGCAGTATAATGCTCTCATCATGTGTATCCAGACCTCTTTTAATGCACCCCATGATCCTGTTTGCCTTGGCAGCTGCTGCCTGGCACTGGCTGCTCCAGGTAAGTTTATCATTAACTAGGATCCCCAAGTCCTTCTCCCTGTCAGATTTACCCAGTGGTTTCCCATTCAGTGTGTAATGGTGATATTGATTCCTTCTTCCCATGTGTATAACCTTACATTTATCATTGTTAAACCTCATCTGCCACCTTTCAGCCCAAGTTTCCAACTTATCCAGATCCATCTGTAGCAGAATACTATCTTCTCTTGTATTAACTGCTTTACATAGTTTTGTATCATCTGCAAATATCGATATTTTACTGTGTAAACCTTCTACCAGATCATTAATGAATATGTTGAAGAGAACAGGTCCCAATACCGACCCCTGCGGTACCCCACTGGTCACAGCGACCCAGTTAGAGACTATACCATTTATAACCACCCTCTGCTTTCTATCACTAAGCCAGTTACTAACCCATTTACACACATTTTCCCCCAGACCAAGCATTCTCATTTTGTGTACCAACCTCTTGTGCGGCACGGTATCAAACGCTTTGGAAAAATCGAGATATACCACGTCCAATGACTCACTGTGGTCCAGCCTATAGCTTAGCTCTTCATAAAAACTGATTAGATTGGTTTGACAGGAGCGATTTCTCATAAACCCATGCTGATATGGAGTTAAACAGTTATTCTCATTGAGATAATCCAGAATAACATCCCTCAGAAACCCTTCAAATATTTTACCAACAATAGAGGTTAGACTTACTGGCCTATAATTTCCAGGTTCACTTTTAGAGCCCTTTTTGAATATTGGTACCACATTTGCTATGTGCCAGTCCTGCAGAACAGACCCCATCGCTATAGAGTCCCTAAAAATAAGAAATAATGGTTTATCTATTACATTACTTAGTTCTCTTAGTACTCGTGGGTGTATGCCATCCGGACCCGGAGATTTATCTATTTTAATCTTATTTAGCCGGTTTCGCACCTCTTCTTGGGTTAGATTGGTGACCCTTAATATAGGGTTGTTTCTTGGGATTTCACCTAGCATTTCATTTTCCAGCATGAATACCGTGGAGAAGAAGGTGTTTAATATGTTAGCTTTTTCCTCGTCATCTACAACCATACTTTCCTCACTATTTTTTAAGGGGCCTACATTTTCAGTTTTTATTCTTTTACTATTGATATAGTTGAAGAACAGTTTGGGATTAGTTTTACTCTCCTTAGCAATGTGCTTCTCTGTTTCCTTTTTGGCAGCTTTAATTAGTTTTTTAGATAAAGTATTTTGCTCCCTATAGTTTTTTAGAGCTTCAATGGTGCCATCCTGCTTTAGTAGTGCAAATGCTTTCTTTTTACTGTTAATTGCCTGTCTTACTTCTTTGTTTAGCCACATTGGGTTTTTCCTATTTCTAGTCCTTTTATTCCCACAAGGTATAAACCGCTTACAGTGCCTATTTAGGATGTTCTTAAACATTTTCCATTTATTATCTGTATTCTTATTTCTGAGGATATTGTCCCAGTCTACCAGATTAAGGGCATCTCTAAGCTGGTCAAACTTTGCCTTCCTAAAGTTCAGTGTTTTTGTGACTCCCTGCCAAGTCCCCCTAGTGAAAGACAGGTGAAATTGTACAATATTGTGGTCGTTATTTCCTAGATGCCCGACCACCTGCAGATTTGCTATTCTGTCAGGTCTATTAGATAGTATTAGGTCTAAAAGTGCTGCTCCTCTGTTTGGATTCTGCACCAATTGTGAAAGATAATTTTTCTTGGTTATTAGCAGAAACCTGTTGCCTTTATGGGTTTCACAGGTTTCTGTTTCCCAGTTAATATCCAGGTAGTTAAAGTCCCCCATAACCAGGACCTCATTATGGGTTGCAGCTTCATCTATCTGCTTTAGAAGTAGACTTTCCATGATTTCTGTTATATTTGGGGGTTTGTAACAGACCCCAATGAGAATTTTGTTACCATTTTTCCCTCCATGAATTTCGACCCATATGGACTCGACATCCTCATTCCCTTCGCTAATATCCTCCCTTAAAGTGGACTTTAGACAAGACTTTACATAGAGACAAACCCCTCCTCCTCTCCGATTTTTACGATCCTTTCTAAACAGACTGTAACCCTGTAAGTTAACTGCCCAGTCATTGCTTTCATCTAACCATGTCTCGGTTATTCCCACTATGTCAAAGTTACCTGTAGATATTTCTGCTTCTAGTTCTTCCATTTTGTTTGTCAGGCTTCTGGCGTTTGCGAGCATGCAGTTTAGAGGATTTTGTTTTGTTCCAATCTCCTCGCTGTGGATTGCTTTAGAAATGATCTTACCTCCCTTCTGAGTATGTTTTCCTGGGTCTTCTTTGTTCGAGTCTAATGTTTTTCTTCCCGTCCCCTCTTCTTCTAGTTTAACGCCCTCCTGATGAGTGTAGCGAGTCTTCTGGCGAATGTGTGTTTCCCAGGTTTGTTGAGGTGTAGTCCGTCTCTGGCGAGGAGTCCACCGTACAAGTAATTCACACCGTGGTCCAGGAATCTGAATCCTTGTTGTCTGCACCATCGTCTTAGCCAGTTGTTCGCATCAAGGATCCTGTTCCATCTCCTGGTGCCATGCCCGTCTACTGGAAGGATAGAAGAAAAAACTACCTGTGCATCCAGTTCCTTTACTTTCTTCCCCAACTCTTCAAAGTCCTTGCAGATTGTCAGTAGGTCCTTCCTTGCCGTGTCATTGGTGCCAACATGTATCAGAAGAAATGGGTGTACGTCCTTGGAGCTGAAAAGCTTTGGTATCCTATCGGTCACATCCTTGATCATCGCACCTGGAAGGCAGCATACTTCTCTTGCGGTTACGTCCGGTCTGCAGATGGCTGCTTCTGTGCCTCTCAGTAGTGAGTCTCCCACCACCACCACTCTTCGTTGCTTCTTGGCTGTACTTTTTGCTGTCACTTGTTGCTGTGTGCCCTTTTCTTTTTTAAGTGATTATTAATGGGGCTTCAGTGCAAGGTTTCCAACATATAACAGTAAATGGCATTTTCACGCCAAAAAATTAATTACACCTCCATGCAAAGTGTGCGTTTTCTCCACAGAAATACTTGGAAGATCATGACAATCTTGCCTTGCGCAGGCGTGTACTATGGAGGACAGAGAATGGACTTCAATCCAATATTGCAGCCAGCATGCAGCCAGCGGGTAAGGAAAGGGTGAATCAAACACCCAAAAACCCCACCCCCATGGCTGAAAATTGTTCCCTCCAAATTCAGGTGACAGAGTCCCTTTAAGGAGAACTGACTGCAAGGAAAGGATTTTTCATCTCTTCCACCAAAACTTGCTAACTAGGGTTGAGCGACCTTTACTTTTATAGGATCGGGTCGGGTTTCACGAAACCCGACTTTTGAAAAAGTCGGGTCGAGTGAAATCGGCCAATCCTATAAAAAAGTCGGGGTCGGGGTCGGACGAAACCCGAAACCCGAAACCCAATGCAGTGCATTGGGTTTCCATGGTTCCCAGGGTCTGAAGGAGCGGAAACTCTCCTTCAGGCCCTGCGATCCATATTTTAGTGTAAAATAAAGAATTAAAATAAAAAATATCGCAATACTTACCCTCTGACGCGCCCTGGTACTAACCGGGAACCTTCCTTCCTTAGAATCAGCCTTCCAGGACCCTGCGGTGACGTCGCGGTGACGTTGCGGCTTGTGATTGGCCGCGCGGCCGCCCATGTGACCGCTCGCGCGGCCAATCACAAGCCGCGACGTCATCGAAGGTCCTGGAAGGGCTGATTCTTAGGAAGGAAGGCTGCCGGAAAGAAGCAGGGCGCGTCCGAGGGTGAGTATATTCCTATTAGGTATGCGCTTCTTTCCGGCAGCCGTCCTTCCTAAGCATCAGCCCTTCCAGGACCTTCGGTGACGTCGCGGGTGACGCCGCGGGTTGTGATTGGCCGCGCGAGCGGTCACATGGGCGGCCGCGCGGCCAATCACAAGCCGCAACGTCACCGCGACGTCACCCTAGGGTCCTGGAAGGCTGATTCTAAGGAAGGAAGGTTCCCGGTTAGTACCAGGGCGCGTCAGAGGGTAAGTATTGCGATATTTTTTATTTTAATTCTTTATTTTACACTTAAATCTGAATTCCGATACCAATTCCCGATATCTTAAACATATCGGGAATCGGTATCGGAATTCCGATTCTAGATTCAAAAGATCGCCGACTTCATGGCCGACCCCACACTGGGTCGGGTCGGGTTTCATGAAACCCGACCTTGCCAAAAGTCGGCGACTTTTGAAAAATTTCGACCCGTTTCGCTCAACCCTATTGCTAACACTTCAGAGTTGTGGCTGATAAAAATATCACCAATCAGTCCAAAAGCGAGTGAAACAGATAATTTTAAATCCTTGCAAGACTATAAAGTTTACTAACGTGACACAAAATGATGTTTGTTTTCAGTTAAGCTTTTGAGAATACCCAACAAGCAGTCTGAATGACGTGATTAGAGACAGGAGACTGTTACTTTAAAAAAAAATTGTGTACCATGAAACCTCAAGTTGTCAAACCCTTTCTTGGTTCTTAAATGGCAATGGAATCCTGACAATATCTTGAGAGCAGGATGTACTACATTGAAGGACGATCAACTTTTTGTCTTTTTTAATGGTATGATGGTTCCCCCTTTGCAGAATGATTTACAGGAGAATTTGGAAATTTTATTTGCAAAGTTTTTAACACTAAGGTACAGATACAGCTTTAAAAAAGGCTAATACTTGCAATACAATGCAATTTTATTTCAAAGTACAAAATTCAAGGAATAGTATGATTGAATAGTGTGAATGTGTACAATTTTGTATATGTTAACTGTTGTGAATTCTGTGGTCAAGCTCCCTTCTGTGGTCATGAGTGGTACTTCGGCTGGTTCTGTCTATGAGCTTCCTCTGGTGGATGTGAGTGGGGCTGTGGCTTCTGAGTTTCCTTCCTCAGGTGACGAGGTTAAGTCGTTAGGTGCTGCTCTATTTAACTCCACCTAGTTCTTTGTTCCTGGCCTCCAGTCAATGTTCCAGTATTGGTCTTGCTCTCTCCTGGATCGTTCTTGTGGCGTGTCTGCCCTGCATAAGCTAAGTTTTGCTTGTGTTACTTTTGTTTGCTATATTTTCTGTCCAGCTTGCTATATTGGTTTTTCTTGCTTGCTGGAAGCTCTGAGACGCAGAGGGAGCACCTCCGTACCGTTAGTCGGTGCGGAGGGTCTTTTTGCCCCCTCTGCGTGGTTGTTTGTAGGTTTTTGTGCTGACCGCAAAGCTTTCCTATCCTCGGTCTATTCAGTAAGTCGGGCCTCACTTTGCTAAAATCTATTTCATCTCTGTGTTTGTATTTTCATCTTAACTCACTATTCTGACTCATGGATATGTAGAACGTAGTGGTGCCAGGATAGACCCTTCTTTTTAGGCGCTTCCGTATTCACCTGTACTCACGTTCATACCGATTAATCAGACAGCTTAACTCAGCCACGATCTCATGTAAGAAGACTCCAGGAAAAGAGGGTTGCTTTAACTGAAATTCTTGTATTATGATGAAAGTAGCAGGTAAAAAGGAATATTCAACAGAGGACATGTAGTAGGATGCATACAGATGGAGGAATGATGACAAAATGGAGAATAAGGGCGTGAACAAACATACATCACAAGACTACAGTGAGAGAGTTGGGACAAAATACAGGGAAAGGCAAACTTCTGCCTAGAAAGAAGGAACGAACACAAGCAATGCAAATATTAAATGATTTCTCAAGTCGTGAGACATGACACTCCCCGTCTGAAGTCCTTGGATTTCACGATGTCCGTAATTCTTCGAAGTCGTTCGAAGCTGAAAATGAAAAACAAGAGGAAAGAAAACATGCATGCAATAATAAACATCTAAGATTTTAAAGTCCAAACTCGTTGTTGTCGACCTGTAGATCAAACCGAAAGATAAGTCCAAATATATTAAACCCATCTTCAGATTGGGGAAGCCGCAAACATGCCAACTCTTCCACCAACCCAGAATCCAATGGGAATGTTAACAGTTCAATCCAATGGAAAATGTCAATATTCAATAAACTGGGAGATGAGGAGGAATGCTCCCCGCCGTGAGCAACGTCCAGGAGCATGTTCAGTTCATGTGATGTCCTCCTTTCGTAGAAGCAGCACGAGTTCAGTGACCGGGCGGAAGAAGATTCGGGTAGAGCCCCCTTTTGTCACCTTAACTTCTACCTTACGAGTCTTTCCGTCCTCACTTGGTAGGACCTTGGCGATAAGTCCCATTGGCCAGTCATTGCGATGAGCCTCTTTGTCCATTAAGAGAACGAGGTCTCCTTCTTGGAGATTGGGACTGGGTGTCTGCCATTTGTGACGGTTTTGAAGCAAGTGCAAATATTCGGTCTTCCAGCGATGCCAAAACACGTTAGCCAGATGTTGTACTTGCCTCCACTGACGTTTGTAAATGTCCTTGCTATTGAAATTCCCAGGCGGAACTGTAGCAGCTCCAGTCTTCTGTGTAAGAAGTGTAGCTGGAGTAAGGATCGCTGGAGCATCGGGGTCGGATGATACTGGAACCAAAGGTCTAGCATTTATTATGGCTGACACTTCTGCAAGAAAAGTGACCAGAACTTCATGAGTAAGGGGAAGTTTATGGTCCAGCAACATGGAGTCGAGGATCCTTCGTGCAACGCCAATCATGCGTTCCCAAGATCCACCCATGTGTGAAGAGTGTGGAGGGTTGAATACCCAAGTGCATCCATTGTCGGACAAGAAGTTGTCAAACTGCAGTTCCTTGCAAGCTCCTACAAAGTTTGTGCCGCAGTCGGACCGGAGTTGCTTGGCAGGTCCCCGGATGGAAAAGAATCTTCTTAGGGCATTGATGAAGCTGGAGGTATCCATGGATTCAATTATCTCGATGTGAACTGCACGGATACTGAGACAGGTAAATAGAACAGCCCACCGCTTACTGTTCGCGGCTCCTCCACGAGTTTTCCTGGTAACAACCGACCATGGCCCGAAGACGTCTACACCAACATATGAGAACGGTTGGTCCGTGCTCAGTCGATCTGCTGGGAGGTTCGCCATTTGTTGTTGTTGGTGTTTTCCTCGTAACCTTCGACACTTGACACATCTATGGAGAACTGAAGAGACGCACCTTTTCATTCCCATGATCCACAAGCCAGGAGACCTGATGGCACCTTCAGTAAGATGTCTGCCTTGGTGCTGTACTTGTTCGTGATAGTGCCGAATTAACAGAGTGGTGACGTGATGTCGACCTGGAATGATGATAGGGTTCTGCTCCTTATCGTATAGGTCTGATTTACTTAAACGTCCACCCACTCTTAGAAACTTGAGATGATCGACTACTGGGTTCAAGTCGAGCAGGGTGCTGTTTTTGGACACACTGACTCCCTTGGTAATACTGCCAATCTCATGTGAATATTCTTCTTGTTGCACACACCTGATGATGACTTGTTCGGCATGGTCTATGTCGTCGGCAGTAAGACGATTCTTACACACGTGCCAACCATGGCACCCTGAGAGCTTGTCCTTTGTAAAACAGCGAGCAATGTGGATAAGACGAGCTACAGTTCGTACAACGGAAGACCAGCTTGAGAAGCGTTCAAAGCGGTGAGACTTCAAACCTTGCCTAGATGTCATTGAAGTATAGTGAGCAGAGATAGTTTGTCTTATCTCCTTGTCAGATTCTGGTTCCACCAGCTCATAAGCATTTTTGGTGTTGTTAGCACAGAAATCTTCGTACAGGAGACTAGGAGGCGCCAACCACATGTTATCACCAAGCTTAGAAGCAGCTGTGAGTCTTGTACCTCGGTCGGCTGGGTTTAAATCGGTGGAGATGTGATGCCACTGCTCAGGGGTAGAAAAACTTCTGATGCGCTCTACTCTGTTGCTCACATATGTATAGAACTGCTTCGTTTGGTTGTGTATGTACCCGAGTACCAACCTGCTGTCTGTGTAGAAGGTAAAGGAATCAATTGTAATGTCCATTTCGTCTCGTATAACTTCAGCAATTTCTACTGCCAATACCGCAGCGCAAAGCTCGAGTCTGGGTACAGAGTGTGCAGGCTTTGGAGTTAATTTGGTCTTACCCAGGATGAAACCACAATGCACCTTATTGGCTCCTAAGGTCATCAGATAAGCTACTGCGGCTATGGCTTCAGTAGATGCATCAGAGAAAATATGGACTTCTCTTCTGATTGCAGTCATAGGTGGTCTTGGAGAATAACAACGTGGAACTTGGAGTTGCTGTAAGAACTCCAGAGACTTCTTCCATGCTTCCCACCTTTGCTGTTTCTGAGTTGGAAGCGGGGTGTCCCAATCCGTGTTCTCGGCCGTAAGCTGTCTTAACAGTATCTTGCCTTGAATAGTGACGGGTGCTACAAACCCGAGAGGATCATAGATGCTATTTATGACAGATAGGACTCCTCGTTTGGTAAAGGGTTTGTCATAGGGTGACACTTGGAAGGTGAAGGTGTCCCGCTTGATATCCCACAGTAGACCAAGGCTGCGCTGTGTTGGAGGAACATCAGAACCCAAGTCGAGGTCTTTTAGGTTTGTGGCATGGTCCTCAGATGGAAACGCGTTCATTACCTCTTGACTGTTAGAGATAATCTTGTGGAGTCTGAGGTTTGATGTGGATAGCATTTCCTGTGTCCTGGAGAGTAGGTCAATAGCATCTTCACTTGTGGGTAAGGACTTGAGCCCATCGTCCACGTAGAAGTTCTTCTCTACAAATTGCCGAGCATCGGATCCGTACTCTCTCTCACCTTCCTGGGCTGTCCGTCTCAGACCATAGATCGCCACAGCAGGTGAGGGACTATTCCCGAAGACATGGACCTTCATCCGGTAGTCTATGACCGGATTGTTGACATTGTTGTCTTTGTGCCATAGGAACCTAAGATAATTTCTGTTGTCTTCTTTCACGATGAAGCAATGAAACATCTGCTGAATGTCGGCCATTATGGCGACAGGTTCTTGTCTGAAGCGGATCAATACTCCAAGGAGGCTATTGTTCAGGTTGGGCCCAGATAGGAGCAGGTTATTGAGAGAGAGGCCTTCAAACTGAGCGCTGGAGTCAAACACGACTCTGATCTGATTAGGTTTGCGAGGGTGATAGACACCAAAGGATGGAAGATACCAACATTCTTCTCCCTCCCTCAGTGGTGGCGCAGGTTCAGCATGATCTCTGTCAAAGATGTTCTGCATAAAGTCAATGAAGTGCTTCTCCATCTCTGGTTTCCTCTTTAGGGTACGCTTTAAGGATGAGAACCTTGCAGTTGCTTGCTGCAGGTTGTTCGGCAACCTCACTCTTGGGAAACGAAAGGGTAAAGGCGCTACCCAACTGTTGGAGTCATCTTGAGCAAATTCTGTATTCATAACCTTTATGAACTCTTTATCTTCCCTTGTGGGTGCCAACTTGTTGTCACTACTTGTAGAGTCGAACACTGATGACCCGAGGTTTTCATCCCAGGGCTGGTGCGTGTTCATGTTGTTGAAGGATTCCTGTTGCCAGTTGGTGTTGCTCACTTTCTCTTTCACCCAGTAGTGATGTGGGCATGGTTGGAAATGGGTGCTGCGACCATTTGACAAGATGTGTGTTTTGTAAGAGGAGATGTTGTTAGGTCTCTTCATCTTGTGTATGCAAACGTTGCCTACGATTACCCAGCCTAGATCTAAGCGTTGGGCAAATGGTGCGTCGTGTGGTCCGTTAATTTGCTGACGTACCTTGTGCAGCCGGAGAATGTCTCTGCCCAGCAGAATCAGGATATCTGCTTTGTTGTTGAGGGCTGGTATCTTGTTTGCTATCCTCTTGAGATGTTGATGATGAAGAGCAGCCTCTGGCGTTGGGATCTCTTCTCGATTGGATGGAATCTGGTTGCACTCGACCAGTGTAGGTAACGGTATCTCGACGGTGTTCTCGAGAGATGTCGCTGTAAGGCCACTGGCCCTTCTCCCAGAAACCTCTGTAACACCACTGCAGGTACCTAAGGTGTAAGGGTAAGCATTTCCCTTTAAGTTAAACATATCAAAGAGTTCTGACCTTGCAAGTGATCGGTTGCTCTGATCATCCAGAAGGACATACACCTTCACGGCTTTCTCTGGGTGACCGTTGGGATACACGTTCACCAGGCAAATCTTCGCACAGGACTTGTCCCAGAGGTCTTCTCCGCAGACTTCTGTGCATGAAGAAGATATTGTGGTATGGCTTGCAGTTTGAGCTGCGTCCTCCCCGCCATGGCTCATGGTGAGGGAAGGAGTAAGTGTAGAGTCAGGACGGAATGGGTGGAGTGCTTGTACGTGGTCCTCACTGTCACACTCCATGCACTTAATTGTAGTTTTACAGTCTTTAGCAAGGTGTTCAGTAGAAGCACAACATCTGTAGCATACCCCGAACTTCTTTAGAAGCTCCTTGCGTTCTTCGAGCGGTTTCTTCCTGAAGCCGATGCACTTTTTTAAGGGATGTGGCTTCTTGTGGATGGGACATTCACGATTTGGGTTCTCTATCTTTTCACCCTTGTTACTGTTGCCTGGGGCTGATGTTGGTAAGGGAAGAATATCCGTCTTCTTCACTGACACTGGACCCCTGCGGTTTCTGTCATTCGAGCGTGCGCTGACGTATTTAGAAGGAGGTGAAGCTGGGCCACTGGATTCTTCGTAGGAAAAGCTTGGGTCGTTCTTACGCTCTGCCACGTCTTTTATAAACTCACAGAAGTAGGAGAATGGAGGAAATGACACTTGATGGTCTTTCTTGTATTTTGACCCTAGTGTAGTCCACTTTTCTTGTACATTGTACGGTAGCTTGGAGATAATGGGATTTACTCCACGAGCAGTGTCCAGGTAGCTGAGGCCAGGTAGGTGGGTGTCTGCCTTGGCCAGCTGGAGCTCTAACAGCAAGTCACTGAGCTCTAGGAACTTTGAACTGTCTTTGCTTGATATCTTTGGAAAACTCTGTAATCGCTTGAACAGTGCATCCTCTATGGCTTCTGGACTGCCAAAGTTTTTCTCTAGTCTTTCCCATGCAGCCATGAGACCAGCCATTGGATTACTGATATGTACAGACCTGAGTCTCTTGACACGCTCTGTGGATTGTGGTCCTAGCCATCTGATTAGCAGGTCCAGCTCTTCGGTAGCAGTGATGCCGAGGTCACTAGTTACGGTTCTAAAGGCATTTTTCCAACCTCTGTAATTTTCAGGTTGGTCGTCAAACCTTGTGAGACCGGTTTTAGTAAGTTCGCGGCGAATCATGTACCTTGCGAAGTCGGACATGTCTGTTCTTTCTGACTTAGGATGCACAAATGTAGGCTGAGCAGTGTTGTACATAGGGGTGAAGACATCCTGGCCTTGAAACATGGGTAAGTATGGAGTGGCATATGCATTTAGTCCAGCAACCGGTTTGGTGGGTATAGTCTCTGCTACATGCGGAGCTGGCACTGCGCGGTTGTCGAGAGTATAATGACCTGCCGGCATATTGGGTTGCGTGTAGATAATAGCCTGTGGAGTTTGGTGAGATGCGGGGTCTTGGCGCATACTGGAATACGAAGGAAGTTCAAGTTTGGGAGCATTGTACTGACCTTGAATGTAGGGTTCTGTAAGTGGATCGGCATCCTGGTGCCCTGGAGAAGCATGAACGCCATCAGGAATGTTAGTAATGGTCTGCGGTTCGCCATTTTGGCTTAGCACGTAGTCTCTTGTGCGTTCAATAGGGTCTTCTGCCTCCACTTCACACAAACTGATGCTGTCTCTTTGACTCCCACTGATAGCTCGCTCCAGGATCCTTAACTCTGCCATGGCTGTCGCGTGCTCACATTCCTTCTCCAGAGCTTCCTTGCGTGCTGCATCCGCATCCATTTCTGCTCTCCTTTGTGCTGTGGCTGCATCCATTTCTGCTCTCTTTTGTGCTGCGGCTGCATCCATTTCTGCTCTCCTTTGTGCTGCGGCTGCATCCATTTCTGCTCTCTTTTGTGCTGTGGCTGCATCCATTTCTGCTCTCCTTTGCGCAAAGGCAGCTTGTATCTTAGATGTTTCTGCCTTAGCACGTGCTCTTATAAGCTGCTCGCTGAGAGTGGAATATTTTGATGAACTTGACCTAGATAAGCGTTTTGAGTGCTTGGACAATTTGGATGAGCGAGTTGATGCATCTGGTGTCCGTGCAATTTTAGCCTCTAACTTGGTTTTAATGTCACGTACGGTGCAGTCTCTTTCAGAATTAAGCTGCTGGAAACTTTGCAATTCGTTTAAAGTCTCTGGCAGATTCAGGTTTTTCAGGAGAATAATGTATTGGTCAGTCTTCTCCATATACATTTGGTATGCTGTGCATAATTGTTCTAGGGCTCCCTCAAGTGGTAACTCATGAGAAGCAGGCCTTGATACAGTGTCTATGTGATTCAGCACTTTCTCCCACAGTGAAGACACATCACTATATACGACACATTTTGCAGTCTCTAAATTCTCCATGACTTTCCATGTAGGTTTGACTGTACGTTTTCCCCTTTCACTAGCTGGTGGATGGGGATCTGGGTCTCTTTCCTGTTTGTAAGTCTGGTAGGGACATTGTATTCCTTGCTTCAGACATGATTTGATTGCAGGCAGGAAGAGTGGAGGATGAGGGTTATACTTCTCCCTGTTTATCTGCAGTGTGTGCTTCTATGCACGCTGGGGTCTGGCTGGGAACTGGGTTACTATCTATCTGGGAAATGTCCTTTTCCACTGAGGTTCAGCACAGACCTTGAGTTACTGTCTCTGAAGGCACGCTATTCCTTTTTACTATTCTGACTCATGGATATGTAGAACGTAGTGGTGCCAGGATAGACCCTTCTTTTTAGGCGCTTCCGTATTCACCTGTACTCACGTTCATACCGATTAATCAGACAGCTTAACTCAGCCACGATCTCATGTAAGAAGACTCCAGGAAAAGAGGGTTTCTTTAACTGAAATTCTTGTATTATGATGAAAGTAGCAGGTAAAAAGGAATATTCAACAGAGGACATGTAGTAGGATGCATACAGATGGAGGAATGATGACAAAATGGAGAATAAGGGCGTGAACAAACATACATCACAAGACTACAGTGAGAGAGTTGGGACAAAATACAGGGAAAGGCAAACTTCTGCCTAGAAAGAAGGAACGAACACAAGCAATGCAAATATTAAATGATTTCTCAAGTCGTGAGACATGACACTCACAGTCATTATATGTGGGGGGCTGCCTTTTTCTTTGGGGAATTTCTCTGAGGCAAGGTAGGCTTATTTTTCTATCTTCAGGGCTAGCTAGTTTCTCAGGCTGTGCCGAGTTGCATAGGGAGCGTTAGGAGCAATCCACGGCTACCTCTAGTGTGGTATGATAGGATTATGGACTGCGGTCAGCAGAGTTCCCACGTCTCAGAGCTCGTCCTATGTTAGTAACTATCAGGTCACTTTGTGTGCTCTTAGCCACTAGGTCCATTGTGGTTCTGAATCACCTGTTCAAAACAGTACTGGAGGCCCAAAGTACTAATGCTTCTCAATAGAGGGAAAAGAGAAGTTCTGAGACCATTTTTTTTTCTCTGTACTGTGTTTTGTCTTTCTTTTCCCCTAGACATTTGGGTGGTTCAGGACACAGGTGTAGTGATGGACATTAAAGGTCTGTCTTCTTGTGTGGATCATCTCACTGCAAGAGTACAAAATATTCAAGACTTTGTGGTTCAGAATTCTATGTTGGAGCCAAGAATTCCTATTCCTGATTTGTTTTCTGGAGATAGAGCTAAGTTTCTGAGCTTTAAGAATAATTGTAAACTGTTTCTGGCTTTGAAACCCCGCTCCTCTGGTGACCCAGTTCAACAAGTTAAGATCATTATTTCTTTATTACGTGGCGACCCTCAAGACTGGGCATTTTCCCTTGCACCAGGAGATCCTGCATTATGTAATATTGATGCGTTTTTTCTGGCGCTCGGATTGCTGTATGATGAACCTAATTCAGTGGACCAGGCAGAGAAAAATTTGCTGGCTCTGTGTCAGGGTCAGGATGAGGTAGAGATATATTGTCAGAAGTTTAGGAAGTGGTCTGTACTCACTCAATGGAATGAATGTGCGCTGGCAGCAATTTTCAGAAAAGGTCTCTCTGAAGCCCTTAAGGATGTCATGGTGGGATTTCCTATGCCTGCTGGTCTGAATAAGTCTATGTCTTTGGCCATTCAGATCGGTCGACGCATGCGTGAGCGTAAAACTGTGCACCATTTGGCGGTATTATCTGAGCATGGACCTGAGCCTATGCAGTGCGATAGGACTTTGACCAGAGCAGAACGGCAAAAACACAGACGTCAGAATGGGCTGTGTTTTTACTGTGGTGATTCCACTCATGCTATCTCCGATTGTCCTAAGCGCACTAAGCGGTTCGCTAGGTCTGCCACCATTGGTACGGTACAGTCGAAATTTCTTTTGTCCGTTACTTTGATCTGCTCTTTGTCATCCTATTCTGCCATGGCATTTGTGGATTCAGGCGCTGCCCTGAATTTGATGGACTTGGAGTATGCTAGGCGCTGTGGGTTTTTCTTGGAGCCCTTGCAGTATCCTATTCCATTGAGAGGAATTGATGCTACGCCTTTGGCCAAGAATAAGCCTCAGTACTGGACCCAGCTGACCATGTGCATGGCTCCTGCGCATCAGGAGGATATTCGCTTTTTGGTGTTGCATAATCTGCATGATGTGGTCGTGTTGGGGTTGCCATGGCTACAAGTCCATAACCCAGTATTGGATTGGAAATCAATGTCTGTGTCCAGCTGGGGTTGTCAGGGGGTACATGGTGATGTTCCAGTTCTGTCTATTTCATCATCCACCCCTTCTGAGGTCCCAGAGTTCTTGTCGGATTACCGGGATGTATTTGATGAGCCCAAGTTCAGTGCCCTACCTCCGCATAGGGATTGTGATTGTGCTATCGATTTGATTCCTGGTAGTAAGTTTCCTAAAGGTCGACTGTTTATTTTGTCTGTGCCTGAGCATGCCGCTATGCGGAGTTACGTAAAGGAATCCTTGGAGAAGGGTCATATACACCCGTCGTCGTCGCTATTGGGAGCAGGGTTCTTTTTTGTGGCCAAGAAGGATGGTTCGCTGAGACCTTGTATTGATTACCGCCTTCTAAATAAAATCACGGTCAAATTTCAGTACCCCTTGCCACTGCTGTCTGATTTGTTTGCTCGGATTAAGGGGTCTAGTTGGTTCACCAAGATAGATCTTCGTGGTGCGTATAATCTTGTGCGTATTAAACAGGGCGATGAATGGAAAACAGCATTTAATACGCCCGAGGGCCATTTTGAGTACCTGGTTATGCCATTCGGGCTTTCTAATGCTCCATCAGTGTTTCAGTCCTTTATGCATGACATCTTCCGAGAGTACCTGGATAAATTGCTGATTGTATACTTGGATGATATTTTGGTCTTCTCGGATGATAGGGAGTCTCACGTGAAGCAGGTCAGAATGGTGTTCCAGGTCCTGCGTGCAAATTCTTTGTTTGTGAAGGGGTCAAAGTGTCTCTTTGGTGTTCAGAAGGTTTCATTTTTGGGTTTCATCTTTTCCCCTTCTACTATCGAGATGGACCCTGTTAAAGTTCAGGCCATTTATGATTGGACTCAGCCGACATCTCTGAAGAGTCTGCAAAAGTTCCTGGGCTTTGCTAATTTTTATCGTCGCTTCATCAATAATTTTTCTAGTATTGCTAAACCGTTGACTGATTTAACAAAGAAGGGTGCTGATGTGGTCAATTGGTCTTCTGCTGCTGTGGAAGCTTTTCAAGAGTTGAAGCGTTGTTTTTCTTCTGCCCCTGTGTTGTGCCAACCAGATGTTTCGCTCCCGTTCCAGGTCGAGGTTGATGCTTCTGAGATTGGAGCAGGGGCTGTTTTGTCGCAGAGATGTTCTGATGGCTCGGTGATGAAACCATGCGCCTTCTTTTCCAGGAAGTTTTCGCCTGCTGAGCATAATTATGATGTTGGCAATCGAGAGTTGCTGACCATGAAGTGGGCATTCGAGGAGTGGCGTCATTGGCTTGAAGGAGCTAAGCATCGCGTGGTGGTCTTGACTGATCACAAGAACTTGACTTATCTCGAGTCTGCCAAACGGTTGAATCCTAGACAGGCTCGTTGGTCGCTGTTTTTCTCCCGTTTTGACTTTGTGGTTTCGTACCTTCCGGGCTCTAAAAATGTGAAGGCGGATGCCCTGTCTAGGAGTTTTGTGCCCGACTCTCCGGGTTTGTCTGAGCCGGCGGGTATTCTCAAAGAGGGGGTAATTTTGTCTGCCATCTCCCCTGATTTGCGGCGGGTGCTGCAAAAATTTCAGGCTAATAGACCTGACCGTTGCCCAGCGGAGAAACTGTTTGTCCCTGATAAATGGACGAGTAGAATTATCTCTGAGGTTCATTGTTCGGTGTTGGCTGGTCATCCTGGAATCTTTGGTACCAGAGATTTGGTGGCTAGATCCTTTTGGTGGCCGTCTCTGTCGCGGGATGTGCGTTCGTTTGTGCAGTCCTGTGGGATTTGTGCTCGGGCTAAGCCCTGCTGTTCTCGTGCCAGTGGGTTGCTTTTGCCCTTGCCAGTTCCGAAGAGGCCCTGGACACATATCTCTATGGATTTTATTTTGGATCTCCCCGTCTCTCAAAAAATGTCGGTCATTTGGGTTGTTTGTGATCGCTTCTCTAAGATGGTCCATTTGGTACCCTTGTCTAAATTGCCTTCCTCCTCTGATTTGGTGCCATTGTTCTTCCAGCATGTGGTTCGTTTACATGGCATTCCGGAGAATATCGTTTCTGACAGAGGTTCCCAGTTTGTTTTGAGTTTTGGCGAGCCTTTTGTGCTAGGATGGGCATTGATTTGTCTTTTTCCTCGGCTTTCCATCCTCAGACAAATGGCCAGACTGAACGAACCAATCAGACCTTGGAAACATATCTGAGATGTTTTGTTTCTGCCGATCAGGATGATTGGGTGTCCTTTTTGCCTTTGGCTGAGTTCGCCCTTAATAATCGGGCCAGCTCGGCTACTTTGGTTTCGCTGTTTTTCTGCAATTCTGGTTTCCATCCTCGTTTCTCTTCAGGGCAGGTTGAGTCTTCTGACTGTCCTGGTGTGGATACTGTGGTGGATAGGTTGCAGCAGATTTGGACTCATGTGGTGGACAATTTGACATTGTCTCAGGAGAAGGCTCAACGTTTCGCTAACCGCAGGTGCTGTGTGGGTCCCCGACTTCGTGTTGGGGATTTGGTTTGGTTGTCATCTCGTTATATTCCTATGAAAGTTTCCTCTCCTAAGTTTAAGCCTCGTTTCATTGGTCTGTATAGGATTTCTGAGGCTCTTAATCCTGTGTCTTTTCGTTTGACCCTTCCAGCTTCTTTTCCCATCCATAACGTATTCCATAGGTCATTGTTGCGGAGATACGTGGCACCTGTGGTTCCATCCGTTGATCCTCCTGCCCCGGTTTTGGTTGAGGGGGAGTTGGAGTATATAGTGGAGAAGATTTTGGATTCTCGTATTTCAAGACGGAAACTCCAGTACCTGGTTAAGTGGAAGGGTTATGGTCAGGAAGATAATTCCTGGGTCTTTGCCTCTGATGTTCATGCTGCCGATCTGGTTCATGCCTTTTATTTGGCTCATCCTGGTCGGCCTGGGTGCTCTGGTGAGGGTTCGGTGACCCCTCTTCAAGGGGGGGGGGTACTGTTGTGAATTCTGTGGTCAAGCTCCCTCCTGTGGTCATGAGTGGTACTTCGGCTGGTTCTGTCTATGAGCTTCCTCTGGTGGATGTGAGTGGGGCTGCGGCTTCTGAATTTCCTTCCTCAGGTGACGAGGTTAAGTCGTTAGGTGCTGCTCTATTTAACTCCACCTAGTTCTTTGTTCCTGGCCTCCAGTCAATGTTCCAGTATTGGTCTTGCTATCTCCTGGATCGTTCTTGTGGCCTGTCTGTCCTGCATAAGCTAAGTTTTGCTTGTGTTACTTTTGTTTGCTATATTTTCTGTCCAGCTTGCTATATTGGTTTTTCTTGCTTGCTGGAAGCTCTGAGACGCAGAGGGAGCACCTCCGTACCGTTAGTCAGTGCGGAGGGTCTTTTTGCCCCCTCTGCGTGGTTGTTTGTAGGTTTTTGTGCTGACCGCAAAGCTATCTTTCCTATCCTCGGTCTATTCAGTAAGTCGGGCCTCACTTTGCTAAAATCTATTTCATCTCTGTGTTTGTATTTTCATCTTAACTCACAGTCAAGATTTCCTTGTGCAGGCATGTACTAGGGATGAATACAAAACTCCCAGATACATATTGTGAGCGCACGAGGTCTGGCAGTAAATACGCCAAAAGACCCCGACCTCAACAAATCAGCTCAAAACAAACCATGCCAAAAGGAGAGCAATTCAGAGCAATGATTTATAAAACAAACTTTAATTGCCATAAATAATACAAAAACATATATCAAAGTATTACATTATCTAATGACTAGAGCACATTAAGCGCCCATCCCCCCACTCCCCCAAATGTAAATACCCTTGTAATGGTGTGCATAAGAAAAAGCACCTACACTATCCAACCAAGGTCACCCCAAAGCAGTGGGATTCTATAGTAATGCCATTAAGTATGAGGGTGGGAAAAGGGTGCTAGCACTTACCACTACACAGAGGTAGGGGGGAGCGGTCGGGCGATGGTCCCCAACGCACGTTTCATGGCCACCAGTGCCACTTCCTCAGGGGGATAACCATGTACTGCCTAACAGGACCTTAAAATAGCCCTTGGCCCCGGTCACATGGTACACAGCAGCCAATCACAGTGGCGCCATCGGCACATGTGCACTGTGTCCGGCAAGTCCCAGCAGTGGAAATCAGCGTCAGACCAGGTGCGCACGCCCAGGGCAAAGACATTTTTTCTTTGCCCTGGGCGTGCGCACCTGGTCTGATGCTGATTTCCACTGCTGGGACAGCTCTCCAGCGACCAAACAGCGACGCTGCAGCGATCGACATTGTTGCAGCGTCGTTTCAGTGTGACGGTACCCTAAGTGCATGGGCTGTCAAACATTTCCCCATGGGGGGGGGTTAATTTTTTTTTAATTGTTTACGGGCATCATAAACACCTTGCCAAATTGTAAAGTGGTTTCCTACACAGTTGCTGCTGGGAAGGTGCATTCAAAAAGAAAAAGGTGGACGAATCATTTAATGAAGTGATCAGGAATAGGGGCATGGTGATGATAGAAATGGGAATGTATATGATTAATAACAGCGGTGGCTATGGGAGGTATGAGATCCAGTATACCGCCTACAATGATTAGTCATTTAGCCACCACCAATTACCAGAATGTGTTTCATGCCTGTCAGAAGATCGGTGTAATAGATGCGCGTGTTAGACTCGGCCTAAAAAATGTTTGTCAAAAATATGTTGCCAAAGACGCATGTGTCTGTCTAACGGGCAAAGTGCAACATGTTCATGATTGAGATGCTGAATTAGAGAAAGCAGATCAGTGTTGGAGGAAAACCAAACACACTGATGGATGCTTGCGAGAAACTAAGTTTAAAGAGGAGTGCTCCGTCCGTAACTATAAACACACCTGTGGAACAAGCTTATTCATCTTCTTCACCCATACATATTAGCAATAATATCCAAATGTCACAGTCGAAAATTATTTGTTGTAGTGTAACGAACACTGTTAAAGGAATGCCACTAAACGTAGATAACCACGACCCTGGAAAACACCAGATTTCCTCTTTACAAGATGTGGATGATGATGGTATTGATGACGACTTTGAAATTTACCACATCCACACCAAGAAGATGAAGATCACAGCTGCAAGAAATGTGCAAAAAAGGCCGTGAATGTCTGGGAAATAATTTTCTCTTTGGCGAACGTTCCCTCGTACTAAAGTGGTGCCAAATGATGCATACACAGCTCTCATGTCTATTTAGCATGAGATGGTTGAAAGATGATGTATTCTATTTTGTCCATGTCCACTTTTTGAAAGTGAGCAGGAACGAAGGATGAAATAGCAGGAAGACGTGTGATTTTGGTCAGTAAGGAGGTGATGTCAGGTACAGATAGATTTGCATGTCATCGGTGTACTGATGATATTGCAAACCGTGTCATTACATCAGCTGTCCCAGGCCGAAGGTATAGATGGAGAAGAGTAGGGTCCTAGAACTGAGCCTTGGGGAACACTGAAAGACCGGGGACGAAGTGAGGAGGTGGTGTGGGAGAAGGAGACACTGAATGTCCCTGTAACAGCCTGGTTGTTTTTTAAAGACTGTGCCTATAAACCCAAAAAGGCCATTTGCACCACCGGCCATGCCTGCGTCAGCAGGGGTAGCAAAACTCCCATCCTAACAACCACAAGCATGATCAGGCACATGGCAGCAAAGCACCCGACTTTTGTTGGTTAAACACAAGACTCCATGAACAGTCTCTGCGGGTGATACCACTGCTTCTTTCGATGTTGTGCGTGCAAGCCAATCCCCTGTCCTTGGTGCATGCAAAGATGCCTCATGCCCTGCATCTGCAATTGCACAAAACTCAACTAGCACCATCAACAAGCACATCCACCTCCTTGTCCAAGCGCAGTGTTCACTTGTCCATACCCAAGTCCTTGGAATGCAAGCGGAAATGCGCAGCCAACGACATAGTACTAAATTCACACATTTGTCACCTGCTTGAGTTCAAAATGTTGCATTTTAGGCCTGTGCGAAACGTAAGCTTTCCGCAACCTGATGGCGGTGACCATTACAAGGTACTCGTTACCCAGCCGCCACAATTTTTCCCAGTCTGCCATCACGACATTACACAAGCAAGCACATGTCCCACAACATTACCTGTGCCCTCCACAATGCTGTTATTGGGAAAGTCCACCTAACCACAGACACGTGGATAAGTGCTTGTGGTCAGGGATAGTACATCTCACTAATGGCACACTGGGTTAACATAGTGGAAGCCGGGACCCAGTACGACCTTGGGATGGTGCACGTCTTCCCAACCCCGAGTATTGCAGGCCCTACATCAATCTGGGTTGCCCTCGCAGTCTACAGCTCCTGCACCTCCTCTTCCTTCGCATCCTCTTCTGCCTCCATCTCTGAAAGTAACACATCAGTCACAAGCTGGAAGCACTGCAGCACTGCCTCAGCCAAGCGGCAACAGGCTGTGCTGAAGCTAATATGCTTAGGTGACAAGCCGCACAATGATGAAGAGTTGTGGACAGCTCTGAAAGAGCAGGCAGATCTATGGCTGACACCGCTGAACCTACAGCCAGGCATGGTCATGTGTGACAATGGCTGGAACCTGGTGGCTGCTCTGTGTCAGGGCGGGCTCACAGACGTACCATGCCTGGCCCATGTGTTTAACCTCATTGTTCAACGTTTTCAGAAAAGCAACATGGAGGTGCCAGATCTGCTAGGAAAGTACGAGGCTCTGCAGCACTTGCAGCTTCTGGCTCACTGACTGGTGTGTGATGTCCTCCCCATGCATTGGAACTTTACACTGCATATTTTGGAAAGGATTTGTGAGCAGAAGAGGACAGTTGTTGACTATCAGCATCAACAAGGTCGTCGGTATTCAGATCTGACTTCGCACATAAGATCTCAGGAGTGGACATGGATGTCAGACATATGTACCATCCTCCAAAACTTTGAGGAATTCACCAAGATGGTGATAGGCAATGACGCCATAATTAACATCTCCATCCTGCTTCTCTGTGTTCTAATATTAATATTTATAGTTATTTATATAGCGTCAACATATTTACAGTTTAAAACACAACAGTCCTAAGAAACAACGATAACAATAATACAATAATTAAACAGAAATAAAACTACCCTGCTCGTGACAGCTTACAATCTACACTAAGTAACAACGATAACAATAATTAAACTCAAATAAAAGATCCTGCTCATGACAACTTACCATCTACAATGCGGTGGGGGAGATAAAAATGTATGTATTTACAATGATGATTTTACAATGATATTACTGATGTTTGTCAAAAGTCGTGGATGCCTGAGGAGGAGGAGGAGACCATGGTCAGTTGTCCTCTTGGTGAGGACACGGAAGTATCGACTGTTAGCAGTCTTGCACGCATGGCTGGGTTTATGTTACGCTGCCTTTCCCGTCACCCTTGCGTTCTCAAAATTTTAGGTGACAGGCAATACTGATTGTTGACAATTCTAGACCCACGCTACAATGCGAACTTTATATCTCTTATTCCAGAGGCAGACAGGTGTACTACAATGTTGGAGGACCATAGGGCCCTTCTTGCTGAATTATTAAAAAAATACCCATCTGAAAACGCTGGCAGAAGAGGCCACAATTCGTTGGCCAAGCAAGGAGTACAGGTGAGAGACACAACTTCAATCCAACAGAGGCAGTGGAACACTGACAAAGTTCGAGGAGAGTTTTCAGACCCTCCCATCACCCTGGCCCTGAGGCGTGGGGGACTCTCACAAGGAGTGCAAAGTTTGGAAAAAGGCTGAGGGAGTACCTTGCTGACCGTACCAACATCCTCTGTCATTCCTCTGTGCCCTTTAATTATTGTTTTGCAAAGCTGAACATGGAGCTTGAACTGTCTCTCTATTGTGCACGTGCGCTGTACTCTCATTAATGGTGCACACGGTGCCTTGCTCTCTGGCGGTCACTGGGCACATGGCTCCTTACTTTCTTGCAGTACCCCTTTAATTGGCGGGAGCAAACACCTTCATAATACAGAGGCAGAGTACAACACCGCCCAAGCGTTCACACTCTGCTCCTCAGACTTTCTATGTGTGCAGTGGCTGCCTCTAGGCAGAACATGATGGAGATAGTAGTAGTTGGAGCATTTAAGACAGTAATGAAGCAGCCATAACAACTTGAAAGAGGAGTATTTTTTTACGGAGATACCACAATGTTCGATATGTGGCCTGTATTTTTTTATTTTTTAAACTAAAATAGTGTACCGAATTAGGGTAACAGATAGTAAATACAGCAGAATGAAGGCATGAATTTCCACAATTTGTAGGCCACAAATACATCAGACATCTGACAGCGATACCACACTGACAAATATGTGGCCTGTATTTTTTTTAATGCAAAATAGTGCTGTATATAAGTACAGTAACAGACAGCAAAAACAATGGAAAACCGGTATAAGAAAAGGCCCAAATTTGGGGCACGCAGATATATGAAGCCTGTCACGGAAATATCACACTGCCAAATATGTGGCTTTCACTTTTTGTGAGGTCTGCAAAATAGTGCTGTATATAACTAGAGTAACAGACAGCCAAAACAGTGGAAAACCAGCCTAAAATGCCCAAACTTGGCGCACGCAGATATATGAGGCCTGTCACGGAAATATCACACTGCCAAATATGTAGCCTGTACTTTTTTGGGGGTCTGGAAAATAGTGCTGTATATAACTAGAGTAACAGACAGCAAAGACAGTGGAAAACCGACCTAAAATGCCCAAACTTGGAGCACGCAGATATATGAGGCCTGTCACGGAAATACCACACTGGCAATTATGTGGCCTGAACTTTTTGGGGGGTCTGCTAAATAGTACTGTATATAACTAGAGTAACATGTTACGGATCTGCAACACAGGACTAAGGTAGAAGGGGGAAAACTGACCCTGCACTATGACTAGGCTGAAACCTACGATGGAGTGGGCAACCCATTCCTTGCGAATAGACCCACCGACGATCCTAGGTTAATCGCAAGCAAAGAACTATAGATAAGGGGAAGGGGTTCCTTAAAAGAACTAAGGACTGGGTGCAAAAATGGATCACCTAATAGAAAACAAAGAGAAGGCTGCAGAAACCAATAGAAAACAGAAACTAAGGCTAGCAGAACCAGAGGTACCAGAACTGCACAAATAACACACACAGAAGACAAAGCAAAGCACCAAATTAGAGCTCAAGCAGATAAACACTGTTGTCCAGCAAGGACTGGGAGGCAGGTGCTGGTTAATAAAGAGTGAAACAAACACCTGACCCAAGACAAACTCAGCACCAGAGGAAAAAGACCAGCAGCCAGAACTCCACAAGAAAATGGTGGATAGTCACAAACTAAACAAATTCTAACATAACAGCAAAAACAGTGGAAAACCAGCCTAAAATGCCCAAAGTGGAGCACGCAGATATATGAGGCCTGTCACAGAAATACCACACTGCCAAATATGTGACTTGTTCTTTTTGGGGGGTCTGCTAAATAGTGCTGTATATAACTAGAGTAACAGACAGCAAAACAGTTGAAAACCAGCCTAAAATGCCCAAACTTGGAGCATGCAGATATATGAGGCCTGTCACACAAATACCACACTGCCAAATATGTGACCTGTACTTTTTTGGGGGTCTGGAAAATAGTGTTGTATATAACTAGAGTAAAAGACAGCAAAAACAGTGGAAAACTGACCTAAAATGCCCAAATTTGGAGCACGCAGATATATGAGGCCTGTCACAGAAATACCACACTGCCAAATATGTGGCCTGTACTTTTTGGGGGGTCTGCAAAATAGTGCTGTATATAACTGGAGTAACAGCCAGCAAAAACAGTGGAAAACTGGTCTAAATTGCCCAAACTTGGAGAACGGAGATATATGAGGCCTGTCACGCAAATACCACACTGCCAAATATGTGGCCTGTACTTTTTGGGGGGTCTGCAAAATAGTGCTGTATATAACTAGAGCAACAGACAGCAAAAACAGTGGAAAACCGATCAAAAATGGCCAAACTTAGAGCATGCAGATATATGAGACCTGTCACGGAAATACCACACTGCCAAATATGTGACCTGTATTTTTTATTTTTTCAATGTAAAATAGCGCTGTATATAGGTAGAATAACCAACCTGCTTCTTCCTGCCTGTTGTGGTGATATGCCTCTTTCCCTATGTGTGCTGCTGTCTTCGCTCTGCATGTCCTCCTGCTAGGTTGGGTCAGTCACTATGTCATCCACCATCTCGTCTTCCTCATCCGCACCCTGCTCCTCCTCCTGACTAATTGTGTCTCATCATTGTCCACCTCTTGTGACACTTTCCCACCATCGCCTTCGTGTGACCGTGGCTGGTCAAAGCTTTGGGCATCGCTACATGCGATCTCATCTGTCCCCACTTCAAGTTGACCGGCCTAGAGTCCGGAATCTTGAAAGAGAAAACTGAACAGCTCTTCAGAGTGTCCAAGTGTGGGATCAGTTGTCTCAGGGCACTCGGCATGGTGGGAGGAAGGAGGATCAGGGTGAGGAATATCCGGGCCACACTCATGGCTACTCAGACTTGACCATGTGGAAGACATGGTGGTGGTGGTGGCTAAGTGACTGGAAGCATTATCCGCTATCCAACCAACAACAGTTTCAGACTGCTCTGGCTTCAATAGTGGTGTGCTGCGGTCCCCTAGAAACTGGGCAGGAAGGTCAAGCGAGAAGATGTGGGTCTTTGTTGTGGCCCACTTTCAGCTTGGAAACGGCCTCGTCCTCTGCATGCACCATCAGCATCACTTCCACTTCCCTTGCCCCTTGCCATGCCCTATTTAAATGGACTACTGCACTATTTCAAAAGCTTAACACAAATGTATTTATTTGGAGCTAAATTATATCTGATCATGCCTGCAAAGCTACGATTTTTCAAACACAGAAACACCAGGCCTCAGCCTGACATAACAGACTGTATTACAATTTTTTTTACTTTTTGGAGAATTTAAAACAAAAAAAAAAACAGAGTGGCACAAGGCTAGCATACAGAACTATGCCACGCATGCCTGCGGAAATACAATTTTTCAAAAACAGATACACCAGGACTCAGCCTGACAGAGACTGAATTAATGTGTTTTTTGTTGTTTGGTGAATTTACCCCCCCAAAAAAACTGACCAAGGCTAGCACACAGTACTATTATATACCTGCGGAAATACGATTTTTCAAAAACAGATACACCAGGACTCAGCCTGACATACCAGACTGTATTAGGCCGGCTTCACACTTGCGAGTTTTACGGACGTAAGAGCACAGAAACTACGTCCGTAAAACTCGCAAAAAATACGGCACAATTATTCTCTATGCCCCTGCTCCTATCTGCCGTATTTTACTGATCAGTATTATACGGCTTTCTACGGCCGTACAAAATCGCAGCATGCTGCGTTTGTCACCGTACTGCGCAAGAAATACGCCAATGAAAGTCTATGGAAGCGTGAAAAATACGGATTTCACACGGACAAGCAGTGTGACTTGCGAGAAATACGCAGCGCTGTTAGAGAGAAAAGCCGGTAATTCAGTGCGGTGTACAGTAAAATCACACTGACAGCTTCCAGTAGAATAGGTAGAATAAATGTGTACACATAGAATAGGTATATATATATATATATGTTAGTGAGACACATATATGTATATATATTAATATTTATTCCAGCGCTATACAGCTTGAAAGCTGGTAATTCAATTACCGGCTTTTTCTTTCTCCTTCCTAAAACCCGACATGATTTGAGACATGGTTTACATGCAGTAAACCATGTCTTCTCTCCATTTTTTTTGCAGATTCCACACTACTAATGTCAGTAGTGTGTATCTGCAAAATTTGGCCGTTCTAGCTCTTAAAATAAAGGGTTAAATTGCGGAAAAAATTGGCGTGGGCTCCCTTCGCAATTTTCTCCGCCAGAGTAGTAAAGCCAGTGACTGAGGGCAGATATTAATAGCCTGGAGAGGGTCCACGGTTATTGGCCCCCCCCTGGCTAAAAATATCTGCCCCCAGCCACCCCAGAACAGGCACATCTGGAAGATGCGCCTATTCTGGCACTTGGCCACTCTCTTCCCATTCCCGTGTAGCGGTGGGATATGGGGTAATGAAGGGTTAATGCCACCTTGCTATTGTAAGGTGACATTAAGCCTAATTAATAATGGAGAGGCGTCAATTATGACACCTATCCATTATTAATCCAATTGAATGAAAGGGTTAAATAAAACACAAACACATTATTTAAAATTATTTTAATGAAATAAAAACAATGGTTGTTGGAGTATTTTATTCTACGCCCAATCCAGTCACTGAAGACCCTCGTTCTGTGAAAGAAAAAACATAATAAACCAACAATATACTTACCCTCCGCAGATCTGTAACGTCCAACGATGTAAATCCTTCTGAAGGGGTTAAAACATTTTGCAGCAAGGAGCTTTGCTAATGCAGGCTGCTCCTCGCTGCAAAACCCCGGGGAATGAGTCTAAATATAGATCAATGAGCTATATTTAGCTTCATTTGCGGTGAGGCGCCCTCTGCTGGATGTTCATAGATCGTGGGAACCTGCCTAGAAAGCCTGGGAGCTTTCTAGGAAATTTCCCACGATCTATGAACATCCAGCAGAGGGCGCCTCACCACAAATGAAGCTAAATATAGCTCATTGATCTATATTTAGACTCATTCCCCGGGGTTTTGCAGCGAGGAGCAGCCTGCATTAGCAAAGCTCCTTGCTGCAAAATGTTTTAACCCCTTCAGAAGGATTTACATCGTTGGACGTTACAGATCTGCGGAGGGTAAGTATATTGTTGGTTTATTATGTTTTTTCTTTCACAGAACGAGGGTCTTCAGTGACTGGAATGGGCGTAGAATAAAACACTCCAACAACCATTGTTTTTATTTCATTAAAATAATTTTAAATAATGTGTTTGTGTTTTATTTAACCCTTTCATTCAATTGGATTAATAATGGATAGGTGTCATAATTGACGCCTCTCCATTATTAATTAGGCTTAATGTCACCTTACAATAGCAAGGTGGCATTAACCCTTCATTCCCCCATATCCCACCGCTACACGGGAATGGGAAGAGAGTGGCCAAGTGCCAGAATAGGCGCATCTTCCAGATGTGCCTGTTCTGGGGTGGCTGGGGGCAGATATTTTTAGCCGGGGGGGGGCAATAACCGTGGACCCTCTCCAGGCTATTAATATCTGCCCTCAGTCACTGGCTTTACTACTCTGGCGGAGAAAATTGCGCGGGAGCCCACGCCAATTTTTTCCGCCATTTAACCCTTTATTTTAAGAGCTAGAACGGCCAAATTTTGCAGATACACACTACTGACATTAGTAGTGTGGAATCTGCAAAAAAATTGGAGAGAAGACATGGTTTACTGTATGTAAACCATGTCTCAAATCATGTCGGGTTTTAGGAAGGAGAAAGAAAAAGCCGGTAATTGAATTACCGGCTTTCAAGCTGTATAGCGCTGGAAAAAATATTAATATATATACATATATGTGTCTAATGACATATATATATATATATATATATATATCTATATAGACAGTATATATATATATATATTTTTTCTTTTTGGGACACATGGATCATTTCTATAGCGGTATGTTGGTTTTGCAAGCCTGCGAGAAAACCACGCAGTACGGATGCCATACGGATTACATACGGAGGATGCCATGCGCAAAAAACGCTGACACACCCTGCCTACGGAGGAGCTACGGACCACTATTTTCGGGACATTTCAGCGTATTACGGCCGTAATATACGGACCGTATTTTCATACGCTGAGTGTGAAGCCGGCCTTAATGTGTTTTTTGCTTTTTGGTGAATTTAACAAAAAAAAAAAGAGTGGAACAAGGCTAGCAGACAGAACTATGAAACTTATGCCTGTGAAGCTACGATTTTTCAACCACAGATACAACAGGCCTCAGTCTGACATAACAGACTGTATTACATTTATTGGTGGTTTTGGAGAATTTTTAAAATAAAACAAAAAAGTGGAACAAGGCTAGCAGACAGAACTATGCTACGTATTCCTGCGGAAATATGATTTTTCAAAAACAGATACACCAGGACTCAGCCTGACATAACAGACTGTATTAATGTTTTTTTTGTTTTTTGGTGAATTTAACAAAAAAAATTGACCAAGGCTAGCACACAGAACTATGCTACGTATGCCTGCAGAAATACGATTTTTCAAAAACATACACCAGGACTCAGCCTGACTTAACAGACTGTATTAATGTGTTTTTTGCTTTTTGGTGAATTTAACGAAAAAAAAATGAACAAGGATAGCACACAGAACTATGCTACGTATACCTGCGGAAATACAATTTTTCAAACATAGAAACACCAGCCATCAGCCTGACATGACAGACTGTATAAAACATTTTTTGGCTTTTGTGTGAATCAAAAAAAAAAAAAAAAAGAGTGGCACAGGACTAGCACACAGAGCTATGCTACGTATGCCTGTGGAAATGCAATTTTTCTAAAACAGAAACACCAGCCCTCAGCCTGACATGACAGACTGTATTCAAAACAAGGCTAGGACACACAACTATCCTATGTATGCCTGCAAAACTATGATTTTTAAACAGATACACCAGGCCTCAGTGTGACATAACAGACTGTATAATTTTGTTTTTTAGTGAATTTTTGAAAAAAAAGAGAAGAAAACTGCAGCTAGGTATATAGTAAATAAGCAGTAGCAGACAGTTATGGAGCTTTGGGAGGGATGCAGTGGGAGCTAAGTACGCACATACAGTGCCTGCAGGCCTTTCACTGATGTGGATATGCTGTGCCCTGCCTACCTAGCGCTGCAATCTCGGGACCCACGAATTAGCCCTAAAAAGGACTGTTGTTTTCTCAGGAGTTGTGTACTGAACAGTTGCAGACCTACACTAACTCTTAGGCCGGGGTCACACTACAACGTAATACGAACGAGTGCTAAGCGATAAAAAATCGCATAGCACTCGGACCAGTATTCATCTATGGGGCAACTCACATAACCGTTTTTTTCCTCTGCCGTTTTCAGTGTGCGAGTAAAATCGCAGCATGCTGCCATTGTCACCGACACTCGGCCGAGTCTCTGCTCACTCGCAACCATATAAGCCTATGGGTGCGAGTGAGACAACGCACATCACTCAAATATCATCCGAGTGATGTGCGTTATACGCTGACCCCGGCAATGGAGGAGATGGAGAAATTCATTTCCCCACCTCCTCCGCAATTGTGCTCCGATCGCTCTCTGCGAGAGGCTTGGAGCACAGACGCATGACACTCGGCTCCTGCTGACAGTAGAGCAGGAGCTGAGTATCATTAGCATATCGCATCCGATGCTCTCGCATCGGATGCAATACGCTAGTGTGACCTCGGCCTTAAAAGCACGATTCTGACTCTATCTGAGCAGCAGCTCTCCCTACACTCGCTAAGTCCGGAGCAGAATACGGCAAGCAGGGCGGCACCAGGTCTCTTATACTCATGATGATGCTGTGTGTCCAAGCCAATTGTGGTGCCCCAGGGTCTTGGTCGTCACAGTGGCATTGCTTTCCTCATGGGGAGAGTGATGTTACGTTTGGAAGCAATGAAGGAGATCTTTTATCAGGTAACCACAATGCATACAACATGTTCACACTCCAGGCCAGAAGGGGGAGCTCTAAACCTGTTTAGGGTGAACTCCCCTATAAAGACATTCTGTTCTAAAGAGAAAGGGGAGTTCAGAAAGTGAGAGACAGAGAAGAGAGCACACCGACAAAGAGTGTTAGAAGATCTGAAGGGACCGTGTAGTCTGAAGTACTACAGCTCCTGGAAAGAGACATACAGAAAGCCGAACATTGTTCAGTGAGCGTGCAGGAGAGTGAAGCACAGGAGAGCAACATCAGGGGGAGACCAGCTAAGAGCAGGCTGCCTCCCTGTGAGGCGCAGATGACCGGTAGCCAGACCACCGAGTTTGTAAGGGACTCTACGACTTACAGCAGAGACCAGCAGGACAGCTGAACTGCAAGTTACCTGTCCGCCACACACACCTGAGACACAGTAACACATAGAGCCCAGGGCGTGCTAGAGTCCCTGTAAAAAGGCTCCAGTTACCTGTCATGCAGGTATTGTCCTATCCTTTAAGGGGGACAGAGAGAAGAACTGTGAGGACCTTATCTGAAGCCATAGGCAGTAAGGGACTACAACACCACCACGCTAGAGGAAGGCTTTTAACTCCACCTGGTAAAGGAGACTCTGGATTCACTTCCAAGCCGGCCGGACCCTGCCTGCCCTCTGATCTGGTACCCTGGACTGTGGCTGCCTGAAGTCTTCAGTAAAGGGACTGCAAACCTGTGTCCTTGTTATTTACTGTGCCATTCACCATCTTCCATCTACACACTGGGAGCCCTGGAAATACACTTCACCTGTGGGAAGTTATACCATCTAGCTGCCATAACATCACCCCAGAGGACCCCTTAAAGCAGCATCGGTCCCCACTGACCAAATACCACAGGTGGCGTCACGAACATAAACTCTATTCACCAAATCCCTTTAAAGACTTTCCCCTTTTACATGGGCGCCCAGGGCCATGGACCGGGTCACTACCGTGACATCCCCCTGTGAACACTGGACCCAGCATCGGGTACCCCACGACCCTGGCGAGCGACTCACAATCACTGCACGACCACAACAAAGATAGCTGCGGCATTTCATGGCCTGACAGACAATCCCTGAAGCGTGATTGGGTCTATAAAGTCCTCCAAAAATGCTGGGTGGAAACACCAGTTCCCGCCAAGTAATCCCGGAAATGCTGGGTGCTCAACGAGTTTGACGAATACCGTGATACTCGGGCGAGTGACGAGTAGTGACAAGCGCGTTCGCTCATTACTAATAAGGACCATTTCAAACAGATCAATCACCAAATTTCACAGTATAAACTACATACATAAATAAATAGATCTCTCAGACCTGATGAGAGTGATGTACTTGCTTTGAAAATTCATGCCATAATGGTTGTATAATTCCGATATTAACATGAGATTTTATGAGCCCACATTCACACATTTGGTCAGTATTAGTAAGCCAAAATCAGGAGTGGGTAAAAAATGGAGAAGTGGTGATGTGTTTCTATTATACTCTTCCTCTGATTGTTTCACACCTGGTTTTGGCTTACAAATACTGATGGAAAATACTGAACATGTGAATGAGAGTGCTCATGTGCCTGAATCCAATATACATATATGCTAGCCACCTTAGGGAGAGACCCAAGTTGGGCTAAATGTAGCGGGACGAAAGAGACCGAAAAGCCCTCTACTTAAAGGAAATACATAGTGGATGCTTTCCTGAAACGGAAAGTACTTGCAAGCAGCATAATACAAAGAATAGCAGGTGTCCACAGGTAGGAATTGGTTGGCTGTGTAAATTTAGAAACTAATCCGCAGCATTGCACGCTTGGCGGTTCCAAGCGCTGTGGATTAGACTGGGGTGGAAAGAGATGATTTGCATAGCTCCGCCTACTGCAAAGGATTCTGGGTAAACCTGCTATTCTTTGTATTATGCTCCTTGCAAGTACTTTCCGTTTCAGGAAAGCATCCACTATGAATCCAATATATTCAGTCTCTGCTCAACCAACCTGACAGTTACAGCTTCTACTGAGCAATATGAGATCTCAGCAGTGGAGAGGAGGGACACTGAAGAGCTGTCAGTCAGGCTTGGTGTGCAGAGATTGAGTGTAAACTTCCAAAAATAATTATTCTGACATGAATTTCCAAGTTAAGTAGACCAGCCTTATGAGGTGTAAGATTTAATAATGTATGCAGTTTGCATTGTCAAACTTGGTGAAAAATTACTGTCAAATACTTATGGGCATGTAAGGAGGTGGCCGGTTCCCTCAGTTGCACCCTCTCTTTCTGCCGTGTGACCTCTGTTTACTTTATATATATATATATATATATATATATATATACATATATTGCCTTATTATGTTGAGCTGGGTTTGTCTGTTCTTAATGTAATGTAATGTACCTATTGTACTTGTATTGTAATATGTATGTTGCCCCTTGAGACTATCTAATTAGGGACATCAACAGTTAACAGGGGGCTGGGCCAGCAGCAGTGGGGCCACAGGAAACTAATGGTTTCCCTCCAGAACTGCCTGAGACGTTGGACAGGGCAGATGTAAATGGACACAGGGTACTGCCAGGCCTCCATGACTGGATGGAATTATTGCCCTAGATTCCCAAAGACTATGGAATAAGGAAGGCCAAGGATTGCAATACGGGCCTCAGGACTCCCGAAGGGCCCCCGCTTCTGAAGGGATAACCCCAGCGTGTGGAATTCCCCTGAACTTTGCTTCAGTTGCTGTGGGTGTCACTGGAAAGCGTGACAGGGACAGAGCAGGAAAACCAGTATTGTATTCATATCTTCTTCCTATTTTACCATCATCCAATAAAAGTCATTTTTCCCCAATGGAAAGCTGCTGCCTTCCTGGATCGTTTATCACCTGGACTGCTGTGGCATAAGGAGAGAAGGTAACTTCATTTGGGAGAACAGCCTAATCCATCCCATACTGCATGTACAAGAGGTCGGGGTGTCTACAGACTGTGTTTAGTGGGTGAGCTCGGTCCAGACTACCACCTCGCTGTTGCCCCTTGTATTACAGCCACTCAAGTACCAAATTAATTTGATTAGAACAGAATGAGTAGTCAGTAGTGTTGAGCATTCCGATACCGCAAGTATCGGGTATCGGCCGATACTTGCGGTATCGGAATTCCGATACCGAATTCCGATACTTCCCGCGTATCGGATACCGGAATTGGAAGTTCCCAGAATTCAAACTGCACGCAGCAGCCAATGAGGAATGAATGGAAGTGTGGGCACATCCTGTTTAGCATGGTGGGCATGTAAGTACTGGCAAGGCTGTGATTGGCTGCTGAAATGATGTCACTCTGCACTATAAAAAACGCTGCCGCCATTTTGCGCTCACTCTGCTGTGAATTCAGTTAGGGACAGGACGCTGTGTTCTAACTGAGGGCCAGTTGAGATAGCTAATTGCTTTATTTTGCTTTTCCAAGGCTAATTTAGCAAACGCTGTGTTCACTGTTCAGTTCACCTTGCTCTTGCCTTGCAGCGCTGCTTTAACAGCGTTCTGCAAGGTCTCTGTGTGTGTGTGTGTGTGTGAGTGTGTGTGCAGCTCACTCTGTAGTCTGTGTGCAGCCATATACCAGGTTGTATTCAGCTCAGGGGGGGTTCACACTGCCTCACACAGTTCTATCCATTGTCCTTTTTTGCTCATAGTGCAGCCTGCTGCACATTTTTTCTAAAATTTCCTATTAGTGTCTTTCCACCCGTCTCCAGCCAAATAGTGGAAAAACACTAGATAGGATAACCTAGAGGTTTTTTTTGGGGCCTTGCAGCGCCATTTACGGCTGTCTGCACGGTCTCCGTGTGAGCGCAGCTCGCCCTGTAGTCTGTGTGCAGCCACAGCCGGTTGTATTCAGCTCAGGGTTTGTCACTGCCTCATACTGTAAAATAACTTGTCCTTTTTTCAAATAGTGCAGCCTGTTGAAAAATTTTTTAAAAATTTCCTATTAGTGTCTTTCCACCCGTCTCCAGCAAAATAGTGGAAAAACACTAGATAGGATAACCTAGAGGAGGGTTTTTGGGCCTTGCAGCGCCGTTTACGGCTGTCTGCACGGTCCCCGTGTGAGCGCAGCTCGCCCTGTAGTCTGTGTGCAGCCACAGCCCATTGTATTCAGCTCAGGGTTTGTCACTGCCTCATACCGTTAAATAACTTGTCCTTTTTTTCAACTAGAGCAGCCTGTTTAAAAATTATTTAAAAAATTCCTATTAGTGTCTTTCCACCCGTCTCCAGCTAAATAGTGGAAAAACACTAGATAGGATAACCTAGAGGAGGGTTTTTGGGCCTTGCAGCGCCATTTACGGCTGTCTGCACGGTCTCCGTGTGAGCGCAGCTCGCCCTGTAGTCTGTGTGCAGCCACAGCCCGTTGTATTCAGCTCAGGGTTTGTCACTGCCTCATACCGTTAAATAACTTGTCCTTTTTTTCAACTAGTGCAGCCTGTTTAAAAATTATTAAAAAAATTCCTATAAGTGTCTTTCCACCCGTCTCCAGCAAAATAGTGGAAAAACACTAGATAGGATAATCTAGAGGAGGGTTTTTGGGCCTTGCAGCGCCGTTTACGGCTGTCTGCACGGTCTCCGTGTGAGTTAAACTCGCTCTGTAGCCCGATCTGCACAAAAAAAAAAAAGTAAAGTTCACCAAACACCACTTAACACTTGTGTAGGCCACATTTTATCAATAATAAAGTCTAGTCCACACTTTACAACATTAGTGTTTCTAATAGGCTGAACTGGATGGGCAAATGTCTTTTTTTGGCCTTACTAACTATGTTACTATGTTACTATGTTACACCTGTTAGGAGAAGCATTTCAGGAATAAGCACACTAAGGCCTTAGTACTTTTCTGCTTATCTTTATCTGTCAACCAAGATGAAGAGGGCAGGGAGTAAGGGTCGTGGGCAGGGGCGTAACAACTGCGGTCGCAGGGGTCGCGACTGCGACGGGGCCCACAGTGTTTTCAGGGCCCGCCCAGTCCAGCAAACAAGTAGCAGGGGAAGGAGACAAGTCACGCACGCATCCTGCTGGCCACGCCCACAGCTTCCCCAGACTTTCAGCAGTGTGCGGCGAGTGGGCGTGTCCGTGAAGGACATGTGACCTAGCAGAAGGGCTGTGCGTGTCACTGACTGAAGCTGGAGAGATGAAAGGCATTAGCTGGTGAGTGATGTGCTGCTTACACCTGACACACACACACACACCTACCTGTTCTATGCGCACAGGACCTGTGATGAGGTCACAGGAGGGGTGGAGTCAGGGGTCACATGATCAGTGGCCTCAGTGTATGCACTATGCAGGACTCTGCTGTGCTTGATTGTCATGGTGCTGAATGAGGGGATGTTTATGTAACAGAGCCGTGTGTGTACAAGGTGTACAGAGCGGAGCCGTGTATGTGCGTAGTGGAGCAAGGTGTACGGAGCGGAGTCAGGTGTGTACGAGGTATACAAAGCTCAGCCGAGGGTGAAAGAGGTGAGCGGATTCGTGTATGTATGGGGTGTATGGAGTGGTGCTGCCTGTTTAAGAGGTGTAAGGAGCGGAGCCGCGTGTGTAAGAGGTGTATGGAGCGGAGCCGCGTGTGTACAAGGTGTACGGAGCAGAGCCGCGTGTGTACAAGGTGTAAAGAGCGGAGCCGCATGTGTACAAGGTGTAGGGAGCGGAGCCGCGTGTGTACAAGGTGTAGGGAGCGGAGCCGTGTGTGTATGAGGTGTAAAGAGCGGAGCCGCATGTGTACAAGGTGTAGGGAGTGGAGCCGCGTGTGTACAAGGTGTAGGGAGCGGAGCCGCGTGTGTACAAGGTGTAAAGAGTGGAGCCGCATGTGTACAAGGTGTAGGGAGCAGAGCCGCGTGTGTACAAGGTGTAGGGAGCGGAGCCGTGTGTGTACAAGGTGTAAAGAGCAGAGCCGCATGTGTACAAGGTGTAGGGAGCGGAGCCGCGTGTGTACAAGGTGTAGGGAGCGGAGCCGCGTGTGTACAAGGTGTAGGGAGCAGAGCTGCGTGTGTACAAGGTGTAGGGAGCGGAGCCGCGTATGTACAAGGTGTACGGAGTTCTCGGAGCGAAGCCGTGTGTTCAAGGTGTAGGGATCGGAGCCGCGTGTGTACAAGGTGTACGGAGCGGAGCCGCGTGTGTACAAGGTGTACGGAGCGGAGCCGTGTGTGTACGGGTTCTCGGAGCGAAGCCGTGTGTGTACGGGCTGTACACGGCTGTGGGCAGAGCCCAGCATGTGCACTGTGGGGGAGTATTGCGTGTACTTGCCAGTGTCAGAATGTGCAGTGCGCATGCTCCAGAGCCAACCACTACACCCAATACACCCCCACACTGCACAGGTCTGGAAATGACGCACTGCAGCGTCATACCAGGAAGAAACAGCACACAGAGTTCAAACGCCGGGAGTGCGCTTGGAATTAGAGCGAGGGAGGACATATTACTATAGGGACATGTTAGTTATAAAATCATTTTTCTCAGCGAGTACAGGGCAGTATTAGGTCAGACTACACAACATTGCAACACAACTATAGTGTGCGAAATGAATAGGGAAAATGTGAATTTCGGTGGGAAATATTTTGGCGCGGGGGGGGCCCCATTTGAAAGTTCGCATCGGGGCCCCTCACTTTGTAGTTACGCCACTGGTCGTGGGCGTGGGCGTGGAGCAGGGAGAGGAGCAGGGAGAGGACGTGGTGATTCTGTGCCTGCTGCGGGCACCGGTGACTCATCATCACCCAGTTTCAGCAGGGAACAGTCCTTCATGCGCAGCTTTGTCGGAGAGCGCAGTGCACCGCTGCTGCGTGAAGATCAAATTGAAGCCATTGTCGGATGGATGGCAGCTAACGCATCGACTTCAATTAGTGCCACATCCTCTCAGGCACAGACCACTGGAGAGCAGCCTTCTGTCTCTTCACCACCTGCCAAATTGGCCAGGCAGTCAGAGAGCCCAGGACAGGAGCCGTCTCTACTTCTGTTCTCTGAATCTCTTGGCTTGGAAACAGGGGGCCAGCCAAGCAGTATTGGAGAAATGGAAGAAGAGGCAGTGTGCAGTGATGCCCAACAGCTTTGTCTCTCTGACTCTGAAGAGGCGGGTGGGTCAGTGCCTGCTGTGACCACAGCGCAGTACGCATCTGATGATGAAACTCAGGTGCCGCTTTCTGGTGCGTACTGTGCTGCCGAGACTACCCAGGAGGAGAAGTTGGTGGCAGAGGGTAGTGGAGATGATGAGGTCCTTGACCCATCGTGGCGTGAGGAACAGGAAGGTGGTGGGAGCAGCTCAGAGGAAGACATTCCCCTAACGGTCCAAAGAGGGAGAGGGAGGGGGAAGACTGCGGGGCCTGTAGCCTCCACTTTGGCACCCGTTAGGAGCCTGTCTCTTTCAAAAGCCAAAAAGGGCGCTCCCAAGACTTGCAGTGCCTGGTCCTTTTTTGACACAGTTGCAGATGACATTTGTTTTGTCAAATGCAAGCTGTGTCATCAGAAAGTCAAAAGAGGTAAAAGTGTCAGCAACCTCAATACCACAAATATGTGGAAACATGTGCGGACCAGGCACGCGGTGGAGTTACAAAAACACACTGAAGACCTAGGCCAACCAACAGCGGCAGCTACCACCTCTTCAGCTCGTGTTGCCTCTTCCTCCAGCTCACGCACAGCTGGTTTGGCGTCCTCCCCGGATCGCCATGGAAGAACCTCTGGCACTGTTGTCCAGAGACCTAGTGTAATTCCACCCACAGCACCACATTCCCAGTCATCCTCACACTCCCAGCCTAGTCTACAGCCATCGGTAGTACAGGCATGGGAGAAAAGGCGGGCATTCTCGGCAAACCACCCCCGAGCACAGGCTCTGAATGCAGGCATTGCCAAACTTCTGTCGCTGGAAATGCTCTCATTCAGGCTGGTGGAGACTGACAGCTTCCTTGACTTGATGGCATTCGCAGTCCCACAGTACAAGGTGCCCAGCCGCTTTTACTTCAGCAGGCAAGCTGTCCCTGCCCTGCACAAGCATGTGGATGGACAAATAAAACACGCGCTACTGAACGCCGTCAGTAGCAAGGTCCACCTCACCACCGATGCGTGGACCAGTCAACATGGACAGGGGCGATACCTTTCCGTCACTGCCCATTGGGTTAATGTTGTTGAGCCGGGTACAGACCGTGCGAGTGGCGCAGGATGTGTCCTGCCCACTCCAAGGATTGCAGGAATCCAGTCTGTACGCATTGACTCCTCCTCTTACACAAGTTCCTCAGATTCATCGCTGCAGGATCCATCACAGTCCACCTCCACATGGACCCGTGAACGTTTACCTGTTACGACTGACATGAGCACATGAGTTTCTTTGGGGAATCGAAGCCACACAGCGCAGGAGCTCTGGAATGCCCTAAAGCAGGAGAGCGATGTGTGGTTTGTGCCAGCGAA
This sequence comes from Ranitomeya imitator, assembly GCF_032444005.1. Classification (NCBI taxonomy): domain Eukaryota; kingdom Metazoa; phylum Chordata; class Amphibia; order Anura; family Dendrobatidae; genus Ranitomeya; species Ranitomeya imitator. Next base: position 1,126,279,482 of record NC_091282.1, on the reverse strand, counting down.
TCTCCAGCCAGGCATGGTAGTGTGTGACAATGGCCAAAATCTGGTGGCAGCTTTAGCCCTTGGCAACCTCACTCACATCCCATGTCTGGCACATGTGCTCAATTTGGTTGTGCAGAGTTTTCTGAGGGACTATCCGGATCTTGATGCACTTCTGCACAAGGCCCGCCTAGAGTGTGCTCACTTGCGGCGTTCCAGCTTGGCAAGATCCCGCATTGCTGCTCTGCAGCGTCGGTTTCGCCTTCCTGAACATCGCATCATATGTGACCTACCTACCAGGTGGAATTCCACGTTACATATGTTGGAGCGGTTGTGTGAGCAGCAGCAAGCAGTAATGGAGTACCAGCTGCATCAGGCGCAAATAAGTCGCAGTCAGCGCCGATCAGACTTCACAACCACAGAGTGGGCCACTATGAAGGACGTCTGCCAGGTTTTGCGTCCTTTCGATTATTCCACGCGGATGGCAAGTGCAGATGATGCACTAGTCAGCATGACTGTCCCCCTTATCTGCTTGCTTCAAGAAACCCTGCAAGGGATAAGGGATGATGTGGAAGAGGTGGAGGATGAGGAGTCACCTTTTCTATCAGCTTCTGGACAGTCAGTGCCACGTTGTTCCTCACAAAGGGGTCGGCAGGGGACCCTTTGTGAGGAGGATGAGGAGGAGTCAATGGACGAGGAAGAGCTACGTCCAGAGGAGGGAGTTACACCATTGTCCAGTGGTCAGTGTGTACAGCGAGGGTGGGGTGATGAAGAGCGGGCAGAGATCATGTCTCAAGCAGGGGACAGCGTTTCTGGGCCAGTTGGCAGTCTGCAGCACATGGTTGATTTCATGTTGCAGTGCCTGAGAGACGACCGCCGCATCGACCACATTCTCAACGTGCCTGATTATTGGGTGTATGCCCTCCTCGATCCTCGCTACCGTGACAATGTCCAAAACCTCATCGCGGCGTTGACACGGGAGCGTAAAATGCGGGAGTACCACGACACACTGGTGAATTCCATCATCTTCTCCAGTCCAACTGAGAAGAGTGCTGCTAGTGCATTACAAAGCAGCTCAGTGTGTCGAGGCAGTGGAGGAGGAGGCTCTGCACAAAGAGGGAGCAGAAGCAGTGCCTCTGCCCAAGGCAAGCCCAGTATGGCACAACTGTGGAAAACTTTTGTGTGCCCGCCTCAAATGTCTACACCATCACCGGCGGCTCCAGTCAGCAGGAGGCAACGGTTCCGTCAGATGGTGACAGACTACATGGCTTGCCCTCTTAGTGTACTCCCAGACGGCTCTTCCCCGTTCAAGTTTTGGGTCTCTAAGCTGGATACATGGCCAGAGCTAAGCCAGTATGCATTGGAGGTGCTGGCTTGCCCTGCGGCTAGTGTCTTATCGGAACGTGTCTTTAGTGCCGCAGGTGGTGTAATAACAGACCGTCGCATGCGACTATCCTCCAATAACGTTGACCGGCTTACTTTCCTGAAAATGAACCAGGCCTGGATCTCGCAGGAATTTGCCACTCCTCTGCCTGATTAAGTAATTGGGTGTCATCCAGGTCTCCTGATGTGTTCATCTTTCTACCACCTGAACTGCTATTCCTGGGCTCCAACACCGCCAGTTGCGAATCAGAAGTGCAGGCTGCACAGTCAAAACATATGACCCAGTGTTATTGGGTTTCAGTAACGTCAGCTGATTCCCAGCTGTGTAGCCGGCAATGTGTCCTGCGACCGCCATGCTGGCACAACAACCTAAATGTAAGGGAACCTGTCCCCTCCCCCCC